>NC_089789.1:9669114-9704114 GCF_040412425.1 Macrobrachium rosenbergii | reverse complement strand
ACGGCTGATAAAACTGACATCTTAAATTCTGGGCTGTCATGTACACACAGACAGACGCCATCTGCGGCTAATTATCATATTCATGCTGGTCTGTGTGGGGGGATTGTATTCGACCCCTCGGAGCTGGTGAATAGCCTCAAATGGATTCTTATTGCTCCTGCAAGACATGCTTAGATAAGGCAGCTTATATATAAGCAATTCACAATGCTTAGATCAGACAGTTTATTCGTAAGCAAAATTCATTGCGATACAAAAACAGAATAAACGCGATACAAAGAACACGACTGATGATGATTTATGAAAAATCTGTGCTGTCATGCCGAGCACTGGGGCACTTTTCGCCATTCAGATCTTAAGACGCTGAAAACTGAAGAGAGCGAATTGATGTGGTTGGACAGCAAGATAAAGGGATCCAGAAAATAAAGGAGATGACTTACACTGATCTAAAGGTGGAACTGGGAGAAAACACCACACCTGCACTAAGAAGTAATAGTTAGAGAGGTTGGATAGCAAGACTGAGGAACGGAACCGGGAATGGTGGTAAAGTAAAAGGCTAAAAAGTGGGTGAGCTATGGGTCAAACGAATGCTGCAAACGCCCTTTAGCAATGCCTACAGTGCACCACGTGAGATGCGCTGACGGCACTAACCTTTTACGGGGATGCAATAAATACAATAACTGTCGCCCTTAACATAAACATAATAATCAGATTCCTAACAAAATAATTAATACGTAAAACAGAATAACATACTATCCCCAACCCTAGGGACTAGGATACTACGTTGTTTATACTTGTGTTTGTGTGTATGTGGTTTTTTGCAAGAACTCAAAAGGTAGCGAGACTAAAGGATTGTGGGACATGATTTTCCATAAGCAGTTATTCATAACGAGAAGGAAGCAAACACGGCACGTATAATCGCCATTCAAAGCTCTCCTTTTACCCGACGCAGCGAACTTCTGCACTACCTTGCAGCCAAAAATCCTACAACTAACTTCTCCAAAACCTGGTAGGGAGCTGCCTTAGATGCGTTTTTAATCCTAACGTTTATGCTCTTTCAAGAGGCGAGTATATTACTTCCTTCAGCTATAGGGTTAAGCGGGTCTGGGCTGGATACAGACGTGAGATGAATGTTCTGCGACCTATGCATAAAACTACTATTAAAATAGAAGTGTTTTTAATAAAAGCAAAGATCAATGTCAATCAGTTTTACATGGTTTCCATGGAAGAAAATATAAATATATGACAATTTTCAGTACTGATTTAATTCTATGACATTTAGCCATAGACATAATCTCACATGGTGAATCTTACATATTAAAGAAGGGTTTTCCACACAAAGGGGCAGACAATAATGGGAATGCCATCTTCTTGAAATGGAAATGAAAACCGATAAAGGAAAACAATAAAAATTGATAGGTATCACAGTTCAAGAGGCCAACCTTGACCAAGGAAGCAGTCGAGCAAATCAGAAAAGTTCAGTGAATTTATCTTCCTTCTGACATTAACTGCAACTCACCTGGCGCCTTTCTTTGTCAGTGACCATGGTACAATTGACGCCATATAACTTGACAGTTATCCAGTCCGTGGCCCCATAATGTTTATTTACCCCGAATAAGTCTAAAGAGAGCAAGAAATTCATCTAGTTTCTATTATCATCTTATTCCTACGATGTCAAGGAACGGAAGTACAAGATTTCACCCACGGGGCGTCTTCTATTTACTGAAATTCTGGTGACGAAAATCTCACAACTTTTCGACAGATTCACTGATGTAAAACACTATATAACTGAGTTTCATAAAATAAAACCTTCCTTCCTGGTGAGTTTCTTATAACAAAAAGTCCTTTATGTTATTTAGTCCCACAGAACAGAGTTCCCTTTTTATCAAGCTTCATTTAAAAATCTTCTTTGTTGTTTAGTTACACAGAACAAAGCTTCCGTCTTATTCAACTTCATACAAAAAAACTTTCTTCCAAAGAACAAAGTTCCTTTCCAATCAGTTCCAGAGAATAAAGTTCCCTTCTCATTGAGCTTCTCGACAAGAGAACTTTAAATCAATCAATTAATCTTATCTAGTTTCACATGAAAAACCTTCTATGGTATTCAGTTTCATACTATTAACGTTCCTAATTTCTTTACTCCATAAAATAAGCCTCCCACATTCACGTTCATATTCCTTGTTTCATTATGCAAATATAACCATTAAAACAATTCCAGAAGGAGAAATCTGCAACGTTCCATGAAATTCCAGACCAATAACCAACCCTGGTTCCAGCAGGAGAAATCTGCAAAGTTCCAGAAAATTCCAGACCAATAACCGACCCTGGTTCCAGCAGGAGAAATCTGCAACGTTCCAGGAAATTTCATATCAATAACCAACCATGGTCCCAGCATGAGAAATCTGCAACGCTCCAGGAAATTCCCGGCTAATAACCAACCATGGTTCCAGCATCAGAGATCTGCAAAGTTCCAGGAAATTCCAGACCAATAACCAACCATGGTTCCAGCATCAGAAATCTGCAAAGTTCCAGGAAATTCCAGACCAATAACTAAACATGGTTCCAACATCAGAAATCTGCAAAGTTCCAGGAAATTCCAGACCAATAACCAACCTTGATTCCAGCAGAAATCTGCAAAGTTCTAGGAAATTCCACACCAATAATCAACCATGGTTCCAGCAGGAGAAATCTGCAGTTCCAAGAAATTCCAGCCCAATAACCAACCCTGATTCCAGCAGAAATCTGCAACGTTCCAGGAAATTCCAGACCAATAACTAACCCTGGTTCCAGTAGGAGAAATCTACAAAATTCCTGGAAATTCCAGAACAATAACCAACCCTGGTTCCAACAGGATAAATCTGCAAAGTCCCAGGAATTTCCAGACTAACAACCAAGCCTGGTTCCAGTAGGAGAAATCTACAAAGTAGCTCCAAATTCCAGACCAATAACCAACCACGGTTCCAGCAGGAGAAATCTACAAAATCCCTGGAAATATCAAACCAATAACCAACCTTATTTCCAGACGCCTCATCACTGGCGCCAATCTTCCAATTTATTTTCATAAAGGTGATGGATACACACCCTTATGGAGCCATGAAAGGTGATGGATCCCTACCTTAATGGATCCCTCATTCGTTCTCAAGAGCAGCGCCGTAAAAAAAAAAAAAAAAAAAAAAAACTTAGCCGCAATCTGGCCCTTGTCAAAAGCCCAGTTCGTCTTCCATTTGTCACAGGTCTAAACTTTATCTTTTTTTTTAACTCCATTCGACGGATGGATTCATTAATCATTAACGAACTGGCATCGCAATAACGATGGTCACAGACGGATGAAATACATTATTCACTGACATATATTACTATATGACAAAAGCAAAAAGGACAAAATAAAGATACTACTTTTTCATCAAAACATACTGGCATGGCAATAATTATGGTCACAGACGCATGAAGCACACTATTTACTGATTTAAATAACAATACGACAAAAAATAAAAGAAATCAAAATATTAAATCAACTTTCCTAATGTAATACAAAATTCACAGAAATGCGAATTCGTTATATAACAACTTTTGTGTATCTGCTGTGATCGGCCGGGAGCATCGAAGCATTAAACTTCAGTCCCCTGTTAAAATGCAACATGACACCGGGTGAACTCCGCGTCAAGGACTTGATGTTATCAAAGGGGTTAAGGGTTGAACGGAAAAGCGAAAGTACCAACGCAAAATAAGTGAGATGATTACTTCCATTTATATTACTACTAATACTGCTGCTACTATAATAATAATAATAATAATAATAATAATAATAATAATAATAATAATAATAATAATAATAATAATAAGGAACTGAGAAGGATGTTAATTTAAAGACACAATCATCCCAAATTCGTACCGATTATCACAAGACTCTTAGTTTCTTATCCTTCTCAAAAGTCGTAAAAATATAGTAATAATGTTCCTTTTAATAATAATAATAATAATAATAATAATAATAATAATAATAATAATAATAATAATAATAATAATAATATACAGAAAGTTCTTAATGAAAAACTCAATCAACCCGATTTTGTTGTAATTATAACAAGGATTCTGATTTCTTACCCTACTCTAAAAACTGCAAAATACAGTCATAACATTCTATTCATATAATAATAATAATATTAATAATAATAATAATAATAATAATAATAATAATAATAATAATAATAATAATAAATCTATTTATCCTTCAAGAGTGTCCCACATCTGTTCAAGTTGTCAGGACACCACAAGCATTAACAAGGCTCCATCACTCACAGACACCTCTCTGGAAAATACAGTTTTGTCACACTCAGGACTCCAGGTGTGAAAGCTGTCCAACTTGAATTTTGGGGGCAGATCTTAACACTAAACAGAGTACCACACGAGGAGAGAGAGAGAGAGAGAGAGAGAGAGAGAGAGAGAGAGAGAGAGAGAGAGAGAGAGAGTACAGAAACTTGCAAATGAAGAAAGAGGGATAGCAATGAGTTATTTGATGATGATGATGAAGAGAGAGAGAGAGAGAGAGAGAGAGAGAGAGAGAGAGAGAGAGAGAGAGAGAGAAATATCACAGGAACTTCGAAGTGAAGAAAGACGGATGCTGACAGCATTGTGCATGACAAAGTCGTGTAGTCTTTAAAACTGTTTTTTAATGGGGTATAATTTAAGTAAGATGTCAGCATCGCCAAATAACACTTAACCAGTCGATTAACAAACGGATAAACAAACATGTGAACTAAAAAAAAAAAGGAAATAAAACTGAATAAACAAAAAAAAACTGGGGTATCCAACAAATGCAGCCCAACAATACAATGAGATACGCCCCAAAAAGGAATCGCTCCTAAACGCTGAGGGGGATAGCATCTCCTTTAAAGGATCTCGGAGCATCTTCAAATAAAGGATTAAATCCATCAATTCCTACCCACTAACCCTCCTCTCCCTCTGTCTACTCCTCGTCCCATAAACGGAGGGGAGAACTCCATCTACAAGCTATCTGAGAGAGATAAAGCAGCAGGTACAAACACTGGCGGTGATAAAACGTTTTCAGGGCGAAGCTTTTAACCGAAACGAGACGCTATGGCAGACCGCGGGTCGGTCCAGCATCCAGCGCAACGCCAGAGAAAAACAAACAGGCAATTAAAAGCCAATGAAGGCACCATTAGGAGACTTGCCTTATTTGCACCTTGCACTAGATAAGGACGACGAGATGAACCGCCTGAAGGAGCGATAAACCTCCTGAAGGAGTTGACGACGAAGGAAAGACAACTGTACGCTTGAGGGGATAAGTTCGAATGACGACATGCAAAGAAATGAAGGTGTTTACTTCACATTCTCAAGAATGCAATTCCGTGGAGATTGTGAAGAATTGCAGTTCGATTCTTACCTTGCTTGGCCGCGCTCAGTACTTTCTGCTTGTTGATATGCATTAAAAGATTTTGCTTACCTGAAAGAAAGATGAAAGCAAGAGGTTAAATCTGTTCTAGACAATTATGAATGAATGTAAAGTATGTCTCACTGTTAATGGTAATGAAAGACATTTGATTTAATATTGATACTGATCCTAATAACTGAAGAGTCTTCTGTTGACACCAAAATAACGATAATGACATAAACCTGGTATGAAAACTATTTCTAACTGTGATATTATACCTGATATGAAAAATATTTTTCAATGTGAAATTATACCTGATATGGAAAATATTTTTAACTGTGAAATTATGCAAATGCCAAAACTGTAAATAAGAAAACGATGGAAACTTACGGGGTATTTATTGGTAGTCACTATACATCACTTTAAAATAAGAATTTAATCTTAACCAATTTCTCAAGGCAGTGTTAAGCAAAGATTTAAACCATTTTCCCAGAAATGGCACATTCCTCAAAGATAGGGTCCCATCACTTGCTATGAAGTATTTAATACATAGCCTAAATAAATAAGCCAACAGCAAAACTAGATTAAAAACTCTACGGATATAACACGCCTCCTTGCCCAAAAAACGCCTCTGGGTCACTCCAAATCATTTCCACAAATTAGGCCGCAATTACGGACGCTAAAAACGATTTTCCTCGAAAGGGGGCTCCATACAAAGAGAAGGGAAACATAATGGATAGTGGTGCTTCGTCAAGTGAGAGAGAGAGAGAGAGAGAGAGAGAGAGAGAGAGAGAGAGAGAGAGAACGTATATCTCCCTCATCTCGGACACGTACGAAGCCAAAAGGATGAGGAACGCTGATAAGGAAGGAGAGAGAGGGAGCCAGGAGATGGAGACGGACGTAGAAAAGAGCCACCTCTGGAGCGTCCAAATGCTCCTTCGTCCAAATCCTTCCACCCTCCGTTTGCCATGAATCATTTCAGCCATTATCCTATCATTAATGTTTCCCATCGCCGAAATTGTGGCAATAAGGAATTTTAGATTAAAATGATAATTTGTAAAATACAAGCTAAAATCGAGCCCTCCACCCTTTTTTTTTGGGGGGGGGGGAGTATATCTCAACCAGGAGGTGGAGAGGTATATAGTTCACCATAAGGGTAATCAGCTTGACTGTAAGTATGCTAATTCTCTCTCTCTCTCTCTCTCTCTCTCTCTCTCTCTCTCTCTCTCTCTCTCTCTCTCTCTCTCAGATTCTCGGTGTAATTATCTTCCACGAACATTAAAAAGTGCATGTAGCTTGAGTCATGATCCCCGTACTGAGTAATGAAGGATTACGAAGAACAATACAACGGATATTATGTAAGGTTACTTTAAACCGTAGAACAACCAGAATGTCAAGATATATTATGAACAATTACACACATAAACATTTTAAATATATTGTAGCAGCGAGATTTAACACACTATCATCTCGTTATAACTTGACAAAAACAGACAAAAATGTAATTCTATTTAAACTTACTGGCTAATGAGTATTATACGAAGAAATGAGTCATTATTTTCAGCGGAAGGTAAAAGAACAAAAATATAATTTTACTTGAAACAATGCGCAGGAAATCAATAAAATATCCCCTTTTTTTTGGTTTTCTGTAAAATAAAACTATTGTGCCGGCTTTGTCTGTCCGTCCGCATTTTATTCTGTCCGCCTTCAGATCTTAAAAACTAGTGAGGCTAGAGGGCTGCAATTAAATGTTAGAGTTAGCCATAACCGTGTTTCTGGCAACGGTAAAGGATAAGCCACCACCGGGCCGTGGTTAAAATTTCATGGGCCGCGTATCATACAGCATTATCCCGAGACCACCGAAATATAGATCTATTATCGGTGGCTGTACAGAAAACTCCATTGCGCCGAAGAAAATTCAGCGCCTTTTTCACTTGTTTTCTTACGATACAAATTGACTTTTGAATCCATCGGCATAAAGTAAATAAAACCCAATCGTTTTCCGCTTACCAGATAATCACCAGCAAGCAAATCATCTCCATTATTAAAAGATACATTAATTACAACGCCCAACTTCCAATAGAAAAGTCAGCAAGAACAAAAGGCAATCTAAATAATACATTTCTTTTTCACCGTCAGTTGAAAAGATATTAATAAAAGACTTCACAATACACCGGCCCAGGTGCGCTGCCGACAACTGTCACGCTGTGGACATATGCAGGTGTAAGGATACTGTCAACACCTGTATTCCAAGCTACCTTCGGGCCTTGAACTTCAGTGTTGGGAAAAATATAAATATACAAAAGAATGTTCAAACGCCAATATGCAAGTAAATTTTTAAAAATACAACTTACTATAACACTAAGCATAAGGCATTATACGATAATCCTATTAAGGCATAAGAATCTGTCTTATTCTGAGTTAATTCACATAACCAAATTTTTTTTAGTTAAAACATTCTGATTTTAAATAAATTACAAGAGGCTCCAAATAATTACATAAAAGACAACACAGTCAGAAAATCGCGTTATACAATTACCCAAAACAATGTTAATCAAACTTTCTCTCTCTCTCTCTCTCTCTCTCTCTCTCTCTCTCTCTCTCTCTCTCTCGACAGATAAATAGATAGATAGACTGATGTACAGATAAACAATGGATAGAAAGATAGACAGATATATTCTCTCTCTTTCTCTTTTCTCATTGGATAGACAGACAGACATATTTCTCTCTCTCTCTCTCTCTCTCTCTCTCTCTCTCTCTCTCTCTCTCTCTCTCTCTCTTGAAGCCCCTCTCCGTCTCCTACGCGCGAGATGAAAGTGACGAACTGCCCAGGCCCGAGAAAGCGGCGCGGGCGCCCCATGTACCACCGTAAACCAAAACACAGAATGCTTCCAGCACACGCCATAGCCATCTGTCACCTCCATATATAGTCCGGCCGCCGCCGCTGCCTCTCGATCTCCGCCGATCGAAAGCTGGAGGAGGAGGAGGAGGAGGAGGAGGAGGAGGAGGAGGACGCTGATGTGCTGATCCGATCGCTACAACAACCTGTTGTTGGTCCTGTTGTTGTTGGGTTACAGGCAATGGTCACTGCTCCTCCTTATGTTCTTGTTGCCGCCCCCCTGGGGTTATTGTTTCACTCTCTCTCTCTCTCTCTCTCTCTCTCTCTCTCTCTCTCTCTCTCTCTCTCTCTCTCTCTCTCTCTCTCTCTCTCTCCATACACACACACATAAAAATACATACTGTAAATACATTATATATATATATATATATATATATATATATATATATATATATATATATATATATGTATATGTGTGTGTGTGTGTGTATTATTGTGTGTGTGTGTGTGTATTATTAAACTTACGCTCACCAGAGCGAAAATCTTACGTGTTATATATATATATATATATATATATATATATATATATATATATATATATATATATATATATATATATATATATATATATACTGTATATATTGTATATGTGTAGGCTATATATATATATATATATATATATATATATATATATATATATATATATACATATACACAAACACAAAATTGTATATCAGATTCGTGGCTAGCATACCGTAACCTCTTCCCTTCATTACATTTGTTAAGGCTTCATGACTTCCTAATACAGAATATTGCTCTCCTATTTGGGAGTCGTTACCTTTTTTTTTTTTCTCCTATCTCAAAAGGACTGAAAGTAAATGGCAATCCATTTGATCAACAACCTCGCTCTTCTCTCTTCTCTTAGTTTTATTTTCATTTATTTGTTTTACTTCGTATTTATTCATCACTTCTGTATTTCTTTTTCCGCACTAGATTACCTCCCTATAGAGGCCATTAGGCTCGTAAAATTCAGCTTTCCCAACTATGGATAAATAATAATAATAATAATAATAATAATAATAATAATAATAATAATAATAATAATAATAAAAGAAGCTTTTATTGCCGTCCCTACTCCGTTGAGCACAAGGGAAGAGTCACTGTTATCACTGGAATTCGTTACACCCATCAAGGTCCCTCTTCCCACATTAACACTGTGGAAATCTATAATCCTAAGGGTGCATGATTTCAATAACTTCTTCTTCTTCTTCTTCTTTTAACTTAAATGTCAAACTTTGGAACTTCTGATTTAAAGAAACTTTTTTTCCTCGAATTTCAAACTTCGGAACTTCTTTCCCTCCTGTGTTTTCCCCTAACTTTTATTCCCTTCATTTCCTTCATCGGTTAAATTTGGCTGTCTGTCCCTCTTCCCTCTTGACTTCTCTAGTCTTCTCTCCCATGGGACCACCTAGCGGACAAGCCACGGACAATTTCGGATAAGGCCCGCTCTTCCGAGGGCCTCCGCCCTCCTCCTCATCACAGTGACCCGTCTATCTGATATATGGGGCAACATTTGAGGTCCATTTTCATTATGCCAATCACCATTAAGGGGCCATAAATTCCATGGCAACTAGCGTCGAAGCAGACGTGTATTTTTATAGTTGCCGTCCATTAGAGGGTGTTCGTTAGGCCTACGGCTGATAAACCTGCCTAAATTTCCTCGGTTCTGATATGGTAAGAGGTATGTAATCACCAGTGCCTTTTATACAGATCATCATATAATAAATAATCATCAAATATTTTTCATTATGTAAAGTTCATTAGGTAATCACTGGCCCCCTTAATACAGATCATACACTAACAACCATTGGATAATAAGCTGTAAAACACAGGGTAAGGGTAATAAAGTACCCTTACCCTGTACTTGACAGCTTATTATCCAATGGTTGTTATTATATGATCTGTATAAAAGGCACCGGTGATCACCTAATAATCTTTACACAATAAAAAAATAATTGAGGATTACTGATTTATTTCCATAGACTAAGAAAATAAAATCTGATCATTAATAAAGTGATCACCATCATCCTTTTTTAAAGACCGGCACTAAAACTAAGGTTTCAAAAAATTCCTATTGCGTCTTTCCAACTTCAAAAGGTCCCAGATCACCATCACCTTTTGGAGCAGCAGATATAATAGGCCTAGACACTAAAAAAGCACCAAAATAAACAACACTGGAATTCTTCAGGAGAATATAAACGTTATCAGCAAAGTTGTAAACTTATATGAAAAGGCTTTCTTACGTGACTTCACATCTCAAACGTTATGACGGACTAAGGAAAGCAACCGAGAGAGAGAGAGAGAGAGAGAGAGAGAGAGAGAGAGAGAGAGAGAGAGAGAGAGAGAGAGAGAGGGGGGGTTTATAAGCCAGAAATAGATGCTATAAACTGTCCTAAAATCTACAAAATTTCTTGAGGTGAGACAACTCACCCCCCTCCCCCGCTCCTTCCCCCAACACCCACAGAGAGAGTGTGGGTGAGTACCAGCATTATATGCTCTTCAGGTGCTATCATTATTTTTATTTATTTATTTGTTTACACAGACAGACTGACACATAGACAGAATCAAGTACAAAAATATAAAAAAGAACGGTACTACCTAAAGGAAATGAGCAAGTCAAGCCGCCAGTAACCTTGACGATCGAACCGTAAATACAAAATAAACTGTTCTTTTTATCATACCAACAACGCCGTCAGCATCCCTACAATCAATCACAGCAACAGATAGGGAAATGTTTATGGAAATCTAAATGTAAGATCCACGGGCGTGGTGAGATACAAGGCGGCAGTGGTAGATAGAGGAGGACGTGGGATGCATCACATGAAACGAGTTGGTGATAAAACCTCGAAATAACAATAAAAAAAAAAACTCGAATTAACATTTTCTGAACGGGCACAGACTAAGATTCCAGCAGCTGAAGATGATGTTGTAGGCCTATCGTTTCTTCGAGCAAATAAAGACAGCAAGAGACACTGATAAGGAGACAAGAAAGACAAATCTGGCAGACATGTGGGCGTTTTTTGCTTTGACAAGTCATTATTCTTGTTACTTAGCTTTTCCAAGACGTGCCGTTTTAGTGCGAAGTATTTCCAGCTGCCCAACATCATCGTCTGATATTATTATTATTATTATTATTATTATTATTATTATTATTATTATTATTATTATTATTATTATTATTATTATCAAAATCCCGCATATGCCCTACTAGTATGTTTATATGCAATTTTAAGGAAAAATATTTTGCAATAAAAATACAATAAATACTACATGTACAACACTGCCTTAGGCAGAAGGACAGCTTCAATGCAGAGAGAGAGAGAGAGAGAGAGAGAGAGAGAGAGAGAGAGAGAGAGAGAGAGAGAGAGAGAGATTTAATGCGTGGGTGACGTGGAAACATTCATCCTGATTAAAGGCCGGTCGAACATGAATCGTGCTTGGACCATTGTTACGTGGAAACTCGAGCAAAGAGACAATTGGTCAGTCGGTAAAGAAAGGTCAGTGAGGGCGGTGGCGGGGTGGGGGGGTGTGTGGGTGGGGGGAAATTTCACCTTTCACTCACACTTTCCTGCCTCACCTGAGAGAGAGAGAGAGAGAGAGAGAGAGGGAATATGCCCGTAGAATGGCTTCTCATCACTGCAGAAAAAGAACTACTTTTGAGAGAAGAGAGAGAGAGAGAGAGAGAGAGAGAGAGAGAGAGAGAGAGAGAGAGAGAGAGAGAGAGAGAGGTCAGTGAATATAAAATGTGCGAATGTCCAGGAACAGAAGACTACAAGTGGGCACCGCCGCTGCCCCTTCCCCTCCCCCTCCTCCTCGTAAAGGGTAAATGCCAGGCACGGGGGCGAATGGCAGAACTCGAGAGCCATGAATCACATCAAACTCAGATGTCTTTGGAGGACATTCGTCTCATACTTGAGACCTTTCGTACCTTCCGCTCGTCGCTGGTTCATCATTTTGTTTTGAGGGACCGTTCTCTGCCTGTTCTTCGTCTCGTCTCTTGTTTTGTTCAGAAGATCTTCTTCAAAGACAATATGCTCTTATAAATGTCAGTCAGTCTGGGGAGGCGTATGTCCTCTTTAATTAACATTTAGTATTTTAACTTCTAGCCAGAGAGAGAGAGAGAGAGAGAGAGAGAGAGAGAGAGAGAGAGAGAGAGAGAGAGAGATTTAGCCTTTCATAGGTGCAGAGTTGACATGACTGTGTTTGAAATAAAGCTTAACAATTTAGTCACAGGTAGGAAATTTGAGTTAAGGAAAAGTGTTTCAGCAAAGTCTGCAAAACTAATGAAATACACAAAAACAATTAGTAATATCATATATATATATATATATATATATATATATATATATATATATATATATATATATATATATATATATATATATATTACATTAAGTCGAATCGATATATAAAACAAGAAAATATACAACACAGTAACATTAACAAATTAACCACGGTCAACCTATCACTTTAACATTTAACAAACATCTAACGCAACCACAACTGACACAACCAGCCCAGTCAATACAGACAACCAAAGAAATCAGTCAGGTAAACCAAAAATAACTTATAAAGCAGCCAGGTTAAGAAAATATACCATAACCAGTCCAATCAATAATAAACAAGTAAAAAATGCTCCGAAGTTTCTTCGGCGCAATCGAGTTTTCTGTACAGCGTATAATCAAGGCCACCGAAAATAAATCTATCTTTCGGTGGTCTCGGTATAATGCTGTATGAGACACGGCCCATGAAGCTTTAACCACGGCCATGTGGTGGCCTGGCCTTTATCGTTGCCAGACGCACGATTATGGCTAACTTTAACCTTGAATAGCAATAAAAACTACCGAGGCCAGAGAGCTACAATTTGGTAAGTTTGATGATTGGAGGGTGGATGATCAACATACCAATTTGCAGCCCTCTAACCTCAGTAGTTTTTAAGACCTGAGGGCGGACAGAAAATGTGCGGACGGACAGACAAAACCGTCACAATAGTTTTCTTTTACAGAAAACTAAAAACACCGAGTCAACGAAAGTCAAATCAATAAAAAATATAAAACATTCAACCATGTCACAAAAAAAAACTCGACAATCAATAACCAAACAAAAACGAAGACAAAAGAATGGAATGAAAAAGTATATATATATATATATATATATATATATATATATATATATACAGTATATAAACATAGGGAAAGAAAACGTTCTCCTGAGAAAAATGTTCTGACACATTCCTTCACACCGAGAAAATGACTGGTCACACCAAATATCAGCGTCCGAGCTTTTCCTGCCCAATGAATAATTCATGCCCTCGAATTCCATTACTACAGGTCCCAGGTAACACAATGGCGCCGAGGTTCCTCACCTGACAGGTACTTTAGCCGGGGTTGGGGTGGGGACTTCGCTTGCTGGAAATGTTCGGAACTGTAAGCTAAGCTAATAATAATAATAATAATAATAATAATAATAATAATAATAATAATAATAATAATGTTCAAGTATTATTATTATTATTATTATTATTATTATTATTATTATAATGGGCAGTAGTAGTAGTAGTAGTAGTAGTAGTAGTAGTAGTAGTAGTAGTAGTATAGTAGTAGTAGTCACAGTTATAATAAATAATCCATCACTTTACATCACAGTTATAATAAATGTTAACAATTTTAAAAAAATAATAATAATAATAATAATAATAATAATAATAATAATAATAATAATAATAATAATAATAATAATAATTTGTGTTCAGGAATATTATTTACCACTTTACACTACACTTATAACAAAAATGTCTGTCATAGTTAACACCGTCATCTGGAAAAGTTCGCCAATTGTAAGGGGATAACAGTAGTAACAATAACATTAATCATAATCTATGGTTACAAATATTATAATCATTATCATCATTAGAAGTGGCAGCCATAATCTATCACTTAACATTAAAGTTATAACTATAACTATCATAGTTATCACATTCATCTCCATTACCAAGAACGCACGAACAAAGATTAATAATCCTTCCAGCTTGAAAATTTATGCCCTATTCATTTCTTGGAAAGGCAGGACATGGGAAGCAGAGGAAAGGTTGTTTTCCGTGAAACAAGGGGGTCTGAAGGCCATTAGAAGAGAGAGAGAGAGAGTTTACGCAGGGGTATGACCACTTTAACATATTAAATGACGCAATAATAAACAGAGAGGTACTGTATCTTCATAATTAAGAAATTTTGTAAAGGACAAAAATACATTGTGTGTGTGTGTGTGTGAGAGAGAGAGAGAGAGAGAGAGAGAGAGAGAGAGAGAGAGAGAGAGAGAGAGAGAATAATTTCAGCATAAATATTAACATTTTGAAAAAGGATAATAAAAAGTATTGAGAGAGAGAGAGAGAGAGAGAGAGAGAGAGAGAGAGAGAGAGAGAGAGAGAGAGAGAGAGAGAGAGAGAGAGAGAATATTTTTAACCAAAATACAGTATTGAGAGAGAGAGAGAGAGAGAGAGAGAGAGATTTTGAGAGAGAGGATAACCAAGAATACAGTGTTGACATTTTGAAAGGAGAGAGAGAGAGAGAGAGAGAGAGAGAGAGAGAGAGAGAGAGAGAGAGAGAGAGAGAGAGAGAGAGAGAATAATTTAGCATAAATATTAACATTTTGAAAAGGATACAGTATTGAGAGAGAGAGAGAGAGAGAGAGAATAATTTGCATAAAAATAACATTTTGAAAAGAGATTTTGAAAAGGAAAACCAAAATACAGTATTGAGAGAGAGAGAGAGAGAGAGAGAGAGAGAGAGAGAGAGAGAGAGAGAGAGAGAGAGAGAGAATAATTTCAGCATAAATATTAACATTTTGAAAAGGAGTAGAGAGAGAGAGAGAGAGAGAGAGAGAGAGAGAGAGAGAGAGAGAGAGAGAGAGAGAGAGAATAATTCAGCATAAATATTAACATTTTGAAAAGGATAACCAAAATACAGTATTCATAATTAAGAAATTTTGTAAAGGACAAAAATACAATAATTGTGGGTGTGTGTGTGTGTGTGTGTGTGTGAGTGAGAGAGAGAGAGAGAGAGAGAGAGAGAGAGAGAGAGAGAGAGAGAGAGAGAGATTTCCAGCTGCAGGTCCGTCCGTCCAGCGATGGCTATCTCAGAAGGCTTTGGCCAAAAGAGGCAGAGCCCAGTCAGAGGTCTAATTAAGGCTCTTACAGTCCTCTTCCATATGCAGCCTCAAACCACAAGATACGCGAGGATTTACTGTCACTACAAATGTCCTCTTTCGGCAAGACGATGACCGTGCAATGAAAATCAGAGATAATAAAAAAATGGGATAATAGAAAAAAGATGTAAATGTGAGGACGGCTCTCGACTTACGCTGATGGAACGAATTTGCGAATGTATGCGAAAAACAGTTACGACAGCGGACGGTTTATAAGGCATTGAAGGAGTTTAAAAACCTGACCCCTATCTCTCTCTCTCTCTCTCTCTCTCTCTCTCTCAGATATTGTATTTTTGTCATACTTTTCCAAATTTTAGCATTTATGCAGATACATTCTCTCTCTCTCTCTCTCTCTCTCTCTCTCTCTCTCTCTCTCTCTCTCTCTCCGGCTATTGTAGGTCTCACTTGTGTTGGGAAGCGACAAAGAGCAAAAGAAAGTATAATAAAAATAACAGACATGACTGATCGGCATTCCCTCAAAATGTTTATGCCATCACATTAGCATAAAACGGGAGGGCCTCGACGAGGTAATCCTCTCCTCATAGGGGTGAAATATTCATAAGGCATCCTCTCTCTCTCTCTCTCTCTCTCTCTCTCTCTCTCTCTCTCTCTCTCTCTCATTTGTTTCATGTACGAAGTGTGTGGGCGTTTGCTTGCTAAAGGTGATGTGTGAAAGCTTGTTCTAGTGATTCGCAATACGATGTTATTTCTTTGGCGGGAGTGCGCATGCCTGGATATGCATATTATGAAAAGGACGTTATGAATACAAAGGAGGCTGCCTGCGTAAGCACACATTCCATACGCCAAGACTGATTTGCGTACACGATGAGAAAAGAAGGAACAGTCGTCCAGCCTCTCAAACACAAAAATGATAGATATTACAACATGCCTTATTTCATGAAGAGGCACAAGTACAAGCTCTCGATTGCAGACTGAGAAATACAATGCCCAGAAATGTGATAATGACGTAATAATAATAAGCAGTTTATAATTTGTAAAAATTGGGAGATTTCTATAAGAAAATAAATTTTACAGTAAATGAATTGGAAAGATATTAAGAGACGCCAAAAGATTTCTAGGCCTGTCTGCAAAAGCAAAGGGCACTTCAAGCCTGAAATGAAAAAAAAAAACTAAACCATTCTTCAGGCCTGTCCTTCAAAAAACACAATTCCTATATCGGCGTGATGATGATGATGATATCCAAACAGTGACCTTCGATTCGCTTACCGCTAAGACTGACAGGCTACGACTAATAAAATAAGGCGGAAGATAACTCACCCACTGGATCCGTTCGTAATAACCACCAATGGGCCAACAACACCCTCCTCCCGACTCAATCTCATAAGTCCGAATAGGTCATAAATCACAACATTACAACCCCGGCCACACTCCACCCAACGATCCCAGCAGAACAACCGCCCGCCCCCCTCCACTCCCACCCACTACCAAGACTCCCTACGTCGGCAGCATCCGAACAGAGCATCCTCTACTTCATCTCCGACACATGGGTCACAAATCGTCAATTATCGGCTCGAATGGAACCCCGAATGACAAGACGATTCTCCAGTCGTGTGACGTCAGCAATAACTGAATCGGCGACACAAACAAACCTTCATACGCCCGATATAAAAACATTTGCGAGAGGGTTGCATCACCTTGGCACTCTTTAATACCACGATCCCACTCGGAACCCATCAGCTCCACAAGAAGTGTGAAGACATAAACCATATTGTATATATTTTATCATCTCCCAAATGATGTCCAGAAAAAAAGGTAAAAATAAACTAACATCTTTTCCTGTGTGAAATCTCATACACGTACATCAGGTGCCATCGTAAATCAAGGGACTCCTTAGTGCTTTAGTAGCATATATCACGCGGAATGAGGCCGGGCCGTCCAGTTTACAGGTTGCTATCCAATTACTTCTCCGGGATAACAGACGCCCCGAACTGAACAGGAAAGATATGGCAGATGATGGATGAATGTAACAGGAAAAAATTATTAGCGGTGAAACCAAGGTGAAGAAACAGTTCTGAATTTAACACAAACAATAATGTAAGTGATAAACATACACACATGCATATATATCTATTTGTCTATCGTCTATCATCTATCTATCTATCTACAGTATGTATACTGTACATACACACGCACACACACATATATAATATATATATATATATATATATATATATATATATATATATATATATATATATATATATATATAGTATATATATGCACACACACACACACACACAAATATGTATACATATATATATATATATATATATATATATATATATATATATATAGAGAGAGAGAGAGAGAGAGAGAGAGAGAGAGAGAGAGAGAGAGAGAGAGAGAGAATCTTACAAATAAAAGAAAGAATATTTATCTATAAATCCACACATACATATATCTATAACCCTGTAAACAACTGTCAGCTTTTGAGGAGGAAGGGGACATAAATTGGAAAAAGAGTACAGAGTACGAGTACATTTAAATGTCGATGAACGTGAACTCATTTGTATGGAGAGAGAGAGAGAGAGAGAGAGAGAGAGAGAGAGAGAGAGCCGCGGGTCAAAGTGGCGCCACAAGCGAGCCACAAAAAAAGGCGAGGGAGAGAGTGAACCCCTTGTCGCACGCCACAATGATTTTTACAGCGCGATGAAGGCTTACAAGTAGTGTACACAACCGTCCCCACTGAAAAGACCCGATTCAGGGGGACTCCGGAAATAACAAGCGTAAGAAGAAGAAGTATAAGAAGAAAAAGAAGATGGGTAAAGGAGAGGTGGAATAGCTCGGATTGGCTAGAAAAATAAATGAAGTTGACAGATATCCAAGACGAGGAAAATAATGTCAGACATGTTACCTGTGGGGTTATAATTTTATTATCAAATAATGCACGAAATTACGTCACAGATCCGTTCTTCTACGAAATACGATATCTGATGAAAAAACAGTTCAAAAGCTTCCGGACTCAGAAAAATAAACAAATAAACAAATAAATAAATATATAAAACGTTGAGTCACAGGTGACAATGCGTAGGTGTGGTCTACCACGGTCGTCGGTTCTGATACAGAGGACGACACAGAATAATGAATCATAAATATGAAAATTATCAGCTTGATCGGAGAGTCGACCAAATGGCTTAACGCTGTTATGATCCGAGATACAAGGACTAGAATCAAGGACTAAGAATCAAGGACTAGAATCAAGGGTTAAGCATCAAGGACTAAGAACCAAGGACTAAGAATCAAGGACTAAAATCAAGAACTAAGAATCAACGACTAAGAATCTGGAGTCGGAGTCATCACCGCTGAGGCGTATACAGAGGTCCTGAAAATCTTAGACCCAACGGCCAGTCTCTACTTTCGACCGACGAGAGAGAGAGAGAGAGAGAGAGAGAGAGAGAGAGAGAGAGAGAAACCTTGTTATGATCCTACATAGCCTACAAGGGCTAAGTATCTGGAATAGGAATCATCTAACTGAGGCGTATCCAAAGCTCCTTAGAATCTTAGCCCTACCGGTCAGTTTCTACCTTCGACCGACTTAAAGAGAGAGAGAGAGAGAGAGAGAGAGAGAGAGAGAGCACCGGAGGAGCAACAGCTTCAACAACAACAACAACAACAACAAAGGCCACTGTGGAAGGCATCCTCCAGAACACAAAGGACGCCAAGAAAGGAGGATACCTTTAGCAGCGTCAGGCAGGCGGACTAAGGGGGTCAGGGCATCCCCAAGACGCCTTGGCCGCGCCTGTCTTCCTGTAGTGTAGCGTCTTCTTCTGTCCTTCTCCTCCTCCTCCTCCTCCTCCTCCTCCTAACGCACAGCGGCGACCGTTCTTTCGCTTCCTTTCATTACGGGTCCATAAACAAACACGAACGAGATGCACAGAAGGTCTTCGCCTGCAACAGCGGGTAGCCCTCACGAAAAGTGCCCTCTACCTTTGCAGCAGCCTGTTTATTATCGCTGGGAAGAATGAGTAACAGATTATAGTAAGTGCTCTCTCTCTCTCTCTCTCTCTCTCTCTCTCTCTCTCTCTCTCTCTCTCTCTCTCTCGAGCAAGACAACACCGATATACTATTTACGATTGCATAAAGGCTTCTTAGAAGCAATCGAAATATATCTGAAACAGTCTGAGTAGTAAAGTACCAGCTTTCTCTCTCTATCTCTCTTTCTCTCTCTCTCTCGCGTGCGCGCGAGCAAGACGACACCGATACACTACTTACGATTGCATAAAGGCTTCTTAGAACAAATCGAAAGATACCTGAAGCACTTAGGGTAGTGAAACGCCCCCTCTCTCTCTCTCTCTCTCTCTCTCTCTCTCTCTCTCTCTCTCTCTCTCTCGTTAGTAAGATAACACCGGAACTGCATCAGGGCTTCTTAGAAGTAAGGACAAGATACTACTATACGTGTAAATATAAACAAGCAATTGATGTTCTCAATGAGAGCAAGGCACTTCCTTAAGAACTAACTGACGGTAGTGTCCACACGCGGATATAACAGAATAGGATTTATGGGCCACAGACTTTCTTTAATGAGAGAGAGAGAGAGAGAGAGAGAGAGAGAGAGAGAGAGAGAGAGAGAGAGTAAAAGCAAAATCTGATATTCCAATCAAATATGAGAGAGAGAAAGAGTAAAATAAAATTTGAAATTCCATTCAAATAAGAGAGAGAGAGAGAGAGAGAGAGAGAGAGAGAGAGAGAGAGAGAGAAAAGCAAAATCTGATATTCCAATCAAATATGAGAGAGAAAGAGTAAAATAAAATTTGAAATTCCATTCAAATCAAATAAGAGAGAGAGAGAGAGAGAGAGAGAGAGAGAGAGAGAGAGAGAGCACTTAAACATACGTATAAGTAACACAACTACTGCAAAAAAAATGCCGGCGAGGTAATATATTGAGATCAATCACAAATAACTGAGAAAACCCAAAATATTTAATGATAAGAATGAAGCACCCACCTTAGGGGACCAATGCTGCTCCAAGACTTAGGTGGCCTTATGCAGCGCGGAATCCTGTTCCGATCATATTTTAACACGCATCACAAGTAAATTCATGAAAGGGTCATACAATGGACCACCCCCTCTAAAAAACAAATAATTCGTGACCAAAGTAAGACATGAGTAAAAATAAACTGTCCCAAACATTAAAGAAAAGAGAGAGAGGGAAAGGATAATCAGTTTAATTTAATAATCCCGAATTAAAGCGACAACGAAATCTCACTGTAATGATTCACAGATGTTCATCAACGAAGCCACTGGGGTGTCATCACAGCTGTAAAAGGGATCGAGCTCAGTGTATTTAATAAACAAAATTTGAAACTTTAATACTCTGTAATATGCGTATCATAATCCATACTACTTGGAAAGTCCTGTTATACCAACACCAGAGAGAGCAAATGCAAAGGTGCCCTTTGCTGGCTAGGTCGGAGGCATGAGGGGAAGGGGGGAGTAGGACACCACCCAGGCCAGCACCGCGTCTAGACAAGGATACGGAATGGGCGAGTGATAGGGGCCTGTTGATGGGTGGGTGAAGGGGTGGGGTGGGGAGAAATAAGAGATTACGAGGGAGATATGGGCGAGAGGAGGTGGTGGGCACGGTCTTGGTGGCGGGGTGCACCAAGGAGGGGTGCTCACAAGGTGCTCAGAACCCCTTTTGTTTGAGACTTTTCGTCGGAGGCCTAACTTAGGCGCCCCCTGTGCCCACTCCGCCCTTTTCAGCCACATCTCTACGACACCGTGTAGGCCAACAATGGCTCCTAACAATACGATAACATCGAGGGAGTCCTCGGACGGGTCGTTAATTATTTCACAAAAAAAAAAAAAAAAAAAAAAAAGGAAAAACGCGACAAAACACAGTGAGGCTTAAGATATAAAGAGAAAAAAATGAAAATAGCAATATCTTGATGAAGACGAGGACTGTGCTGTATTTTTACAAAGAAAGGAAAAATCGCACTGAATATGTGTGTCGTAGACTTAATAAAACTGATATGTAAACATTGGGAAGCACATACGAATACAGTTCAGCAGGCACTCTTCTACAGTTTACACATGCCACTAAAACATTCCATAACCAGTATTAGACATTTGTCATGTCATAATCATTATTAATAGAGAGAGAGAGAGAGAGAGAGAGAGAGAGAGAGAGAGAGAGAGAGAGAGAGAGAGAGAGAGAGAGTGCTCAAATAAAAATGAGCATGGAACGGACATGAGTAAAGGTATACAATTCAAAACATTTCAAGAAAGTATGTTACTATCGTATGATAAATTCTGAAGACAAATCGCTCTAGAAGTTCCTAAATTTTTCCTTTAAGGATTGTAAGTACATTTTTAACAATATACCAAGATTGACACCCAAGAAAAAAGGGCGTTCTTTTATCCGTACTCAAAATTATTTCAAATCCACAGGTAAAAATTTATCCCTACTAAAAATACCAATGGAATGATTTCAAACCCACAGGTAAAACGTCTGTGAAAGGTTGATGTGACCTCTGTCAGCATGTGTGGGTTTGTTGAAAGTGGAAAAAGTTTACCCAGGATACTCTGAACCATGACTAAATCGTTTCCAAACTGATATCCGTTCATTTACTTTGAAGATAACATTAAGAGATAAAGAATTTTTCTTTATGCTAAAATGTACAAACCGATGATGTACTGAACCTTAAGGAGGATTCTGTTCAGCTTCACAACAATTATATCACTGACCAACTTTTGTTTGACAAAGTTATTTTGTATTCACCCAATAAACCTTTCATCAAGTCTGTCAGCCCTTCCCGTTCCCTATGATTTTCTCATCATTCCTTTCTTAATATTCAGTGTCAAGATCATTTCATTTATCCTACTATCCACATGATGAATGCTTCGTTTGCACTTATAACTTCAAACACTTCTTTCCCACTCATTCCAAGAGAATGTTACAGATCTTTCAAGAGCACGTAAGACTTTGAAATGAATCATCATGGTTCGCTTTTCATTCATTAACTCATAATAAGTATTATCAACCAACATCATCAAAGTTATTACGTACTTCTCAAAAAACACTGGTTTAACCTCACATGCATACATACATAGATACGTAAAATTTCCTACCAGAAATCTAAAACTATAAAAATTACTCTTTCTGAATGAATACACACAGTATATATATATATATATATATATATATATATATATATATATATATATATATATATATATATATATGTATGTATGTATATATATATATATATATATATATATATATATATATATATATATATATATATATATATATATATATATATATATATATATACAGTACACACTATATAAACAGTACATACATACATATATAATTTGTGTGCGTGTGTACGTTCTCTGTGTATATTCGCACATATTCACAATTCCAGGTAGAGATTTATAAACAGATGCATATTGTCATACCCTGAAGACTGCACCGTCAACATGCAACACGCCACACAACATAGCTCCAAGCTAAACCCATAGCTGCTTCTACGGAAGGTAACCTGACGGCGCCACAAAAGAGATTTGTAGCGAAACAGCAGCTGTATCGTGTGTCATTACCCGCGGACGTCTCCTCCCCCTAAATGACGAGGAGTCTTTTATTCCGATGGGGACCGGGAAGAGCATCCATCGCCCTTCCCTCCGGCGGGCGGCCTTTTGTCCTCCTGAATACGCTGATGACTAACGCTGGGAGTAGGGGTGGGGGGAGGGGGCTGTAAAGAGAGAAAAAGCGAGAAACAGACATTCGTTTGACAAGAGACGATAATGGAGGGCAATTATAAACACGTGCTTCGATGTGATCTCTCCGCTCGACCGATCGATACGCGGTTGAAACCCGAACAGTGTTCGATCAATTGTTAAGATCGGGAACGCGAATCGATAATTGCACATGCCTTCCGCAAGTACACTCGGTAACTTGTACGAGTTAGCGTGTATACACAGCCTACGCGACTACTTAGGCTTTCAAATGAACTCTGGGTTGATTCGCATGAAACTGAATCCTGTAACTAACATTATTTTCCAAACAGCAGGAACAATCACAAATTCCACGCAAAAGCCATTTGTCATTAAGCCTGCAATGTTGCTATAAACACTGTCGTTTTCTAGTGTCGAGTTTAATACTACTCAGTGTCCTAGGAGTTTTATTTTGGGCACAGTTAAAATGTGGAGTAGTTAGCCTATAGGCTAGTTGTGGGATCTTCTGGTCTCCAAATTTTTAAGCGAGGAGCAAATTCACTCCTGCTCTCAGCTGCTGCTGCTGCTGCTGCTGCTGCTGACGTCTCTGAATTTCAGGTGTACCGGTTTTATTGTTTCTTCCTTCTTTTTTAATTATTTATCACCTTTACCAATTAAATGTCTCTCCCTCCAGGTTGATTTCCGTTTGGAGCCCTCTTGAGTTTTAGTTTGTTGATCTGTCCATAAGGGCTTTCAGCTGAAGATTTCAAGAAAAAGAAAGAATTTTTTGAAAAAGCCACAAAATGAAAAAGGGGAAAAAATCGAAAGAACTTCATTCATCAGCTTAGAGACGACTTTCAATAACGGTCTTCCTTCAACATCTCGAGTCAGACGTCTGAAACATCGCGAACGCTTTTAAACAGATTCGCCAGGACCCAATCAATGAAGTCACACCGCTCAGCATAACTGGTGCACTTAATGAGTTAAAAAGAAAAAATAAAAAAGTCCAAGCTGTAGATGTCATTTACCCCAGAGAACCCAGAGATCGGGGTAATAAACCAGGACATCAACATAGGGTCCGCCCCATATACAGCTAACTCTTTAATTTCTTCTTCTTCTTCTTCTCTCGTGGGGAGATTTTATGGCGGAACTGCAAGTAGACGGGGCAGTGAAATTTTACATTCGGGGCTGACCAAATACGTAATCCTGTTGCGACTACAAATCACAACGGATTGGCCTGCGATAGAAAGTGCATTCTCTCTCTCTCTCTCTCTCTCTCTCTCTCTCTCTCTCAGAGAAGAATAGTAAATGAGTGAAGCTGCCAAGCTTCAAGTACAAAAAAAAAAAAAAAAAAATTGAATAGATAATAGGAGAGAAGGTGGTCACCTCGAGAAAGTAAGCAGTAAGCCACATGCATATGAGGACTTTTAACACCACTGTAAATCACGGCAGGTCACAAAGATTGCATCATCTCTTTACCAAAGCTTCAGAGATCTCCGTTTCTCTCTCATACACACACTTTAGGAGGGTAAAGTTTGGATGTTAAATGCACTTTAAAGAAAGAAAGACTGGAGCTGTCAGAGGATTTTTTTTTTTGCTTAGAGTAAATAGTATAAAAGGAATGAAAGGCCAAGAAACATGGAGATATCAGAAGATGGTAAACAGTATTGTAAAGGTAAAAGGATGGTTCAGGGAGTTCTGAAATGGTTTGGTCATGTGGAAAGAACGGAGAACGACAGGTTAGCGAATGAAAGTTATCATTTGGAAGTGTCAGGAGAGAAGAGAGCTGAGAAAAAAAGACAGTGCTGGATGGGAAAGGCGTCGATTTCTCGGTAAGGCTATTCAGAGATGAATAGAGCAGTGTGGGGAGATTTGAAGAGCTGCTAATGAGCTTTCTGTGAAGGTGTATGAACCAGCTAATATTGTAGAAGTCTCCACCCTGGATTCAACATTTAAAGCATGAATTTGGCTGTGATATTTTTTTTTTTTAAGGAACCACCTCCACATAGTGGAAACAGCTTGATATTGAATACACACACACACACACACACATATATATATATATATATATATATATATATATATATATATATATATATATATATATATATATATATATATATATATATACTGAAGCCTAGATCCAGTTTTCTTCACTTGGATTTAGGCTTAGTGACAACGTTTTCAAAGTTTGTGAAGAAATCGAGAAGTTAAGAGGGCATTGGGTTATTAAACTTCACACACACACACACACACACACACACATATATATATATATTAAACTTCACACACACACACACACACACACACACACACACATATATATATATAATATATATATATATATATATATATATATATATATATATATATATAATATATATATATATATATATATATATATATATATATATATATATATATATATATATATATATGTGTGTGTGAAAATGTAATGTGTCTTTCTTAATTTTTTAACCTGTCAATGCCCTCTTAACTTCTCGATTTCTTCACAAACTTTGGAAACGCTTGTCACTACTAAGCCTAAATCCAAGTGAAGAAAAAACTGGATCTAGGCTTCGTAGTGACAAGCGTTTCCAAAGTGTGAAGAAATCGAGTGGTTATGATGGTTACTATGGTTATTAAAATGGCATACCTATCTGGTAAAATATGAATGGTGGATTCTCAATATATCTGTGTGCGTGTGTGTAAAATGAATTAACAACATAAGGAATTAAACAAAGGAAAGCGTTGTATAGGCTTAAGTTAACAACGAGAATTAAATACAATGCATAGGTTGCGATGTGAACAAGGATGAAAAAACGTCTTCCCTAAACTAAGGAACTAGGTTTTAGAAAAATAAAAAAAAAAGTTACTGACAACAACACAATAATGCTAGAAAACAAAATTGTTCTATAACTTTTGCACGAAAAATTAAATGATGCTCAGTACGACTTAATAATAAAACATTAGAAAAAAAAAGCACACACACTACTGACGATATTTTCTTTCTTTCCTTGCCTCCAAATGCCTCCCCTACCCACCCATCTGGGGGACAACTCCCCCTTCTTCCCAACCTACTCACTGTACCCGCCCACACCTTTAGATACTTCGGAGGGGAAACGTGAAGACTTAGGAGGGGATGAAGTCGGCTTTTATCTACCCAAACTAGATAAATGCAAAAGAGAGAGAGAGAGAGAGCCACGCCTTTTCCCTCCCGAACACACTCTTGCCGCAAAACTTACAGCCGCCCTTCGACGCGCTTTATTTATGGGTGGGGCCGTAGGGCCGATTCTCAGGGCGAGAGGGCGGGCTGGCATCGTCCTTACGAGCTTAACCCTAGAGAGAGAGAGAGAGAGAGAGAGAGAGAGAGAGAGAGAGAGAGAGAGAGAGAGAGAGAGAATGATTAAAGGATAGGGGATATGAGGGAAGAATCGCTAAACTAATCAGTTCCGTCAATTAAAAATAATCTGCGGCGTGTTGCAAGGCATTGCAAAACCGCCGATCCGTCGCATCTGCTTCGCAAGCGGAAGTGGAATCTCTCTATCTTATTTTTTTATTTTTTTTTTTTTGCACAACCAGCGGGAAATTTCCAGCAATGTGATGATCACAATGTGCATATTTTAAGAAACCTCACGCACTTCTGTTTTAAACAAAATCTTATTACATTCTCTAATTAGTGGCGATCTGTCAAATGTACAACCAAATACATAATATACTAGTTACGGTACGTATCAAACAAAAGTAAATCTAATTCGGAAAAACATAGTGCTTTTTAGCTATTACAGAAATTCTGGATAGTTTCTCGAACCCGAAGGAGAATTTTCAAGATTTATTTTAATAAATTCTGATTTCCGAGTAATGAGAGCAGCTACATCAGTCGATACCTTTATTCGTCTATTGCTCTTTGTTCCAAAAGTGCCGCTAAGATGCAGGTATGTTCTGTTTAAAAAAAATAAGGTTATTCTAGAACCCAAGTCAATAGTTGAAGTTTTGGCAAAAGAACACCATAAAAAGCCGGAAATTTAAAAATTTTAAATATATATATATATATGTATATACACATATATATATATATTTATATATATATATATATATATATATATATATATATATATATATATATATATATATATATTGTACCTACATCCCAGGAGTGCTGTTGAAAAATCCCCTTAATTCCTTTCACAATTTTGTGCCAATGCAATTCAGTATTACAGAAGCATAATATGAGCTTGACGTGGTTATTTCATTTACCCCAGTTTCACGCATGACAGATTATGACTTGTGTAGGGGTGAGGCAATGAAGGTGCGGACGCTCCAAAGTGACAGTTTATGACGTAACTTGGTGGAGAATTTCGGTAGACTTAAAGACCAATATGAAAAAGAAACTGCTAATTCTGATGCTATCATCATCGATGATGAGAGAGAGAGAGAGAGAGAGAGAGAGAGAGAGAGAGAGAGAGAGAGAGAGAGGAATGGAAGAGGGGGACTAAACTACAACACGAAAGGAGTCATGTAGACACGTGACATGGAACATAATTACTTTACACACCATAAAAGAATCAACGTGACAGGACGCAGCACGGGGGAAAGAGCAATTTTGAAATAGAAGCCAGAGGAACAAACGCAGCAACCGAATTAAAAAGCAGCAGGACGAAACGCTTGTTAAAATCAGGCATGAGAATATCTTACTTAATGGAGATGATGAACAAACACACAATCAATCAGGGGAAAATGATACTCGTTTCCAAGATTCATTTCGTTAATTCATGAAAGCAATAATGAGTTCATAAAAACACACAAAAAGTACAGTAGGCATTATCTGTGGGAAAAGGTTTGTTTAGGAGAACTATTTTCGAACAAATAATTCACAAAATAAAAATGTGCATAAAAACAGGAAAATCTCGGAACATATTTTACCTTAAAATCACCTGACCCCTGATGACAGATGCTATATTTATTAAAAGGAGAATTCAATAACTCGCTTTTTAATTGCAA
This sequence comes from Macrobrachium rosenbergii, assembly GCF_040412425.1. NCBI lineage: Eukaryota > Metazoa > Arthropoda > Malacostraca > Decapoda > Palaemonidae > Macrobrachium > Macrobrachium rosenbergii. The sequence continues at coordinate 9,675,945 of NC_089789.1, read as the reverse complement.
CGTGAAAGACAGCTCCTTCAATACTAATTTATTTCCACCACACCGTCGGTTAAAAATAGTGAGACTAAGACAAAGAGGGAAGTAATAACACTGAAAGAAAGCAAGGATAATAAATATAAAACAAGGAAGAAAAACAACGAACGTTTCTAAATTCATTCTTGTACACAATTCAAATATTACAAAATTAGAGAGAGAGAGAGAGAGCACGTATTACTGGTCAGTGTGATTCAGGCCCTATATCTCAGGTTTATGTAGACGATATCTTAATGTCCCTCGACCAATGACAACCAAATGGGATTCTTTCATCAGGGAGCAAGAAGAAAACACGAAAGAAAACGGACACTCACCCACCAAAGAGTAGGCGGGACTCAAACAGGTTTGAAAGAGAATGTCTATGTCTTCAGCCTTGTCCCATTTTCATATATTGCGTGACCTGGCAGTCCGTGTTATTAAGAACAAGCCACGACGTATCACGAAGTCTGACTGTGTGTGAGATACACCGCCCCCACCCCCGAGAGACTCAATGAATCCTTTCCTTTGCCCGACGAGGATGACATTAGGGGTCAGAGGCGATCTGTGTTTGTCGTGATGGCAACTTGGCACTTGAGAAGGGAGGGGAAATAAGTGTCGTTATCTAGGTGAAAAATCTGGTTAATACCGTACATTTGGATTCTCTTGCCATTTCTAATAAATAAATGGTATTATTTTACTTATGGACATTAATTGCTTTCAACATAAAATATAGGTTTTTCTGTTGTATTATGATGTGATTTGAATGATTTTGAGGTTTATTTCCATCGCAAATGAATACTTATCCTTCCCCGGCAAATGATATACTGTATACAAAATTAATAAAATTACGACTTGTCAGAATACTGCAACCTCCTCTCCATAGCTAATACGGCAAAACTGTAATCAGTAAACACAGTTTTGCCGTATTAGCTATGGAGAAGAAGTGCAGTATTCTGACAAGTCGTAATTTTATTAATTTTGTATACAATATCATTTGCCGAGGGAAGGATAAGTATTCATTGCGATGGAAATAAACTCAAAATCATTCAAATCACATCATAATACAACAGAAAAACCTATATTTTATGTTGAAAGCAATTAATGTCCATAAGTAAAATAATACCAAATAAATAAATAAATATGTAAGTAAATAAATAAATAAATAAATAAATAAATAAATAAATAAATAAATAAATAAATAAATATCCAACAATTGCTGAAAAACTGAACTCCCACGTTCAGCAAGCTTTTCTTTTTCTGTATACGATGGTGGGGGTTATTTTCAATAACAAATTGATTAATTATAAAGTAGTACAGGCGTTTCACAGTTTTTTAATTGATTACATAACAGAATCAAAGTTGGTAAAAATGGATGCTAAACTAGATACTAGTCTATTTACAAGACATATTGAAATAGTGTAGTATACATCCGTCAGCCCTTATATGTCCGTTTTCTCTTACCGCTACCATTCTCTATTTGCCAATGATAGGGTAGACTACGTTATTTTAGAACTTCAATTTGCTGGCAATTGGTGGCATTTCTAATACTCTGTATATGAAATATATTTATTTAAAATTGATCGAGTAAAAACTGATTTTGTTTTAGCCACCACTGAATCAATTTTACAGGTGCCATTTCCAAGCATAAATATATTTCCCTTGATGAATAGATAAATTTGACTGGAAGTAGAAATGAAACTCGAAGAAAGCGAACAAGAACATTAATCATTCTAGATTATATCAGCCACGTCGTCATTTAGATCTATGGTGCTGGTTATGTACTGCGTAAGCGACCACAATATAACGTAACTGATAACAAAAAGTAAAACAAATAATAACTTAATCTGGATACCTTTCAAATACCCCATACACAGTTATCGGTATTATTTTATATGTTGCCAATACACGATATGAAATTGTAACTTATACTCTTGAAAAGAGCTCTTCATTCTCGTTATTTTGAATCCCATAAACACTATGCTCAAATGACAAATAAAAATTAATCAAATTACGACTAATAAGGTAAGACAATAACCCCTACCAATTGCTAATCCGCCAAAATTGTAACCAGTGAACACCGCTAGGATACGTTAGGTTGGTATTTTTAGGTTCTTTTAGTGCCCTATCATTTCCTGGCCATTTTTGCATGAAAACCCCAAAATAGCTTTTCATGAAAAAATGGCTGTCAGAAGTCTTATCGGCAGATAATAATATTTTACCTAGTTATCTACGGATATTAGCCAAATAAAGTTGTATGGACGGAGCTCATTTTCTTTTATACAGATTCACAAAACCTGAGAAGAGGAATTACTATTAGAGTATCAAGAGAATCGCCGCCTATCTACGATTTCCAAGAACATCATAACATCACATGTGGTTTCTAAGAAATAAGATTTCAGCGGATTTTCCTTAAGCATCTAAACACGTGCAATAGCAGATTTATCTAAATTGAAGGAGCGCGAGATTTAAAAAAAGTCATCCGTTTCCATAGACAGCTCTGTGTGGAAAAATTTTCGTAATATATGATATACATGTTGCTCGATATAACATATCCAATGTATTTGCGTTTTTTTTTTTACTTGATTGGAAGTTAGACTACTTATTTTCAATTATAGCTGTTCTGTCAGATAATATGTCCAATAACAAAAAAAAAAAAAAAAATAAAAAAAAAACTTTTGGTTCTAAGTGCTTACTTCAGCCAATATTTCTATTTTTGGACAGAAGTTTCAAATTTTCTTGGCAAACGATTTAAATATGCAGGGCATGACTAATTCTACACAATTTATCCGTGGGCATACACTTAACTAAACTTGAACTGCTTTCGATTTTCGTTTCGGCTTTACAAAACACTTCGGAGAATTTCTGATGTTATCTGTGAAGTAACTGATGGAGTGATGAAACAGTTCACACTGGTACATACAGTGAAATGCTAAAGGTAAGAATCCCGCCCCAATCTGTTTCTCTGAGAGTAACTTTCTGGTATCACATCGCGACAACTATTAGACAGCTATCTGATCTTTCCTCTGATTTCAGGCATGCAGATGAAGGCTTTTTTATGCTCTCTCTCTCTCTCTCTCTCTCTCTCTCTCTCTCTCTCTCTCTCTCTCTCTCTCTCTCACTCTCTCTCTCTCTCTCTCCATACTTTTACATCAAGAAAATAAAATAAAAGAAATCAAGATGGAGTCCTTTTTTTATTTAGTCTCTCTCTCTCTCTCTCTCTCTCTCTCTCTCTCTCTCTCTCTCTCTCTCTCTCTCTCTCTCTCTCTCTCCATACTTTTCCCCTTACAAAAAATAAAGCAGTCGCTGCGGAAAAACTGTGTGGGGTTCCAACTGCATAGCTAACTACCTGTATGAACAGCATTTACTGGTGCCCTTTCACCAAAATTTTTAAAAAAATAGCATTCCCTTTTGCAATATCATTTTTGAAGAGCAAAGTCCAACTGGAAGGGAAATATTACACCCTGTTTTACCCAGCCAATAAAAAAAAATGCAAAAAAAAAAAAAAAAAAAAAAATTACTAGACCGAAGCATAATTGATAAATTACACGGGGTTTGCACCATTAGCATGACATGAGGTCACCTTCTGAAGGAAATTTCTGAAATGTTTAAGATGCTTCTAACAGTGGACGATAGCTCATGCAATATAATACACATATGTAGCCCAGGCTTAAAAAGAATATGAAGAAGAGGATAGAAAAAAAAGAGTTGGGGGTTGTACTAAATCCGAGGGACTGATACGATAAAATGTTATAAAAGCATCAGGAAACAGAGAGGTGGAAAGAGAAATCCACAGCTTGGCAGAAGGAATAAAAAGGAATGAGTTGCAAAGCATAATTAATGAGTTCACTAAGATATTACTCACAGGCGTTGCCGACATGTCGTGATTGTAATCACCAACACTCACCTGAAAAGATAGATAAAAATTGTAATGATATTTAGAAAAATGAAGGACACGACGGTTTAATTATATCAGTAGCGCATAACTAAATCTAAAAGATAAAAGCAATCACGATGCTAGGTACATAATGGAATGTATAAGATGTAATAAGTTAAACCAAACTACATGAAGGAAATATAGATACAAGAAAATATATTGTAAGTTAACTTTACGGCCAATGCATCTTCAGGAAATGTGTGTGTGTATATATATATATATATATATATATATATATATATATATATATATATATATATATATATATATATATATATATATATATATATATATATATATATATATATATATATATATATATATATATATATATATATATATATGTATATATGTATATGTGTATGTATATGTGTATATATATATATATATATATATGTATATATATATATATATATATATATATATATATATATATATATATATATATATATATATATATATTAGAAAAAATCCACTAAATTAACATAAGTAAAATACAACCTACTACTAACTGAAAGTATCATGTAATTATTTTTACAGTGACTAATAGGTTGCATCTTTATTTCTCCCTCAGATTTAAACTTGCAAAATGAAACTGAATAGGGACTCCCGACCGGTTTTACATAAAAAATAAAATGAGGTAGTTATGGAGAAATTGAAATATACAATTACTTCGAATTATTGTCGTTTCTAAATAAAAAAAAAAAACACGGAATGCAATGATCAATACTGATTTTAGATTCTACATGGATGAATGCAAATGATAAAAGATTAAAAATTTGCGTTACCGTATGAAGATACGGGTTCTGTGAAGGGTATGCAAAGAAAACAGAAAGATTTACAATAATATACCACTCGGCCTGAATAGAGCACACTACGGAACATTTAACTTTTTCTCTATTTTTGGTTAACGTATCATTCCAGTCGGTATTACTTCGGGTACTTCATAACACTAAAACATCATATCCTCAAATTTGCTGACAAAGAAAAGAGGGGGGGGGATGAATGATATAAAAGAACAATTTGTTTCATTAATTGTTCTTTTATAGGAAAAGTTTTTATATTGCTAAATAAGTAACTGGCACAAGTGACAAAAATACAGAATGAAAATCAGTATTGAGCGTACAAATAAAAGTAAGAAGGAATGAATAAGGTGAAAAAAAAAGGACAGAACAATGAACAAATGGTATTCTCGAATAAAAGTATGAAGGAATGAATGGAAAGAATAAGGAATGTATAATGAATAAGAGGGGTTTCTCAGATACCCACGGTGAAATACCACTCTCACCAAAGCACGTAAAATCGCCTCATCCCTGCGGCTACCCCAACCTACCTACTGTATATACATACCCAAGGTCCAATCAGGCCCAGGTGCTTCGATAAGCCTCGCCGTAACCACGCTCTTTAATTTCGGGACTTTGGCCCACCGTAAAAGCCCAGGGTAAATGAATGGAGTAACGAGTGTTTAATGACAGGGGAGATCCAAAGCCCAGACAGCAAGCAGCTGTAAAACATGTGTTTCATTAGGAGGGCCCGCCGCATACCTGTAATGAGTGTTAATTCGGCGGAGAGTAACGGTTGGTTAGTGAAAGGGCATCCGTACATATGTAAAAGGGGGTTCCTAAGATGAGGCCTCGCGTGACCTATGTCTCTGTAATGACTTGTTTTATAGTTGTTTGTTGTTGACCTTAAAAAGCCGAAAAAAACTGTCCAGTGTTCTTGGATGTTAAAGTCAATATGACGAACTGCTGCTTATAGTGTAGGCCCAAGATCGAATGGTTTTCATTGTCCTTCTTCCAAACCAATGACCATTACACTGCGGCCTTTGGAGAGCTCGCTTGAGCATTATCAACAGAGATCAAATGTTGCCATTTTTAAGGTAAACTATATTTATACATACTATAGATTTTACAGATTTGGGTAGCTTTGCTAATTTGGATCTTTACTTCATTTTATTATTTTCCCTTTATTCGGGTATGACTCCTCTTTCTCTCTTTCTCTTTTCACACTATTTGCTTACCTGCATCGGGTCTGGGCTAAATCTGTGTATCAAGTTTACTGTACAACAAACTTTTGCATTTCTTTCAAAAGCAGGATGTTATGTCAATATTTATTAAAAAAACTGTATATATAAAAGCAGAAGTAAAGATACTGTTCACTTAATAAAAAAAAACTTTCTGTAAAGATGCTGAATATGAATAAATGATAAAATAAGCACCAGCATACATGCATATACATCTACATACATACACAAAAGGGGTGTTTATTTTTCAAGCTTTATCGTACCTATGCACTCATATTCAAATCATTGCATCATCAATGACAGCAATGATTTGTTCTAGGAATATCCGGTGATTGTCAAGTAAATAATGATCACCTCAGCAATGATTTGTTCTAGGAATATCCGCTGATTGTCAAATAAATAATGATCACCTCTGCAACAAAAATTAATAAACTCCCAAGTAAAAATAAACACAGAAATAGAAGAAATAAACCTTTTCCAGGAGAGAAAGTCTTCTTAATATAAATGAGAGAGAGAGAGCTTTGAAATCTTAATGACCCTAGTCGGCACTTCTTTTCAAATATTCATGACGAAGATCTCAGAATGGCTTATGAGGGCTCTGAAATTTAACGTCGAAATTTTTAATTTTCTCATAAGATTTTTCATTAATTCTTTTTACCCCTTATCTATTCGTTGTCATTCAGACTTGTACCCGTTAATTTTTCATTATTTTATACACTATTATTACCTGAAATAACTTTTGAGCCCTGAAATTTAACTTCAAAATGTTTTATGTTTTCATTTTCACTAAAAAAATCATTCATTAATTTTGTTGTACTTTATCTGTTCGTTATCATTCAATCTTTTACCGAATTATTTTCAT
>NC_089789.1:9661614-9664114 GCF_040412425.1 Macrobrachium rosenbergii | reverse complement strand
GGGTATATGTCTCTTGCAGCATCAAATGCACCGCAATAACTGCCAATTTCCTGTTACACCATCGTCGTCATCACCCGGGAGTCGATTACGAACGGTCCGTTAAATGACTTCACTAAATCTGTCTCATGCACACTTACACAGACATCTGTGTGTGTGTGTGTGTGTGTGTGTGACATACTTCACACTCCATCAATCGATGACTTGTATATTTTTCCATTACTGGTTTTCTGACTGTTTGAAATGTCTTTATTTGAGAGAGAGAGAGAGAGAGAGAGAGAGAGAGAGAGAGAGAGAGAGAGAGAGAGAGAGAGAGAGAGAGAGAGAGAGAGAATATTTAATAAAATTTTTATGAATGCATACGTAAGTGATGACTTTAGGAATATATAATATTAGATTATATGTATATGTATGTATGCATATATATATATATGTATGTATATATACTGTATAATTATTATTGAATTTAGCAGCAGCAGCAGCAAAAGACTAGCTTATCCGATTATACAACTGGTAAACTGAGCAAGAGTAGGGTTATAAGGATAAATGAAAAGCCATGAAGTTGGATCAATAAATGTTGATATGGACGGCAGAAGACAGGAAGTAGTAGATTTGTAAATACTTCAGATGGCAGTAGGTTCAAAGAAAAAGCGAGTCACAAAATAGGTGAAGCAAGAAAGGCAGCTGGGTATATGCAACAGATAGAGAGGAAACTTGGACTGTCTATAGAAACCAAAGTTGCGATGTTTGAAGGGATTGTTAAGCCAGCTCACCTTTATGAAAGTGAAGTATAATTGCTCATTGCCAAAAAAAAAAAAAAGGTAGAAGATTTACAGATGAATCTTTTGTATAGTATGTGTGCGACATATGAAATAATATGGCGATATTCACAAGTGTTTAAAGGGTCATATTAGACAAAAAGACATTCGGTGCATTTTGAGATGGTTTGGTCATGTGGAAAGAATGAAGGATGGGGTGCTGGTGGAAAGAGAGCAAAATCTGGAAATGTCAGTTGGAATGAGGAGAGGACGATATAGAAAGAGCGGGGCAGTCGGTGCAACATATCTCTGGGAAGGGAGTGGTCTTAACCTTCAGGGGAAGAGAGGAGCGTCATTTGGCAAAAACGGGTTCGACATGCTGCTGATGAGCCTTCTGTATAGGTGTATAAAGCAACTATGCAGTGGAAATGTTCTGCTCAAGGGGTTCATCCGTGATTCCGAGGAAAAGAGAGAACTCTGTACTGTGTAACAAATGGTGTCACAACATGTAGTCAAGATTACAAAATATAAACTGCATAACAGACTTTCCATTCTCCTATATATCCCTTCATCCATTACTATCTTGACTTCCATACGTCACCAAAGCCTCTTGCCAATGTTGCGTGTTGCGTACAAAAGATTCAACACTTTTCTTGCTTCACCTTCGGTATGGATGTGACAGCTATCGTTGCCTTGTCCTTTCTCCGGAACACACACACACACACACACACACATATGTTTTTGACACGTGTGGATCAATTGGTAGCGCCCTGGCCTTTCATCTGAGAGACCGGGGTTCGATCGCGATATGAATATGAAACTTATAAACTTATTTCCGTTACACACGTGCTCATGTGTTCATTAGTTATACACGTTATATATACATATATATATGTGTGTGTATTTATATGCATACATACATATATATATATATATATATATATATATATATATATATATATATATATATATATACATACAGATTCTACAAAACATAGCTGTTTGTTTAGATATTTAAACAACTCTTCATGGGTTAATGAGAAGCCATTATCACAAATTATACATAATGGAAAGCTAGAACACTAAGAAGTGCACGTCTAGTTAAGATTGATAATTATCAGGAACTTAACACATCATCTTGAAAGATAACGAAGATTTACATTAAGAAAAATAGATTCCCTGGAAAAGACGTTCAGAAAAACACCCAAAGGAGAATCACTTACTTTGATATCTGCATGTGCTGAATGCGTACGCTACGTTTATATGTTAATATGGATATACGATTATAAGCCTTTCCCATCACTGTATCTAGACAGAATTTTTTTTTCTTATGTTCATAGGAAGTAACTTAAAAGATCAAACAGAAGCAAGATAAAACTCAAACACTTAGTATATAATCAAGTTCACAGAATCTTCCTCAATCAAAGACCTACACTGCCCCATTCAGAGAAAAAGAACCGACAATTTCTCCCTCTGACGGAGAGAGAAAGTGGGAGAAACAACTCTTGTGAATGTGCTTTCTCACTCATATACGCCAGAGAATGTCTCTGTCTCTCTCTCTATCTCTCCATCACATGCAATTGGCCTCTCAGCCGCGGCCTATACCCACAGGGTACTGGGGTATAGAGGGGAGAGGGAGAGGGATAGTGGGAGAGACAGAGAAACCGTAATTAGCGAAAGTCTTTTAGGCAGAGGCTTGGGGGGGGGGTGTCGGGCGTATCCGGGATGCTGAAGAGAAAGAGTGG
>NC_089789.1:9644114-9656614 GCF_040412425.1 Macrobrachium rosenbergii | reverse complement strand
GATCACATCATCTTGCTGTCCAACTCCCTATTTTCACTGTCTTAAGTGCTAAATGGTCGAGAAAGCCCCAGTGAGTGCTTCTTGGCTTGACAGCCTCAATTCCATGAATCCAATCCGTTCCTTTTCTTGTTATATATATATATATATATATATATATATATATATATCAAATATATATATATATATATATATATATATATATATATATATATATATATATATATATATATATATATTAAACTTTGATCACTTGCACACTTGTTTTGTGCAATCATGCAGGACCTCATTTAAACAGAGTGGTACCTAAAGGTTTTTATTAAAAATGAAATTACAAGCTTTTCTTACGGCTACCAGACGATGCGGGCAGATAGTCCTACAAAAAAATATAAATATATAATTTCTATATATACATAATTTCTATAAAAAACATAGGTATATTTGCTTACGTATTTAACAGCTTTTCTTGGAGTAATGAGAAGTTAGTACCACAAACTATTCATCACAGGTTCAGTACTGCTTACAGTTTATGAAACAATAATGTTTGAAAAAAACAACACTGTTTACTAAGCAATATTGTTTACTAAACAATATTGTTTACAAAACAACATTGTTTTCAAAACAATATTATTTATGAAACAACATTGATTATAAAACAACATTGTTTACAAAACAACACTGTTTATAAAACAATATTGCTTACAAAACTATACTGTTTGTAAAAATTTATTTACAAATCAATATTGTTTATAAAACAACACTGTTTACAAAAGAATTATGTTTATGAAACAATATTGTGTACAAAACGATGTTCTTTAGAAAACAATACTGTTTACAGACAATGTTCTTCATAAAACAATAATGTTTACAAAACAATACACAACACTGACCCCACTCAATCCCTCCGACTCCGACAACCGTAAGAATCCCTCAGCTTCACGCGAGGCATCCTACACATCAAAATGATAATAGGATTCACCGCCCTGGTCCTACGTTCTTTGTTATGGCCTCGCCGAAGTATTGTTTCCTTGTCTGGGTGTCCGCAATATCCATGTCATCGTCAGTAAGACCTCCTGCAGGAGATTCTAGTCTTTGATAACGGATACAATGCTTAGGTTCGCTGTCTGAGTTTTATCTTCTGTACGTTATGATTTCCGAAGGTTACTCTTACTGTTGTTTTTGTGTGTGTTCTGCTTGTGCTTATTGCATGTTCTACTTGTATAAACGTAGTTACTTTGTAGTAAGTATCCTTTATATATATAGCATAATTCTGAAATAAAGTATTATTATTATTATTATTATTATTATTATTATTGTTGTTGTTGTTGTTGTTGTTGTTGTATAAAAGCAGTTTTCTTATGGCAAACATCTTTTGTATATAGCATATGCTGAAATAAAGTTTTATGATTTTTATTATTTTTATTATCATATATTAGTTGCTATTTTAAAATAAGTATCTTTTGTATACAGCATATGCTGAAATGAAGTATCGTTCTGATATTCATTTTATCTATTTACTTACTCATTTATCATTCAAAATGATTATACATTTTTATAGAACTGGACAACATGCCATGAACTAGACAATAATATCAAGACAGAATAAAGCGCCCAAAACGAAAGAAGAAAGAAGAAGAAAAAGAATTGAAGAGAATACTCGAAGAGTGAAAAGAATCTGAGCAACAAAAAGAGAATAAAACCTGTAACTTTCAATAATACATGTTAAATAAGGTGCAATGACTGGCTCTGTTCTCGGTACCGTGAGAAAGCGTTCTCAACAACAGGGGTAGTGCCGTCAGTGCACTTCATGCGGTGCACTGTAGGCATTATTTAGGATTCTTTGCAGCGTGCCTTCGGCGCCTAGCTGCAGCCCCTTTCGTTCCTTTTACTGTGCCTAATTTCATATTCTCTTTCTTCTGTCTTACTTTCCTCCCTCTCCTAACAATTGATTCATAGTGCAACTGCAAGGTTTTCCTCCTGTTACACCTTTCAAACCTTGTTATTCTCAGTTTCCGTTTCAGCGCTGAATGACCTCATAGATCCCAGTCCTTGGCCTTTAGCCTAAATTCTATATTCAATTCTAGCCCCCAAAAAGGCCTCTTCTTCCCAAAGGTTGCGTTTCTATTCTTTCTCTCCAAAAATTTAATCATTTGTTGCAGGTCAGCTGAGACACCTTTTGGTCAAAGTTCCAACAAAATTTGCACATAACAAATTAACAGAAATAAATGAATAAATAAATAAATAAACTGAAAAATAACACACCTCTCATCCTTTTTTACTATTTAGCTATTGCGTACCTCATTTTCATTTTTCCCACTTTTTTCAATATTTAAACAAAGCCTATATCGAACATCTTTGTTTGTTAAACATTTTAACTTGTGAAACTAAAGGTAACTAATTAATTACACTGGACAATATAATAATAATAATAATAATAATAATAATAATAAAACGCAAGATAATGCAAAAAGCACTACCCAAAGAGCAAATACGGACAGACTATACATAACACGAAAGGAAGGGGGAGAGGGCTACTAAGCATAGAGGACTGCATCAACATCGAGAGCAGAGCACTGGGGCAATATCTGAAAACCAGTGAAGACGAGTGGCTAAGGAGTGCATGGGAAGAAGGACTGATAAAAGTAGACGAAGATCCAGAAATATGCAGAGACAGGAGAATGAAAAACAGAACAGAGGAATGGCACGACAAACCAACGCACGGACAGTACATGAGACAGACAAAAGAACTGGCCAGTGATGAAACATGGCAATGGCTACAGAGGGGAGAACTCAAGAAGGAAACAGAAGGAATGCTAACAGCGGCACAAGATCAGGCCCTAAGAACCAGATATATATGTCCAAAGAACAATAGATGGAAATAAATTAACATCTCACCCATAGGCAAGAAATGCAATATGAAAGACGAGATCATGAACCACATAGCAAGCGAATGTCCGGAGCTTGCACAGAACCAGTACAAAAAGAGGCATGATTCACTAGCAAAAGCCCTCTACTGGAGCCTGTGCAAGAAACACCAGCTAGCTTGCAGTAATAAGTGGTACGAACACCAACCTGAGGGAGTGATAGAAAACGATGAGACAAAGATCCTCTGGGACTATGGTATCAGAACAGATGGGGTGATACGTGCCAATAGACCAAACGTGAGGTTGATTGACAAAATCAAGAAGAAAGTATCACTCATTGATGTGGCAATACCATGGGATACCAGAGTACATGAGAAAGAAAGAGAAAAAACTGATAAGTATCAAGACCTGAAAATCGAAATAAGAAGGATATGGAATATGCCAGTGGAAATTGTACCCATAATCATAGGAACACTAGCCACGAGCCCAAGATCCCTGAGAAGGAATTTAGAAAAACTAGATGCCGAAGTAGCTCCAGGAATCATGCAGAAAAGTGTGTTACTAGAAACAGCGCATATAGTGAGAAAAGTGATGGACTCCTAAGGAGGCAGGATGCAACCCGGAACCTCACACTATAAAAACCACCCAGTCGAATAGGATGACTGTGATAGAAAAAAAAAAAGTATAAGGTCCACAATAATATGTCAATGGTAGAAAGTCTCCCATTCTACCATTGATATATTATTGTGGACCTTATACAAAGCTACTCCTGTTATCGGCATTGAGAGTTCTACACAATAATAATAATAATAATAATAATAATAATAATAATAATAATAATAATAATAATAATAATAATAATAATAATAATAAGAAAGCCTATCTTTGCAAAACTTTCACTTCCTTGACCAATCCACTTTACACAAAAAAGAGCAAAGTACTTATTGATTTCTAGAATGTAGCTGGCTCTCATAATAAAAAATTCTCTTTCTATATTGAATTCTAGAAGGTAACTGGTTCTGATAAAAAATTCTTAGAAGATAACCTTTACCGGACTCACTATTAAAACCACCTCTGTTTTATATAGCGACAACTTCCGTTAAATTGTTAAAATATTAGATTTATAACATAAATTCTACTCTTAACATTCTGCAAACCGTGGGAACAAGGCTACAGCATACAGCTAATTACTTAACTATGAATTACATTCGTTCAAGTACATATTTACATGACAGACAAATTTGAATTATACCGGTTCAATGACATGTTTACACGACTGAGGTGAATTAAAAGAATGAAACATAACAAAAATAAAATTCCACTGTTGGTAGGTAATAGAGGTTCTCTTTCGAACCCTATCGATTTCACAGTTGGGTACAAAACTTAAAAACTTGAACAAAGCTGGGAGTTCACAGATTAAACAAGTAAAAAATGCGCCGAAGTGTCTTCGGCGCAATCGAGTTTTCTGTACAGCCGCTACAGAGTATAATCAAGGCCGCCGAAAAGAGATCTATCTCTAGGTGTTCTCGGTATAATGCTGTATGTGCCGCGACCCATGAAACTTTAACCACGCTCCGGTGGTGGCCTAACCTATATCGTTGCCCGAAGCACGATCATGGCTAACTTTAACCTTATATATAAAATAAAGACTACCGAGGAGGCTAGAGGGTTGAAATTTAGTATGTTTGATGATTGGAGGGTGGATGACCAACATACCAATATGCAGCCCTCTAGCCTCAGTAGTTGTTAAGATCTGAGGGCGGGCAGAAAAAGTGCGGGACGGACAGACAAAGCCGGCACAATAGTTTCCTTCTATAGAAAACTAAATAAGGGAGAGAGAAAAAATGTACTGTCTCCATCACTAGGGGCTACAGAAAACTCACTACTCAAATGCTCAGCAGCAGGTTAGAAAATTCGAAACCCAGTAAACTTAGGATATTTGAAACTAAGTGAGCCAGAAAATTCGAAATCCAAAGAGTTAGTAAATTCGAAACCCAGTGGAGTAGGTATTTCGAACAAATCGAGTTATCAAATTCGAAACGAAGTGAATTAGGCAGAATATGAGAACCCCTGGTGAATGTCGACATTTTAAACACAAGTAAGTTAGAAAATTTGCAAATCCGAAGTTAGACATCTAAAACATACAAGTTCGAAAATTTGAAACCCCCATAAGAGAGAATATTCAAAATAAGTAGTTTAAAAAATCGAAACTTAAGAGTTCGAAACCGACTGAAGCACAAAGAGTTTGCACCTCAACAACCTTACAGAATTGTTTTCCAGTTTTCTAAAACTCTTGAGCTAAAAATGAAAAAATTCGCTGTCCATTTCCATAAATCTGCTGACCAGCAATGAATATTGCTATCCAGTTCTGTAATATGTTAATCAATGTTAACCATTCCCTGGACTATTAAATACACCTACGAAAATATATGATCACAGAATAGATATAAAACAACAGAGTGAAAGGCCGGTAAGAACATTTTCTAACTCATCTCCCAATGAATTATGTTCAGTGCGAACAAATTCATTACTTTTTGGACAATAAACATCTGTTTTTTATTTCTCCACAAAAAACTGCCTTTTCTCTCTCTCTCTCTCTCTCTCTCTCTCTTGAGAACAAATTCATTTCCTTTTTCAACAATAAATATCTACTTTTTTATTTCTCATAAAAATCTCTCTTCTCTCTCTCTCTCTCCCTTTTATGAACAAATTCATTAGTTTTTTAACAATAAACATATGTTTTTTTTATGTCTCCTCATATAAAAAAAAACTCTTTTTACTTTTAGCACACTGAAATCCACCACTATCTTTTCACTCCATACTTGTCAGTCACCTCAATCAGTGCTCGATCCTTAAATGGAAACTGATTTTAAGTTTAATAATGTTTTATGATCCACCAGCTATAAGGTTCTATTTCGTAATAATTACCAAAATTAATGGCTATATATAATACTTGAGACCTGTTCTCCTCAAGTTTTTCTGCGCAAACTTAGGCTACTAAACAAGGCTGAACTTAGTCGCGTCTCCAAAATTTTCAGTCTATTTGTGTACCATGGTATAAGTTGATGGAATAATGGCGTCATTCAGTTTAAATACCGTCGGTATATACGCAGTTATTAGAGTTATCCGATGCACTCTCATAATTTCATACTCAATATTATCTAGTAGTACAAGCCATTTCACAAGAATCAGTCGTAAATTTCTCCCAATATAGTAATTTCAAGCGACTATGTAGCTTTTCATAGCTCTCTCTCTCTCTCTCTCTCTCTCTCTCTCTCTCTCTCTCTCTCTCCCTCTCTCTCGTGCAAAAACGCTAACTACTTTATGAAAGGGAAACACTTGTTGGAGACGGCTTATGATGTAGCGACCATGTTAGTCCTCTTTCTCAAATAATTAAGTCTCTCTCTCTCTCTCTCTCTCTCTCTCTCTCTCTCTCTCTCTCTCTCTCTCTCTCGTGCAAAAACACTAACTACTTTATGAAAGGGAAACACTTGTTGGAGACGGCTTATGATGTAGCGACCATGTTAGTCCTCTTTCTCAAATAATTAAGTCTCTCTCTCTCTCTCTCTCTCTCTCTCTCTGATAATAATTCCCCATTTCACTCCAATCCCCTGGAAGCCGCATTCATCTCTCTTCTCCCCTAGCAGTAGGGGAAAATATCTCTTCTGGGGATTTCCCTACAAATTCTCTCCCTGCCTTCTATTTCGCTCCTGTGTCTCGTATCAGCAACAGCATTTACTCTTCGCCCTTTCACCGCCTGTTATGAACTTCCCTTAGTTTAAGCGTTTCATTAATCTTTGATATCTATCTTCCTGCGTATACGCGTGAATTACGCTTACACACACACACACACACACACACACACACACACGCAAGCACGCAAGCACGCACGCACAAATTCTCGTAAGTATTTGCTTCCGATGACGGCTCCCGAAAAGATCTGCATAAATACAAGCAACGATTTGTATACATACAGGTAACGATTTGCATGAATACAAATAACGATTTGCACACATACAAGTAATGATTTGTATACATAAAAGTAACAGAAACGACTTAAGGTATCAAAGGCAGATTGCTTATTATTATTATTATTATTATTATTATTATTATTATTATTATTATTATTATTATTATTATTCAGAAGATGATTATTAGCAATATAATTTAATCATGACATAATAAACAATGTCAAGTATATGAAATGTTATCCCAACCATAATAATAATAATAATAATAATAATAATAATAATAATAATAATATGAAGAAGAACGCCTTGAAAACATTTTATCACGATTATTAACAAAATAGAGTATGTATGCTTACATCGCCCTCCCTCACCGTCACCATCATCATCATCATCATCATCATCACCACCTTTCAGCTTAATGTTCGGGTAATCCTCCTCTCCATCTCTCGCTCAGCTCTCTCCTCTTTTATTCAGGTATAAACACAAATATAGTCTCTCTCTCTCTCTCTCTCTCTCTCTCTCTCTTCTCTCTCTCTCTCTCTCTCTCTCTCTCGCTCAATTCTCTCCTCTTTTATTCAGCTATAAACGCAAATAGTCTCTCTCTCTCTCTCTCTCTCTCTCATTCCAGAGACAATCGGGCGGGAGAAGACGTGAGTGAAAGTGACACTCAAATGAAATAATATCATCGCATCGAAGAGCTTACTGCAATGGGGAGAGAGAGAGAGAGAGAGAGAGACTCAATCACTGGAGAAAGGAGGTAAATACTGTCGCTACATGATAATCATTCTCCAAAAAATGTTTACCTTTCATGAAGAAGTTACGTTTTTTCATGAGAGAGAGAGAGAGAGAGAGAGAGAGAGAGAGAGAGAGAGAGAGAGAGAGAGAGAGAGAGAGAGAGAGAGCTGCAAGCATTCATAGTTGATGTTCCTCGTCTCACATTTTTGGGAAAGTTCAGATATGAAATATTTTAGACGTATAGTAGTTCGGATGTGAAAAAGTTCAGTTGTTTTAGATAGTTCAAGGGTGAAATAGTTCAGGAGTTAAATGGTCTAGAAAAAAATCGTTCAGGTTTTAAATTATTCAGATTTTACTACACAAAAGAGAAATGAAATGAAATAGTTCAGAGCTGACATACTTCCGAGGTACAATAGTCATGCAATAGTTTTGAGGACGTGTATCAACTGATAAATGAAAATTTCAGAAGTAAAACAGTAGCAAATTTATAAACAGAAAACGGAATAATTAATTATTCATTTACATATGGGAAAAAATATATTACCAATTTATCACAAAATGAGAGCATTAAAGTTACGCAAATGATCCTACACACCTAGGTCAATGGCTAATTCACTATCACTATACGAAATTACATTACTTAACAGGTCAAGGCCTCGTTCATGAGAATAATCGTGCTAGATATTATTGGTAATAACGTGTCATGAAACGTAACAGCTGAACGCAATACAACCAAGGTAATGCGAGGTTAAATGTTATCGCAAGGTTAAAAGTTAATATCTACTACATCACCTTCACCCTTCCACCAAAGGGGATTTACTTTCAATCGCTCCACCACCTGCAATTACGTGAATATATTTGATGAGCGCACCAGTGAATGGATGGCTAATTAGGAGAGAGAGAGAGAGAGAGAGAGAGAGAGAGAGAGAGAGAGAGAGAGAGAGAGAGAGAGAGAGAGAGAGAGAGAGAGAACGGCCTCACGTGACAATTTCCCTTTTGCCAAAAGATGAGTTAATTTAGAGAGAGAGAGAGAGAGAGAGAGAGAGAGAGAGAGAGAGAGAGAGAGAACGACCTCACGTGACAATTTACTTTTTACCTAAAGATGAGTTAATTTAAGAGAGAGAGAGAGAGAGAGAGAGAGAGAGAGCTCACGTGACAAGTTCCCTTTTACCTAAACATGAGTTAATTTAAGAAGAGAGAGAGAGAGAGAACAACCTCACGTAACAATTTCTTTTTTACCTAAAGATGAGTTAATTTAAAGAGAGAGAGAGAGAGAGAGAGAGAGAGAGAGAGAGAGAGAGAGAGAGAGAGAGAGAAGTTCCTTTTACCTAAAGATGAGTTAATTTAGAGAGAGAGAGAGAGAGAGAGAGAGAGAGAGAGAGAGAGAGAGAGAACGACCTCACGCGACAATTTCCTTTTACCTAAAGATGAGTTAATTTAGAAGAGAGAGAGAGAGAGAGAGAGAGAGAGAGAGAGAGAGAGAGAGAGAGAGAGAGAGAGAGAGAACGACCTCATGTGACAATTTCCTTTTTACCTAAAGATGAGCTAATAGAGAGAGAGAGAGAGAGAGAGAGAGAGAGAGAGAGAGACCTCACGTGACAATTTCCTTTTTACCTACAGATGAGTTAATTTAAAGAGGGAGAGACCTTACCTTACAGACCTTACAATTCGTTCGGGTTGCCCCAGGTCCCTCAGTGTGAGGCACCTTTGATGTCTACCAGAGAGTTGCTAACGCATCTTCCGGTATATTTTGCATCTTCCAGTCTTGGATGGTCTGGGATGCATCTTAGATATTTGTCGAGCTTATTCTTAAACACATCTACGCTCACTCCTGTTATGTTCCTCAGATGAGCTGGTAGCGCATTGAATAGACGCTGCATTATCGATGCTGGTGCGTGGTGGATTAATGTCCTGTGTGCTTTCCTTAATTTTCCTGGTATAGTTTTTGGCACTATTAATCTACCTCTGCTTGCTCTTTTGATAATTTTAGTTCCATGATATTTTCGGTAATTCCTTCTATCTGTTTCCATGCTTGAATTACCATGTAGCGTTCTCTTCTCCTTTCAAGACTATATAAATTTAAGAATTATAGTCTTTCCCAGTAGTCAAGGTCCTTAACTTCTTCTATTCTAGCTGTAAATGACCTTTGTACACTCTCTATTTGTGCAATATCCTTTTGGTAGTGTGGGTACCATATTATATTGCAATATTCAAGTGGACTTACGTACGTTTTATAAAGCATAATCATGTGTTCAGCTTTTCTTGTTTTGAAGTGCGGAACAACATTCCCATTTTTGCTTTGCATTTTGCCAATAAATTGCTATTTGATCATTGCATAACATATTCTATTCAACATCACACCAAGGTCTTTAACTGCTTCCTTGTTTGTGATTGTCTCATTAATGAGTCCTTTATATGCATCTAGCATTCCTACTTTATCACCATAGTTCATTGATTCAAATTTATCAGAGTTAAATACCATCCTATTTATCTCTGCCCATTTATATATTTTATTTAGGTCTCTTTGTAGCGAGTTCCTATCTTCATCACAAGCAATTTCTCTACTTATTCTTGTGTCATCTGCAAAACTTCTTACTACTTAGTCCTTAACATTACTGTCTATGTCTGCAATCATAATCACAAACAGCAATGCAGCTAACACTGTACCCTGTGGTACACGGATATTACCGTAGCTTCATCCGATTTCTCATCGTTTGCAATCACTATCTGTTTTCTGTTTTGCAAAAATTCTTTTATCCATCTTCCTACTTTGTCAACAATGTTATGTTTTCTAATTTTTTTCGCTAATATATTATGATCTACCTTGTCAAAAGCTTTTGCAAAGTCTAGGTAAACCACATCTGTATCTTTTTCATTTATCATATTTTTATATATGCTTTCATGGTGGACTAACAGTTGGGTTTGTGTACTTTTCCGGTACAAAACCATGTTGTCCTATATTGAACAATCTATTTTTCATTAAATGTTTCATTATATTTTTTTATTACCCTTTCATATACTTTCATAATATGAGATGTCAGACTCACAGGCCTATAATTACTTGCCTCTAGTCTTAAAACCACTTTTGAAAGTAGGAGTAATATATGGTAATTTATGCTCATCATAAATCTTGCCTGTATCTATACTTTGTCTTAATAATATTGCTAGCGGTTTGCGATTGAATGAACCACTTTCTTTAACAATATGACAGGTACTCCATCTGGTCCTGCTGCTGATCCATTTTTAATTTCATTAATAGCCTGCACAATATCGGCTTCTGTAATATCTATATCTGATAAGTATTCAGTATTTTCATCTCTTATTTCTGTATCATTATCTTCATTTTCAATTCTAGGTGTAAATTCACTCTTATATCTTTCTGCTAATATGTTACATATTTCTTTTTTTTTCATTCGTTAATCGCCCTTCAATTCTTAGGCCTATTTCTACTCTTATTTTATTCATCTTTTTGCATATGAATAAAAATTTTAGGGTTTTGCTTGATATTTTGTAGTGTCATTTCTTCTAGGTTCCATTTTTCATTTTCTTTTGATTGTATAATCTTTTGTTCTGCATTTTCTATCTTACTTTTTAGTTCCATCACTTTCCATGCATTCTTTTCTTTTGCAAGAGCTTTTTCCACTTTCTAATTTTCTGGAACAAGATCCTTCTGTCTCTTGGAATTCGTGACTGATGATTACTTTTTCTTGGTATATATTTTCCACTATTTCCTCTAATATTTTATATAATATATTGGTATTTACCTGTATATCATCACTTACAAATATATTTTCCCATTCTTTGTTTAATTCTTCATTTATTTTTGACCAATTTATATTCTTACTATAGAAATTGTATTTTCCATATCCTTCCCATTTTTCGTTTCTTGCTTTTCTTTGTTTCATATGTTCTGGAACGGACTGTTAGTTCTATGACATTATGGTCCGAAATACTCGTGTTATATACTATTATTTCTTTAACATAGTTCACCTCATTCACAAATACTAGATCTAAAATATTATCCTTTCTTGTTGGTAGGTGATTTATTTGCTGAATGTTATGTTCTAGTAGCATATCTAATAGCTTTTCAAATTGCCTCTTATCTTCTGCACTACTATTGCTCTCTTTTTTTATGTATAAATACAACCACAGTCTCCTATTCGTTCTTTCCATTCTACAAAAGGAAAGTTAAAGTCTCAGTTAGGAGTATAGTCCAGTCCTTGTGATTTCTACATATTTCATCCAATTTTTTCAATTATTATGTCAAACTCTTTAGTATTAGGGGGTCTATATATTACAATGTTCACTAATTTTCAGATTCAAATTCTACCGCTATTAATTCACATTCTGTGTTACTATATTTCTCACAGATTTTTCCTTGATCGGCATCTCTCCCATATAGCGGTTCCCCCTTGATTTCTATTTTTCTATCTGATCTATAAGTTTGGAAACCCTTTATCTGGTCATCATTACCAGTCTTGGGAATACCAGGTTTCACTTATATTCAATATCTCTATTTTTTCATTTTGGGTTAGTTCTTCTAAGAACTCTATCTTTCTTTTGAGTTACTCGAAACTAAAGCGTTCATCACTATGATGGTTTGCGTATTATCTCCATTATCTAATATGGGTAATAATAAGGATTTTCCCATGTCTCTTTCCTGTTCTGATATGTTGATCTTTTTTCATTTCCAGAAATTTACATTAAAAATCCAACTTTTCCATTATACTTGTTCTTCCAGCATCATATTTATTCACTTTGTGCATAAACCTGCACTTATCTCATATCTGCACCATCCTTAGCATCATAGATACATTGCTTGTTCCTTGTGCTATATCTAGGTGCTGATGGCTCATATCGTGGTGCTGACATTTCATAATGTGTTGTTGGCTTGTTTTTGCCTTCAAACATGATCTTTGTTCTTTTCTTTATT
>NC_089789.1:9601614-9639114 GCF_040412425.1 Macrobrachium rosenbergii | reverse complement strand
AGACTCTGTTGCCAACTAAACTATTCTCATTTACATCAGTAATGACTGTTTAACTCTTCTTCTTTCTTTGGACGTTCAAAATGTAAAGGAAATACATCTTCAAGAGATTGGAATAAATGTAAAGACGCATTTAAACACTTTATTGTGAATTTCAAGCGGAACTTTAAGGATATAAAGGTAACTGACAGATAAGCACATGTAAGCATGCCAAAAGGGGGTCATAGTGGGCGGCCCCCCACCCTTCTCTCTCTCTCTCTCTCTCACATACACACACACGCGCGCATACGTAGTATCTATTATTTCGTCTTATTCTCCGTATAAGTGGACATTCTCTCTCTCTCTCTCTCTCTCTCTCTCTCTCTCTCTCTCTCTCTCTCTCTCTCAACGCTGCGAACCAAAAGAGATGATTCGTTTAACAAGGCACCGATCTGTAGGAGTGCCGCCGCCCTGGCACTCTTCATAAAACTGTCAACACTGGCACTCTGCGCTATTTAACCCCCTGAACGGCGATTAACATCTCTGTTTATTTGTGCCTCCGACGAGGAGGGCAAAGCAGGGCTGTAAGACTGTAAAACTTTATTTATTTAGCCTTCAGATGCAACTGATATATATATATACAGTATATATATACTGTATATAAATGTGTATATATGTATATATATATATATATATATATATATATATATATATATATATATATATATATATATATATATATATATATATATATATATATATATAACTCTTCTCTAGCGGAGTCTGCTACCGGCAGCCTAACGTGACACTCATTAATAGCTAATCACTAGAAAACCATTTACAAAATGACTACGCGCATTCCTGCACGACCAGTTAACCTCAGGAAGCACGTGGGCTTAGGCCTAAGATAGGGAAAGTCTCTCTCTCTCTCTCTCTCTCTCTCTCTCTCTCTCTCTCTCTCTCTCTCTCTCTCTCTCTCTCTCTCTCTGAACCTTAGGCTCTGATAACATCGCGGACGAAATTGTTTTTCAAAGCTCCGGGCAAAAGCTGTTAAGATTCTCAAAATAATGAGGCGTTTCATTAGTTTCTAATAAATGGAATGGCTCTAGTTTCGTGCGATTTTACTTCATAATAATTCGGTGTATGATACTTAATTTTTTAGTCATAGATCATACGCAAAGGTAACTTAACACGCTGGATTGTAAAGAATCGAAGCGTGTACTCAATTAAAATATTTGTGCTGATAAAAAGCTTCCCCACAACACAATCAGATTCGTTTTTACTGATGCATAATCATGACTATCAGGGAGATGAGGATTTACTCAACGGAAAAAAAACTTATAGAAGTTAAGTTACACAAAGTGATAAAATCTAAGTATACCGAAGGGCAACAAAGCTTGAATACTTACGAATAAAGGCCCTGAGAGTGAAAAAAAATCTCGATTGCTCAGGGGAGCATAATTTCTAGTTAG
Source organism: Macrobrachium rosenbergii (assembly GCF_040412425.1). NCBI lineage: Eukaryota > Metazoa > Arthropoda > Malacostraca > Decapoda > Palaemonidae > Macrobrachium > Macrobrachium rosenbergii. The sequence continues at coordinate 9,637,666 of NC_089789.1, read as the reverse complement.
TAATAAAAATATTTAATAAAAATATTCAGTTGAGCGTTCTGATGCAATTATTGAAGAAAAGAACACAGTTCAGAGAACATATATATATATATATATATATATATATATATATATATATATATATATATATATATATATATATATATATATATGTGTGTGTGTGTGTGTGTGTGTGTGTGTGTGTGTGTTGCATACATACAGACATACGTACAAGCGCAATTCACACCGCTCAATAACATACAGGTACATAAACTAGCACATTTGTAGTGATGTAAAGAAAGATTAAATAGGGAAGCATAATCGATCGATCCCAATATAATTTATCTTTTTCCACTTCTCTCTTTTTAAGATTCTAGTCTTATGTTCCCTATTTAATCTTTCTTTACATTACACATTATATATTTTTTTTTTGAGGTAAGATGCTACTAAAATGTACTTGAGCAGTACTGTTTTTTCCAACCTTTAAATAACTTTACGGTACATATACTAGTACATCCACACACACACTACATATATATATATATATATATATATATATATATATATATATATATATATATATATATATATATATATATATATATATATAAACACACACTGCCGCGACCGCGTGCAGTTCCAAAGCTATTTAGTGAGAGCCAAAGGTTTACACCACAGCCAAATAGCCGTGACCGCAGCAAGCACATAACTCCGGCCCTTTATGAAATGGGAGAGAAAGAGAAGTAACAGATTCAGCCTGGCCATCAATCATGAGATTGGGGGCGATTGAGTTTCCACAATAAATCAAACTTGGCACATGAAAGTACCATCACAATCCCCCCACCCCCCACCAACAATTTCTAACGTTTTCAAAAAAGAAAAAATGGCAGGGAGTGACGCCCCTTTTCCCCTCATCCTCTCCCTAACCCTTTACGTAACCAAATATGAAAATAAATAAAAGGGCCCCTTGCACTGGGAGGATAGATTCTTGTGGTTTTTTTTCTCGACACAAAACAAATAAAATTAAGAGATATGTACAATGCATAAAAAAAAACAATAGTTATGTATGGAATAAATTTGGCACAAAGCAAAAACGAGAGAAAGAGAAAGGAGGTGCTAAGATAAAAACAAAGAAGAGAACGGTGCTGAGAAAATGACAATAATTATGGATGGAATAAATTTCGGCACGAGACAAAGACAAAATGAAAAGGAATGCAAAAGGGAAAAAAACAATAATTATGGACGGAATAAATTTCGAAACGAAACAAAAACAAAAAGGGAGAAAAAGGTACTAAGAAAAAAATAATTATGAATGGGAGCCACTCTTACAGAACACAGATTCGGAACAGAAACATATAAGAGAATATACCATTATACAGAATAATAACAGAAAATAAATTTGAGGCACAAAACCAAAAAATTAAATAAACATATGTAATTTTCTAGTACGTGACACATTGCAGACACATAAATGAAGGAAGATACGGAGGCGAGATTTCTTTTGGACCTCTCGCATATGAGAGGTGGTTTTAGAACAAACTAAATAAATACATAATAAATAAATAAATAAATAATTCATTAATATATAAATAAATAAAAGTGAAGCACAGGTACAGAAGGACTTCAGAGAAGGGCAATTTGGGAGTCTCCTTGCTATTCACCTACAACATAATGAATCACAGATGAACTCCTCTCTCTCTCTCTCTCTCTCTCTCTCTCTCTCTCTCTCTCCAGGGAAATCCAATGCAAAACAGCTTCCGTCTAATCCCTTTTTCTCCTCCTCTCAACACAGCTGACATCTGGCAAAGTGCTTATGTAATAATAGCAGGCCTTTTTTTCTTTCATTTCTCTTTTCTTTCATTTCTCTTTCTCTCTCCTTCTTTCAACCGACAGTGTTAATCAGGAAGGGAGATATTTTGGTCTGTTACCCATCTCCTTCGTTATCATCATCATCATCATCATCATCACCATCACAGAGGCTTAACAGATGATGTAAGTTGAAGAATTTATTAAAATATTACCAAAAATAGTTATGATGAATATTCCATAATTTGTAATACGAGGTGGTTTCATATCTTCAAATTCGTGCTCTACCTGGTGGACCGAATATTAAACTCCCGGCTTCCTAAAACACGAATAAATAAATAAATAAATACACCGTGGCTTCAAACACATCAACAACAGCCTCACCAGCAGCACGTTTATTCCCCTTGCACGCACAATGCCAATAACCTATATGCATTCCACGCCACTTCACTCTTCATGGATTTCAAGAACTTACGGAACTTCCCAGACCTTCTCTCTACCTTTATCTCAAAACAGTTGTTATTCATGAATAAAATGGAGTTAATACGGGAGAGTGTCGTGAAGGCGATTGCAGACCCTACTGACGTTACGTAACACCGTCCCGAAAAATTTAAAGTTGGAGATTGTAACAAACAATTGTTTGTAATCTTCTCCAGACTTTAATCTTGCATAACTTCGTCCATTTTATGGAAGAAGGCGACAAACTTGGAAACATAATTGTTTTGATAAACTTTAGTATATTTTGATACCTCACATTAATAATAATTCTTTTAAGGGGTCACTGTTGCGACGATTCAATAAGCCTAAAAAATTTATTTTGATATTCTGATACTCATTTATCTTTTCCACAATGAGACCAGAATGGGGTATGAAAGCGCTCGAGTGCCATCTGTAGTGAGATGGGCATCCTCAATGAGAGCAAGAAAAATTTCGATTTTTCTTAATAATGTAAAATTTGGTGAGTCAAAAACCGCTAAATAACTCATTTTCGAAATTTTCGTCAGTGCCCATCGAGTTCCTAATTCATCTGGCCATAAAACTTCCAATCCGTCAAACAGTTTCGTGATTATTTGTACTGATAATTTAATTCAAACAGAAAACAATTAGATATTCTGCCAAAGCCCAAAACATTATTCTGAAGCGCTTCCAATTTCGCCGAGGTCTTTTATCTAGGAGATAAAAAAAATACTTGAAGGTGTGAAATTCTCAGCATTCTGTCCGTTATTACAAAATGTTCTTTAACTTCATACTGATTTTATTAATTGTTTACATTAAACACTAAAAAAAGAACAAGGAAAAATGCGCCGAATTTTCTTCGGCGCAATCGAGTTTTCTGTAAAGCCGCTACAGCGTATAATCAAGGCCACCCAGAATAAATCTTTCGGTGGTCTCGGGATAATACTGTATGAGCCGCGGCCCATGAAACTTTAAGCACGCTCCGGTGGTGGCCTGTCCTATATCGTTGCCAGAAGCATGATTACGGTTAACTTTAACCTTAAATAAAATAACAACTACCGAGGCTAAAGGGCTGTAATTTGGTATGTTTGATGATTGGAGGGTGAATGATCTACATACCAATTTGCAGCCCTCTAGCCTCATTAGTTTGTAAGATCTGAGGGCGGACAGAATAAAGTACGGACGGACAGAAAACTAAAAGTGTACTATATGAGAAATGGTTAATTCAAAACCTAATTCCACCTCATTTGATTAGGACTGAACATTTTCCTTTCTGCTTGCATTCCATTACACAAGTTAAATGGACTATTTACTATGATCGTTCGCTCTGAGGGTTATAGTCATCAATCCAATAATTACAGTCATATGTTTAAATGCTGCTTTTTACGTGCAATGAAATGGGATAACAAAATCTTAAATACTCGTATAAAACAATCTTTAACATTCAAATTTAATGAAAAATGTGGCCGAGAAAAAGCTCATCCAAAATAAATGACATAGGTGTATGTGTATGGACGTATGTGTATGTATGTATGTATGTATGTATGTATGTATGTATGTATGTATGAGAGAGAGAGAGAGAGAGAGAGAGAGAGAGAGAGAGGAACTCCCTCTTATATACTGCACATTATCATACCCCACATCGCAAAACCTTACGAACAGGCTATTTCAGAGTCGTGGGGTTTGGCATCACTCTTAGACGACACAAGACACCCTCCCCCACAACACCCCCTAGCCCCACCCCCACCCATGTCCATCTCGCAATAAGTAACGAGCGCTTTGGGTGGCCGAGGTGACAGCCGGCACAGATACCAATCATCTTCACAATCGGAACACAGTCGCCAAGCAAGAACCTCTCTCTCTCTCTCTCTCTCTCTCTCTCTCTCACATGAACAAGCGTGCGAGCGCTCTACAGACATCATAAATGACAATTATAGATGCGCGAGCACTTAACAAAAGTCAAAACCAGCGAATTTAAGCAATCGTCACCACAAAACTTGTATGACGTCACCGCGCATGCGCTCGTTGATGAAGCTGCGATCAAAGGAAGAACGAGAGAAAGACCGAACGGAAGAGATGGAATATTTAAAAAAAGGGGAGAAGAAAAATAAAGTGAAAAAAGTCATGAATAAAAATCGGAGCGGAGGTATAGGCACAGAGAGAGAGAGAGAGAGAGAGAGAGAGAGAGAGAGAGAGAGAGAGAGAGATAAGGGAAGTGCCGTATTGAATATCGCTCACTTTAAAAACCCGAGGGAAAAAATGCAGGTTTCAAAGCGAATTTTTGTTCTCTATAAAAAAAAATAAGCGGAGAACAAAATACTTTTTTTTTTTAACCAATATTTTAAACCTGAGTAACAGCCATGACACAGGCATCCTCAATATCGGCTTTTTTCGTTCTAAAGGGAAAATAAAAGATGAAAAAAGAGCAATCAAAACAGCGTCATACTGTTATTGATGACGATGATGCTCCATACCTAGGAGCCTCGAACCACTGCAAAGGAATTGTTTAACTGAAGGCAAGAAGGGTGTGTAGGCGATCTGGTACCTTTATCTAGCTCAGTCTTACAGGAAAAAGAAAGGGGAGAGGAAAATACTGATGGCTATTCAAGGGAATCCCTAAGTTGTGATATAATTCCAAAGCCTACCAGTGGATGGGAGGAAACAGTTGGGGCGCGCGTTGGACTGGAAGCGACAAAGCGAGCGCTAGCGTTGATTACAAGGGCACTTCATTATACCTCCTGCTTATTCCCTAACCGTAAATCACTTGACCCAAGAAGGCACGCTCTGAGCACCGCGAGACGCCCATTCTTCTAGGGACCTCTTCGACACCTCTGGAGAATACGCCCACACTCGACCATACACGCCTGGGCGACAACGCCCTTGGGAGATGACCACACACCCAGACCCCTCACCTACAAGCGAGATCCATGTAAACAGACGCCGCGTATTTGGGATTCCTCCCAACATGCATCGGTAGGATAAGAGAGATTTGACAAGAGGGGGGAGGGAGGGAGGGAGGGGAATGTGGAGGGGATATGGGAGGGGATAGGGAGTCAGAGGGGTTGGGGAGGGATGGGAAGGACCAACACCAACCCAAACACTTCAGAGTTCGAAGGTTCGAAGCTTGTGAATGATAATAACGAAGAATTGATAATACCAAGGTGGCGTCCGCCCATACTTAATGGCGAAAAGGGATACGATTTTCGCTATAATGGTTACTTGACTGTAGCTACCTATTCGTAAATAGCGGAGGTCGTCAGGGCGCCTCAGCCGTCCATATGGGCTCGTGGTTACTTTTATGAGATGTTCGAAATGATTGCAAAGGCGCTAATGTCCAGCTCTAATCGCAGACTTGTTCGCACTGATGGGGAGAATATCCGCCCGTTGAAATGAACATACCCCGTTGCTGTTGAGAGGGATTGAGAAACTGAATATCACTGAGAGCGATGTTTGGTTCTGATCATCAATCGTCGCCATATAAATCTTTTTACTGCATAATATAATACTTGCTAACCTTATTAATCTACATTGATTCCAGTCTTACCGGTAAACTCCCATGTGGGTACTTCCTACACTGTGACATGTACGGAGTACTGTGATCAGTACTAAAGGTCCTAAGTCACGTCCTTTTAATAATATTCCTAGTTTTTATTTGCTATTCCTAAGTTCCTTTTATTCTTTTCCCACTCAGCTGTCCAACTTCTCAAACTTTTCCCTGCAGAAATTTTTGGACAGCAAGAGAATCTTTTCAAGTCAGTTTCTGAATATGCTACTTCATAGAGACTATATTCCTTTCTTAACAAGGTCTAATTAACCTACGTATCTCCAAAGCGCCTGTGTTCCTTGACTCACAATTATTATATAATAACCTTTATTCTATCCTATTTAAATATTCAGGATTAACAAGAGAATTAAACTGCGTCCCATGAGCTTTCTGCTATGGTAACTGCCAATACGTAGCCTACAGTATCTACTTCCGTATAGGTTATTTTCCCTTGTTTCAGATTACTGTTAAGGTGCATCTTTTAATGTTTGTCTGCAGGATTACGCAAAGAGTTACGTGTGGAATTTTACGATAACTTGACCCAAGGTGGGGCTAGTTATTGACAATGTATGAATAAATTTTAGGACAGATGGGCTTCTCACTTTCTGGGGAAAAGGGACGTTTGAAATGGGAAGGGGAAGTGAGGTTACTTACTGCACTGCCTCGGTGGAGGTTTGCGAACTCCAAACACACTGATCTAATGGGCCTGGTTACATTCGGGAGCAGTTAGAATAGAGTCAGACGTGTAGCTACGAAGTATCTGAGCACTAATGAATTATTCAGCCTGGGTAACACACGCAATTATCAATAACGCATTACCCGTACGTGACGAGAAGGCTAATCTGAAGGCTGGTAATTACTCAAACATTCCTTAGCTTTCATTGCATAAACATTAGTGCCTTTGGAGTTAATTTAAACTGGCAACACTTGCGCGAGCTTAAAGACTCCTTAGTAGACGTCCCCACTAATCATGTGTCCAGGGATTATTTCTATCAGAGGCTGTCAAAGTGCCTTTCGTTCATCTGCCAAGAATGAACTTTGTTCAAGGTCACCTTGTTCATCTGTTGCAATGGAGGGTAATTACATTTATTTTTCGATGTGATCAGTAAGTATCCAAACACTGTCAAAGAAGAACAGCATCAAACGGTAAAGAAGAGATGGGAAATTTACACACATACATGTATATATATATATACTGTATATACACACAGACACACACACTTCATGAATTTCCATTTGTCAGCCTCATTTGCATAGGTATCTTCAAAAAATCTCACAATTTTTTAATAGCTTTTATTTTCTCTAACTTATGTATATGACACACAATACCAGACATTCTTTTCTTTCTAATTTCCATTTGTCAGTTTCATTTCATAACATTTATCTAATAAAAAACTCTCAACTATTTTTCTTTTCAATAGCTTTCTTATGGTCTTATTCACTTTCTGATGTATTTAATTCATTTATTTTATGTAACATTGACCTTGACCGAAAAAAGTTTAAAATTTCGAAATAAATATTTGAGGGAATAATAATCATAATTGACAAACCCTCTACGGATTCTTTTCTAACACTAGCCTATATCCCTTAAGTCTAGTTAAAGTTTCATTTCATAACATTTATCTAATATCATTCTTTAATAATAATAATCCAACAATAATTTTAATAATAATAATAATCAATTAATAATAATAATAATAATAATAATAATAATGTCAGTTTCTGATATTTCACAATTCATTTATTTGAAGTAACATTCTGACCTTCGAGATACCAACGAAGCGAATGTGACAAAAAGATTTAAAAGTGATCAGGGTCGTAGGTCACGAGGACAAAGGGAGAGAAATTACGAACTTCCTGTTGCGAAAATGAATTACTTCTTGGGGTCAAATGAATGAATAAAAAGTTCTCCTGCTCAAGGTATGATGCGGAGTCTGAACCGCTTGACATTTAACCTGTCAGAAGGTTGAAAAGCTAATATTTAAAATTTATCCACTAATCTTTACAGAATAATTAAAGTTATTTCCATGCAAAACTTCCTGCTCATAATAATAATAATAATAATAATAATAATAATAATAATATATAATATATAATAATCATCCGTCACAACAGTTGGAACAGAAATAAATTTCTGAAAGTAAGGTCTCTCTCAGTGGAAACAAGGCGTTATCCACTGGGCCATACAAGTCTAAAAGAAGTTGGAACCGAGGCAACTACATAATAGAAATACCTGGCAAGCAAAGCGAGTTTTCCCAACTTCCCAGGCAACAAAAAAGACATTTCTAAGATCGAATAAGAAACCAACACAAGCGAATGTGAACATCTTAATTTCTGACTCACGTCGGAATCCTGAGGTCTCTCAGGTGAACGTTATCCACTGGGCCCACAAGTCTAAAAAAGTTGGTGACCTCAGGAATTACCTGGGCAAACTAACTGCTTGCATACCAGGACAAAGGAGAGAAATTACGAACTTCGAATTATCCCTTTGTGAAAATGAATTACAATTCTTGGAACAGAAATAAAGATGTCGGGATCGCGCCAGGTCTCTCAGGTGAGGGCGTTATCCATAAATACTTTAGTTCTCCTGCTCAAGGGTCATGACCTTGCATACCAGAGTCCAACCGACCAATGACCCAATAGACAACATTTATTCGAATTATCCCTTCTGAGTGAATAAGATAGAAATCATCAGCACACATCAGTGGAACAGATACTCGTCAGGATAAGGTTGAAAGCTCCAGATATCTAAAAATTTGGAACCTCAAGCAACTAAATTACCTGGGCAAGACTCTTGCATACCAGCAGTTTTCCCCAACTTCCCCGACTCAGCAATGACCCAATAGACAACATTTCATTCGAATTATCTCTTCTGCATGAATAAGATGAAATCATCAACACACAATCACGTATGGAACAGAAATAAATTTCTGACTCACGTCAGGATAGGTCTCTCAGGTGGATAGCAATATCCACTATACAATAAATAGTTGGAACCTAGCAACTGCACCCAAGGAATTACCTATAACTGCTTGGGTCATTGCTATAGTTGGGGAAAACTCGCTGGTATATATATATAGGTGCAGTTGCTCTATAACTTCTTTTACAGTGATAATATGGCCTTGAGTGGACTCGTGTTGATATATATATATATATATATATATATATATATATTTCGTGGAGAACATAACCATAGCAAGTAACCTCAAATACGAATGATTAAATCTTTAAATACAAACTCGAATCTCAAATACGACCAACGAATCTTCAAACACGAAAGCGAACTCTAAAACACGAAAGAAAAACCTTGAAATACGGAAGACTAAATCTTTCATTAAAATACGACATGAATCTCAGAACACGACAGCAAAATCTCAAAAAACAAAATAGTCATCTTTAAATACGAACACGAATCTAAATTAATAATACGACCGACGAATCTCAAAACACGAAATCAAAATCTAAAGCGCCAAACACAAACCTTTAAATACGACCAAAGAACCTTAAACGAAAGTGAATTCTGAAACAGGAGACCTGAGGAATCCCGAAAGGCGAAGGCGGGCCAATCATCGAAAAGCTTCCGAACTTGGCCTCGAACATTTTCCGCGACGCTAATGACTTGGAAAGTTGTGACGGGAAACTTTAAGTTACCGAAAGAGCCAGTTAACGGTTTCCTCTTCTTTCCCTCTCTTTTTCTTCGTTATCTTTTTTTAGTTTTTGATTGATGGTATATAACAATAATAATAATAATAATAATAATAATAATAATAATAATAATAATAATAATAATAATAATACAAAAAGTACTCAGATCAAATGTACAAAATGGAAAGAAAATTGACCTTTTGCAATTTGGCTTTTACAGTCTGGGAATTAAGAGGTCATTAACAGAGAGAGAGAGAGAGAGAAGCTCTAAAAGGTGATTCATATATCATTTAGTAGTGCCACTAAAATGAAGATGAATGAAGGTGATTCTGTATATTAGTTTCTTACGGCAAGGGCCACAGAGCTACAACCACCCCCAGAACATTTCCCCCACCCACCCCACCTCCCCCTTCTCCCCCCCCCAAATAAAAAACTTCCAAACTCTTTGTGTTATATCTTAGGTATGTACCATAGGCGAATATATAACTTTCGCCGGCTCATTTACCGTCGGGTATTTACGAATAATAAACATAATGGTATCATTGATTGTGTTAAGAGAGAGAGAGAGAGAGAGAGAGAGAGAGAGAGAGAGAGATTTCCATTTTTAGGAGGTTTCCATTTCATAATAAAGTTACTGTAACCGCAATTATATATTTTACTATGGGACACAAAAGATATATATATATATATATATATATATATATATATATATATATATATATATATATATACATATATATGTAGTATATTACATAATTATGAAACAAATTATAAGAATTCTTAAATTTCCCTGAAAACTCAAACTCGCAATATATATATGTATATATATATAAATATATATATATATATATATATATATATATATATATATATATATATATATATATATATATGCACAGTATATATATATATATGTACACATATATCCTGTATACATAATATATGCGTGTGTGTATATATGTATTTATTATGTATATATATATATATGTACATATATATACACTTACTCGATTAAAACATTTTGAATAAACGTAACAGCATCAAGAATGGCACAAAATTGGAGAAAGATGATTCTGCACAAAGAAAAAAATAAATAGACGCTTATGCTTGGTCTTCATAATTACATCCATACTCACAATACACTTGAACACTACACACAGACACACAAACACACAGCCAGATCAAACCTAACCGGCACAAACACACAAACTTTAACCACACCACACACAAAAGAAATATCTCACGCAGTCCTACAAAAATCGAGCATAAGGACTCGAGTAGACAAACAAGAAGAAACTGTCTCGAGTACCGAGTCTGAAGGTGACTAATACTGGGTGAGGTCTCTGAGGAGAAGATCCGGATTTTCTCATTTCCTTTCCGCCCTCACAACCGATGACTCTCTCTCTCTCTCTCTCTCTCTCTCTCTCTCTCTCTCTCTCTCTCTCTCTCTCTCTCTCTCTATATATATATATATATATATATATATATATATATATGTATATTCCTTAATCTCTCTCTCTCTCTCTCTCTCTCTCTCTCTCTCTCTCTCTCTCTCTATATATATATATATATATATATATATATATATATATATATATATATATATATATATATATATATTCTTTTACTCTCTCTCCGTTAGTTTCTACTTTCTCAATCGACAAGATGGATGGCTGTCGACGGGCTGTCAATCTGCAATCAATCTTACCTATCAAAGTACTATCAGTTCGAGAAATGGGGAAAAACAATTCCTTATTTACAGAAACGTATTTTACTATTTGAAGTGAAAAATGGTCTTCAAATATCATTTCTGAGAGAGAGAGAGAGAGAGAGAGAGAGAGAGAGAGAGAGAGAGAGAGAGAGAGAGAGAGACACTCTTTGGACCAGTATTTGTTTTTCTCGTCATTTTTTTACGAGGCACCGTACACATATCAATGGCTAATCGATATCTACAGTACATACATACATACATACATACATACATATATATATATATATATATATATATATATATATATATATATATATATATATATATATATATAGAGAGAGAGAGAGAGAGAGAGAGAGAGAGAGAGAGAGAGAGAGAGAGAGAGATTCAGATACTTTTTGACCAATATTTTCTTTTTACTGCCTTTTTTTACATGCCCTTACCTGGGAATAACAGGTCTGTAGAGAGAGAGAGAGAGAGAGAGAGAGAGAGAGAGAGAGAGAGAGAGAGAGAGAGAGAGATTCACACACACACACACACACGCTCTATTGACCAATACTTTATTTTCTTGTCCTTTTTTTAAGTGCTCACCATTCACTTATCTGTGGTTAACAGATCTGTAGACAGAACAGACAGACAAACAGAGAGACAGAAGAGCGAAAAATGGAACAGCCCACTAAAAGACATCTGATATCCATCCCAATACCAATCATCGAATCTAAAAAGCCAATCCTGGAAACCAATCACTATGCAAATCGACGCCCAACGAATCCAGATTTACTCGGGACGTCTCTTGGGAGATCTTGGGGGAGGAGGAGGAGGAGGAGGAGGGGAAAGTTAAGTCTATCTTAGTTTAACCAGACCACTGAGCTGATTAACACCTCTCCTAGAGAGGGCTGGCCCGAAGGATTAGACTTATTTTACGTGGCTAAGAACCAATTGGTTACCTAGCAACGGGACCTACAGCTTATTGTGGAATCCGGACCACATCATACTGAGAAATTAATTTCTATCACCAGAAACAAATTCCTCTAATTCTTCATTGGCCGGCCGGAGACTTGAACTCGGGCCTAGCAGAGTGCTAGCCCAGAACTCTACCGACTCGTCCAACGAGGAACTGAGAGGGAGGGGAAGAGGTGGGGAGGAAGGGGGAGGAAGGGGAGGATGAGAGGGAAGGACGGTGGGGAGGAGGGGAAGGAGAGGGGGGAAGAAGGGGGTGGGGGAGGAGGGAGAAGGGGTGGGAAAGGATAGTACTGGTCAAGCATTTCATGCAGTTTTGATCTTTTCGATAAAAAGGAGATGCGATATGGAGTGCGTGCTCTAAAATTCAGGCTCTTATTAAAAAGTTATTTTCAAAATTTTACCGAAAACCTTATTTCCATACACTCAGACAGGTATCAAATATCTTTTAAAAAGCTATATGCCTGCATACATCGATAAATGTCTGCATGCATGTGCAGCGTGTTTAAATATACACGGAGACTATACGTACAGTGTGTGTGTACAAGAATATACACTAGACTTTATTATACATGGAGATTATACAAATTGTACAACATACTCTAATATACATGGAAAGTATATACAGAGTATATGCTTTACCATTGTTACCCTAAGGTATCCCAATACTTTGGTAACAGACTCTAACAAAGTTATGAACACATTGGGAAAGATTTTCTCCATCAAAAGAAGGACAACTTGATTCTCTCATGCTCAACCTTTGCCACACGAATAAAACGCTGAGAATTAACCCAGAATAATCTGAGTGTGTTGTGAACAAACCACAAAATGGCTGAGAGTGCTTTGCTCAGTGACCTAAACCCAGCACTGATACAGTAAGTAAACAGATGAAAAACATGAAAATACAAACAAGCAAACGGCTGGTGGGTTTCCAGGTTCTACATGTGATAATGGTGGGCATTACTGTACACAGTACTGGACATATTTTGAGATCCTGTGAAACATTTTAATGAGAGATCTTAACTAGAGGTTAACTAGGTATCCTGACGGCGAGAGGGTGTCTGGAAAGGGCGATCTGAAAGCATGAGTTCATGTCTGAGAGAGAGAGAGAGAGAGAGAGAGAGAGAGAGAGAGAGAGAGAGAGAGAGAGAGAGGGGGATCGCTGTGAAATCATTTGATAAATGTTAATTAAAGGTTAACTAGGTATTCTGACAGGAGAGAGGGCAGTTGGACAGGGTGATCTGAATGCAAAAGTTCATGAGAGAGAGAGAGAGAGAGAGAGAGAGAGAGAGAGAGAGAGAGAGAGAGAGAGAGAGAGAGCTACCACTGGATTAGTATCATAAACCCCTAGATATTTACAGATGTTTAGGAAAAAGTTTTGACACTAAACAGTTTTATGAGAGATCTTAATTAAAGGTGTAGGAGGTGTGGTGATGTTGAGAGGGCAGTTGGACAGGGTGATCTGAATGCATAAGTTCGTGAGAGAGAGAGAGAGAGAGAGAGAGAGAGAGAGAGAGAGAGAGAGAGAGAGAGAGAGAGAGAGAGAGAGAGAGAGAGAGAGAGAGCTACCACGGTGTTAGTATCATAAATCCCTATATATTTACAGACATGTAGGAACAAACAGTAACACTACCGAATAATTAAAAATGTGAATCACTTAACAAGAAAAAATCCTTTTTTAATCACGCGTACCATCAAAGCTAAAGACAGCCATTCGTGATAACAAAATAATGAATACTGTATGTAGATATGAATTCCAATCACCCAAATCAAAAAGCTTTTATTATTAAAATTTCGGTTCTCTGTCAAAGCGGGTGAAATACCGGCACTGTACTTTCAATAAGGCAATCAAATCATTTGATGCTTTTAATGAATAATTAATTACGAGAAGCGACTGCCTATTCCAGCGAAGCCTACTGCATGTTCGCATAATGACCCGGAAATGAAACTGGAATCTGGACCGGTCTTTTGCTTGAGCTTCCAGTCGTTAAGCATTTGCCTAAGGCAGCATCCTTTTGCCTTTTTTTCTCGGGAGTGACCCTTATTAGAGGAAAAGGTTTATTGTTATATATATATATATATATATATATATATATATATATATATATATATATATATATATATATATAGTACAGAGGCCCAGGAAGACTTTAACTTTTTTTAACTTAACGTACTATATGGGCGACCTTTCTTTCATTACAAAAGAATGCAACTTGAATTCTCCTTTGCTGTATAAACAACCTTTCATTTTCAAAAGTTCAGTCCCTCCACAAGAATTTTCCTCAAAACAGTTTTGTTACTTCAATGTTATTGCATTTCTCCCTGAGCCGTCGGAAACCACCATTCTCTGGGCAAAGTGGATTTTATAAAAGTCGCTTGTTCTTTTAATCTCATTTCTTACTGTATATTATAATTGGTTTTTAAATGATGGGAATAGAAGGAATGATAAAAAATAGAGGCAATAAAAATATACGGCTATTACAGTAGCCTACGGACAACTGATGATCTCATATGATATTAGTGTCCTTTTGATATACTTATGAAGCGGCATAAGGACTTACACTTTTAGATTACAAGAAAGACCAGCATTTTGTGTGTGTGTGAGAGAGAGAGAGAGAGAGAGAGAGAGAGAGAGAGAGAGAGAGAGAGACAACAGTTTATAGCAATCACCTCTTGTAAGTGACAGGTGGAATGGACACTACTCCACAAAAAGAAGAGCCAGAAAAAAATAAAATCACATTGAAGAGGTTAAAATAACCTTATTCTAATCTGTATCTTCTGCCTTAGCGAAATATCAGATGACATGAGATGCGAGAAACAACGGGTTAAAAAAAATAAATAAAGAAAAACATCGCTTAACCTTTTCTTTTTTTTTTTTTAGCGCATAGCAGCCAACCGTTTAATCGCTACCTTTTTATATTCTGGGCAAACGGCGCTCATAAATTTAGGGGCGCTTCCGTAGGGGCATTTATTAAGGCTCATTATTTTACTTGGAAAGTCCAATTTCTCCTCCACGAATGTATTTGTTTATTTACCGAAATGTACGTTTATTAACACTATAATTTTCCTAGCATCTAAATGCAAATAACGGAACATTATCCCTTTACACAATAAATGATTTACTAAAGCTCATTATTCTCCTTGGAAAGTTCGATCCCTCCTCCATGTAAGCATTTGTTTAATTACTGCTATAAGCGGTTATTAACACTAAGTTTCTTAGCACGTAAATGCAAATAACAGAACATAATCCCTTTAAATAATAACTGATTTATCGCACTCATTTCTATTCTCCAAATAATGGATCACCCGGAGTTAAGCCGAGATCGAAGAGGGTTATGATGATAAATGAGATGAGGCCGTTATTGTCTTAGGCCTAAAAAGAAGCCTAAAACTGTCTCATTCGTTTTCATTCACTTGTGGCTACTTTACATTTAGACCTTCCCGCCCCCACCCCAAACATTTCTTCCCTCTCTCCTCTCTATCCTTTTTTTGGCACCTGTTTGATTATCTCTCCTCCGTATCATTGCGACATATCATCAGCATAGCTGAATTCCTAAAATGAGGAAAAATTCGCAATTTAATAATAATAATAATAATAATAATAATAATAAATAATAATAATAATAATATTATTATTATTATTATTATTATTATTATTATTATTATTATTATTATTATTATATCACAACTTGGGGCCGTGCAATGACAACTTAAAACTACTACGAAACAAGAAAAAAAAAAAAGTGAAAATGAACTGTTCATCGTTTACACTCAAGAGATGAAATGGGTTTCTGAACTACATAATCTTAATAGGTCAAGAGTTAATATACCTAAAAAAAAAAATAAAAAAACGGAGAGTAGACATTTTCATGATAGCAGAGAGGTTCTTTGGCAAAATGGCATAATACAGTAATAAAGACAAAAGTTGTGAGCTCGTTGCTAAAAAGCAAGTAGGACCCAAGGTTACTGCAAAAAATGTGAACTATAAAGACTTCAAAAGCATTTGTCGCAGTTCGGAAAATACTGACAGTACAAAACTACCTCCAACAGTACTGAAAAAACCTTTACAACAGACAGTTTCCCTACAAATTCGAAAACACTATAAACAAGTAACTTTTTCTCTACGAATAAATCGACTTCTCCAATTCCTCGATTCAATTTTGCATAACTCAAAAAGTAATTAACTCCACATTCCTTTCAATCTCTCTCTCTCTCTCTCTCTCTCTCTCTCTCTCTCTCTCTCTCTCTCTCTCGATTCCAGCCAGAAATGTGAGAGCAACGATAAAAAGGGGGAAAGCAATTGGGTTCTCGAGGCTTCAGGAACAAACATATCGAGTGGTCGACTTTGTACCCTAGTGTGAGTGTGTGCTTATTTAGAGAGAGAGAGAGAGAGAGAGAGAGAGAGAATGACAATAACTAATGTATTCACATTTATTTAGAGAGAGAGAGAGAGAGAGAGAGAGAGAGGAAAAACTAATCTGATCCCATTTCTTATTTTATCAGACGGTAGCTGCTTGCACACACACACACACAAACACACAGATGCCAGGAATCTTTAATTTCATTAAATCCATAATTGCAATCTGAGAGAGAGAGAGAGAGAGAGAGAGAGAGAGAGAGAGAGAGAGAGAGAGAGTCAACAGGATAGCAGGGCTTGGGCGAGCTGACGAACGATACGAGTACATACCGTGTATGGGTCGAAGCAAGGTCTATAAACCTTGGGTCGAAGAAGGGAATGGAAGAGTTACCCGAATAAAACCTCATTTTGAAAACGGTTTCCTAAGGTATCCGACAGTTGAAGGTCACGACCAGGAAATGAACCGTTCCATAACCTTTATCCCAAAAAAGAAAGGGAAAAGGGGAGGGGGAGGGTGATGATTTCTATTGGGGTGGGGCGGCGCTCCCCTATAAACCCCCGGCACTAAACTCATCAACGTAGACACGTCCCCCTTACTTGCTTTGCATAATGGGACATAAGGTTCATGGGACGTTGGCTTGATTCCTGATGGGAATTCATGCTGGAAGGGTGTTCTTTTATATTCATAAAGTTCATTTAATAGCTACAAACAAACCTTTTTCATACAATAATATTAATTATTAATTATATATGCAAGATCTACTGGTCACTTTTTACCAGATACACATGTAATTGTAATAGCCACAATGCCCTCTTAACTTCTCGAATTCTTCGCGCTTTTTTTCTATGCGCTTGTCACTACAAAGCCTTAAGACCCAAGTGCAAGAAATATGATGAAATTATGACGTCAGGTAGTAATGAACGAGTAAAAAATAAAATATTATTGTTGCTCGGTTTTGGAGTTACAAATTATACCAAAAGTACTGTCAAATATATAAGAAGAAATTTCAACTGCAGCAGTAATAATCAACGTGGGCAATCATATTCACTCAATAATAATAATAAATTAATAATAATAATAATAATAATAATTTCGTTTATTTTATCTTAAAGCCACACATAGAGACAAACAATGTAGAAGTAATACATTACACAAAATTACTATAAGATACAGGGGGATACACTCAAAAGTTGTCTAGAAGAACAGTAATAACAGTATTGGCAATAATAATAATAATAATAATAATAATAATAATAATAATAATAATAATAATAATAATAATAATATAAGATTTAAGACTACCTCCTGAAGCAATGAATTTCCTTCATGAAAAATATTAAAGGATAATCCTCAAAATTCTTAACATTGCAATACCGCACACAGCAATACCTGTGGCAATTACGAGTTAATGGTCGAACGATCATTAACTATGTTGACCTTCCTATGCAACATCTTTTTTTCGTTTAATATAGTGGTACATTAACTACATTCTGAGCGTGAGGTTCTGGCATTATTATTGTCCTTACCTTCTTTTTTTCTTTAGCGAACTTGAACCTTGAACGATTTCGACGGATCTGAAGACAGTGGCACCGAAATTTCAAACTCGAGGGAACCGTGATGGCGAAACAAAAGTTTCAATTTGTCGGACGGATTAATTTCAAACTTTTGCCAATATACTTTAAGTTCTACTGTGACTGAGTACAGAGAATATTATTTTATTATTATTATTAATGAAAAAAGGTACAAAGGCAATTCTGCGGAATCCAGTTTACATTCTTCATTAGTTACATATTCATCTCTCTCAAGAAAATGATGCAAAGAATATTAACTAACAATTGGAATTAATAAAAAATAATTCAGTGATTCAGAAATTTTCTATATTTAATAATAATAAATTTCAATTAATATTGTCATTAGACTCGCTTAGTGATGACATAATCCTCACTATATAATAAGCGAACTCCCTCAGGAAGGTAGTTATGCAGTTGTGAGAGAGAGAGAGAGAGAGAGAGAGAGAGAGAGAGAGAGAGAGAGAGAGAGAGGGGTGCTAGAATCGCATAATCCCATTCAAATTCCATTTGACCATTTTTGGAGTTCACACTGCTTACGCACACACACACTCACACTCACACACACACACACACACACACACAGAGAGAGAGAGAGAGAGAGAGAGAGAGAGAGAGAGAGAGAGAGAGAGACGGCGGACGTGTCTGCATGGCCGTTGCTTAATAATTCGCATCTTTTATGAACCATTAAAGCGAGAAATCCGTCTGAAATGGAGAGCGGATGCCATCAAAGAGAGCAATCGCACTAAGAGCTCCTTCTACAGCCGCCCCCCCACCCACACTTTCAACAATTCCCCCTTACCCCTGGTCCAAATACCCTTCCCCTCTTCAGACGACGCCACTTCACAGTTTACATACGAAAGTCTATACATGTTTACATGGTTGTTTATAATTAGTATTCTTGTATATATTTATAAATACGTAGTAATATACATATAATGTACTATTTATCTCTCTTGCCCTCTGTGGGTACACACACACACACACACACACACACACACACACACACACACACACATATATATATATATATATATATATATATATATATATATATATATATATATATATATATATATATATATATATATATGCAAATCTTGAAGAATTTTACTCAAGCTCAGATACATATCAACGCCCGCCAAATGAACGCGCCCTTTCCCTATCAAAATGAACCATTTCATGAAAGGCTGTACCCAAATCTGCGACAGGACTCTTCCGCGACCGTCGGCCCTTTCCATCGACATCCAGCGAGAAACGCCAAGAAATTTACCGAGACACTCACAACTCTAAACATTTAGCATTATAAAAATCTAATGAAGAAGAACTAACTACCAGAAAATATTTGGTACTCCTATGTCTCACACTAAACCATATTACAACATAACATGCTTGGGCAGACTGATCCAAATGGCATTCATTCATAATGACAGGACGAGAGTCAAAACTCGAATAAGATATATTTTTGAGGGGTAAATTCAAAACTGACTATACACTGACTGGTCCTTACTGGAAAGGACTAAACATTAACGAAATAGATCAACAGGTGGCTGGCAGCGTCACCTTATGACAAAAAAAAAAATGGATATCGAATATGTTATTTAAAACACTTTATGCGTGTCTTACGAAAATAAAATCGACCCACAATTATTACAAGGTAAAATTAAGATAGTCATACAATAAATTCCTTTTAGCGCTCTCGCTCAAGTAGCACACTACATAAGATGGCTGGAAAAGTTACCAAAAATCTGTGGAGAACATTTCTAAGACCGAGGGAAAAATGCAAAAATAAATATAACTATACATAAGCATATTCAGAAATACATGTAAGACGATTTTTCTATGCACGGATATATGACCGCTTAAATAAAGATAGATATTCCATTACACTCACATAAGCAGTGTCAATAAGGTATGTGAATGTCTGCCCAAACACGGCCACATTCAAAAAGGACATTTTGAAAGCCCACCAGAGTTTCAAGGAGCCTGAATTCTTGCTGAAATCAAACCTGACCTTCCAGTTTCCAGATAAGGAAATAATTGTTTTTTATCTTTGGACGAAAAAAATTCTGTTGAACCAAATTTCCTAAAAAATTCAAGCTAAGATGCAATGCAATTTATCTATATTTTTATCTATCTATTCATTAAGTTATCTTTTTTTCCTTTCTAATAACTGATCTCTTCTTTCTGTATTTCCTTTTATCTTCGGCAACTTCTTGCAGATGAACACCATATTCTTTGGAAGCTTCAATTTCAAGTCAATGGCCCCTGTTGGCTTGTTCCATATAAATAAGGGTTCATCTCCTGAATATAATAATAATAATAATAATAATAATAATAATAATAATAATAATAATAATAATAATAATAATAATAAGAGCTTACGCACATATACACGCACAGGGAAATTCGTATTTTCATTTGTGTTATTACTAATGTTTTATGTCCATCACAGAGCACAAGGAAGAATTCAGTACTCACAGATTTTAAAAAACTGGAGAAATTTGTCTAGATTATTGTGGCCGTTACTAAAAATTCACACTGACGTTCCTTTAAAAATCTGCGGGTTGAAGAAAATCCATCGATTGAAAAACAAAACTGGAAATCAAAAATTTTTCAAGGTCACTGCGGCTATTACCAAAAATTCACACTGACGGTCCTAAAAACCTCAAGGATAAAAAACTCACAGATTTAAAGATAGTATTGGAAAAGGAAATTTTCAAGGTCATGTGGCTATTAATTAACCTTCACACTGACATCCTAAAAATTTTGGGAATAAAAAACTCAGAGATGTAAAAAGAAAATTGGAAAAGGGAATTTTCAAGGTCATGTGGCTATTACCAAAATTTCGCACTAACGTTCCTAAAAAAATTTTGGGAATAAAAAAAAATCACTTGTAGGACACGAGAAAGGTCGAAAAGGCCTCACTTACCATTTGGAGCTGGTCGAGTTCACCTATCCAGGTGTCGAGTAAGGCTTGGGCGGAGTCGAGGGCCTCGAGGGGTCCCGTGACCTCCTCCCCCTCACTGTCCATGTCGGCCTCATTGCCGTAGACCTCCACGCCCCCGCACGACCTGAAAGCAGAGAGAGAGAGGGTGAGAGAGGTATGATAATATATTGCGGTATTTACCAAACGGAGGAAAAATTAGGAAATGAAAATTGGCATGGTTTTAAAATAATGAATGATGATAAGGGAACTGCAGTTCACAGGCTATAAAACAGACATATATTGCATTCGCTGCCAAAGAGGACAGTTGTAAAAGTACAAGTGGTTCATTTATAAAAGAAAAAGGTCCCGGAAAACCAAATGGGTCCAGAAAAAAAAAATTACAAAGGAAAAGGGAATCCAAAAAAACTGATTTGGCAATTTTACCAGAAGCGAAAGGATTTAGAAAAATAAATTACCAAACGAATGAATTAGATAATATAACATAGCATAATCGAAATAGTACTGAAATTCAAGGCGAACGCTTACGAACGAATATGAAAAATTAAGGGAAATTTTGATAACAGAAAATGAACACAACAACCCAAGTAAAAAAACTGGGTATAACATTGCATCTTTCGCAAACAAACATGGTAAAACTATTTATCATGTAAAGTTTTATATAAAATTTTAAGATGGATAATGAAAGAAACATTCCGCTGAACGAAACTTTTATTCTATACAAATTTTCAGATCCCGAAACTCAACGTTCTTGCCAGTCATGTAGTTACTCTTGCCATACTTATTTCTAAGAGAGAGAGAGAGAGAGAGAGAGAGAGATAATGTAATTTGCGTAAAGTAATTACGCAAATGAAATCACAGCCTTACATCAAAATTCGTGATCGTTCTCACCTTTGAATGTAAGTGTGTGTGTGTGTGTAAGAGAGAGAGAGAGAGAGAGAGAGAGAGAGAGAGAGAGAGAGAGAGAGAGAGAGCAAAGAAGTCACGCAAAGGAAATCCCATCCCCCATCAAAATTCGTGATCCTTATCACCAACAGAGAGAGAGAGAGAGAGAGAGAGAGAGAGAGAGAGAGAGAGAGAGAGAGAGAGAGAGAGAGAGAGAGAGAGAGAGAGCGTGGGGCAAACAACGGATGCCGAACACGTATATGCTAACAATTAAAACTAATCCGTTTTTACTCGTTAATTAAGAGACCAGCTCGCTGCTAATTGGTTGCTCCCGAGCCATGGGGAGCAGTTGTCACCCCCTCCCACCGAGCAGCTTCCCACTGAGCTCCAAAACACTTTACGCAATTTTTAAAAATTTTGTAAAAAAAATATTATAAGGGATCAAATAATTTTACGCTGCTGAATTTTAAATGCCCAGCGAAAGAAATAATTAAAAGTGGAATTGCATTTACAAAAAGGTTCACATAGCAACGTTGAAAATGTAATTTTCTGGATAATATTTACATTTCAAGTATAAAGTTCGGCTTTTAGAACTGAATATAATAAAAGTTAATATTCAAAAATAATTAATAAAGATGTAGTAATGTTAACAGCTTACATACATAACGGTAATAATTTACTAGAACGAAAAACGCTGTCTAATCAAATAATTAAAGCACATTATGTACTAACCATCAAGAGAAGAATGAATGAAAAAGATATGTTTATGTCTCCTCCACGTCTAGAAATGCGCGCACACACACACATATATATATATATATATATATATATATATATATATATATATATATATATATATATTTATATGTATATATATATATATGTATATATATATATATATATATATATATATATATATATGTTTATATACAGTATATATATATAAGTTTATATATATATACTTATATATAGTTTATATATATATACTCATTTATATATATATATATATATATATATATATATATATATATATATATATATATATATATATATATATATATATATATATATATATATATATATATAATATTTATATATATACATATATATAAATATATTGTATATATATATAATATATATATATATATATATATATATATTTATATATATATATATATATATATATACTGTGAGCACTACAAAACTTAAGAAAGCCATTGCAATCACTGTTCACAGACGAAACCTTTAGTTTCCACTCAGCAGTTTCATAAACTAACAATCATGTCAAAATATACAAAAGAAAACCGGAGACGAAAGAATGGTCAAATATTCTAAAGAATGACATAATATTGTTACGTGGAAATATCAAAAAGCAGACTGCCACCTATATGAAAAAGTAGTCACATCAATTCAGGTTAAGTTCCATAACAATTTGGCAACCTCGTCAAAAATCGCAGCATCTTCGAAGTCTGCGCCAAGCCGACTCTGTCTCCGGAATCGTAGCTATATCCACAATTCTCAAAATCTGAAACAGTACGTGCTAGCCGCACAATGGAACCACAATATATAATGAGCCTCTTCTTACGATTACTGATATCCACGAAATTATATAATAATAAAATAATAATAATAATAATAATAATAATAATAATAATAATAATAATAATAATAATAATAATAATAATAAAAATTATTATTATTATTATTATTATTATGGAAAACTATAACAAGGAAGATTGATGAGGCAAACCAGACTACCATCATAGTATCACCATCTTCAATACAAAGAAATAAACATTAGTAACTGTGGTAGTAAAATATAATTAACGACACGGACACACACACACACATATATATTATATATATCTATATATATAATTTTCTTTATAATGTTCAAAAAGTAATTGGTTATATGATATTCATAAAGTATATGAGTACATTCTTACTGTGCAGCAGTTGTATAATAACATTTAAATTTACATATGACAACTGGGTTACAGTTACCGATATGCACATTACAGAAGCCATTGCCTTTAGTGACGCCACTTTGAATAGTCACAAATCAATCAATCAACCATCTCCTTTAAGCGCGAACGGCTTCACAGGATATCAACCTTGTAACTGCATTCACATGATGAAAAGAAATGTCTCCATTTACTGTTCCTTCATTCGTCGAACTAGAGAATGTTCTTTCGCTGACAATTCTTCAAACGAAGACGGTGAAAACAACGCAACAGCAACAATAAAACAACATATAAAGATATGAAACAACATAAATACAGCTGCTCAGTGAATAAAGAGACGCCAGAATTAATTGTTCGGATTACAAGCGCTGTCGGAGAGCCACAAACACGTAATTCACTTGGCATTATAATCAGAAAGATTCTGGAGTAATTACGCCCGCATTAAGTTACATCCCCGAGACCGCCACATCCTGGAGACGCCAAGAGCGCGCCCCTTGAGAGAGAGAGAGAGAGAGAGAGAGAGAGAGAGAGAGAGAGAGAGAGAGAGAGAGAATATCTTATGCAGAAAGAACAATATGAAGTAAAAACCACTCGGAATTAAACTGCTGACATTTCAATAATAATAATAATAATAATAATAATAAATAGAATAAAACAAAGAAGACGAAACGAAGAGGAAGAGAGAGAGAGAGAGAGAGAGAGAGAGAGAGAGAGAGAGAGAGAGAGAGAGAGAGAGAGAGAGAGTATTTAAGACAGAAAAAAGTAAATATATTTAATTGTGTATTTAACCAAATCCTTCCCCTCCCTCCATCCCTTAACGCGGTTGGATAATAAAGAAGTTACCCTTTATATTAGGTTATCAGTAACTACTTGGGATGAGGTCGCAAGCCCATGCCCTTCTCCAAAATGGGCTTTAACAGACGTTCCTTAATGCACCCACTTTCCTTGGTTAGCAATCTCAGGATACTGCCACTTTGCTGTGAATAAGAAATCATATATAGCGAATAAACAAGTTCCAGTTTCCATTTTATCAACCCAAAAGGAATAGGTTCTAATCCTGCCTGGGGCAGATGCACTTGTGCTATATAACTCTATATTGTATGAGTCATTCCCAAGGTATAGTGAATTCTATATAAAAGGGAGTACTTGCGGCTTAATATCTGTGATTATAACAAAGTTACGTGTTTATAAGAGACAATACTATTATATATATAAATAATAAATAAAATATATATATATATATATATATATATATATATATATATATATATATATATATGTGTGTGTATACACATATATATTAATATACATATATGTATGTATATATATATACATATATATATATATATATATATATATATATATATATATATATATATATATATATATATATATATATATATATATATAGACAGATATACACCTGTATGCATACACACAGAAATATACATAATAAACCAGCATCAACCTCCGACATACAACACAAAGCAGTTTCGGCAGGAGATTAATGGCCCTCTTTACGCCCCCCTCCCCTCTCCAAAGGAAAATGAAAAATGGGGGGGAAGTATAATACAGTAAACAAAAGGCTTCTACCAGGGAAGAAGGGAGAGGCTGGAGGGGGAGGAGGGTAAGGCTCAGGGGTAGGGGGGGAGGTTGACGTGGTGGTTTATGGGGAGTGGAAGGGGGGAGGGGGGAATGGGGTGGACACGCCCATATCAATAATGAGGCAGGCCAAGACTTGCATAATATGATAAGGATGTCAACCGTCTTTATGAGAGAAAGAGAGAGAGAGAGAAATTTGTTCCAGTGAAAAGTAGACACACTTATGAATATGAAAACAAAGGCACATTCACAAATACTACTACTATTATTACTACTACTACTACTACTACTAATAATAATAATAATAATAATAATAATAATAATAATAATAATATGGCATTGCAAGCACAGCTACTGTACTTATAATGCAACTGACAGACAACGTCCCCAAGCATCACAGCCAATTGGGATGCTTCCGTGACTGGTAACCAGCAGCGACTAGTAACTAGCCACCTGTTCTGGTTATTCTGCGCTCATACAGATCATACTTGGAGCCAGGGAGCTTCTCTTGAAACTACTTAAGGATAAAGATTTAAGTTTGTTTTTCTTTGTATATATTGTATGAAGGATGTAATTAACTAAATTATATATATATTTATATATATGTATATATATACACACACATATCCATACATATAAATATATATAAATATAAATAAATAAATATAAATAAATATATATATATATATATATATATATATATATATATATATATATATTATATTATATATATATACATATATATATAGTATTTATATATAAATTATATAGGTATACCATACAGAACAAATGGAAAGTTATAAGTTTTCTGCTATAGCCTATCTCCAAGTACATTATTTTGTTTCTATTAAGCTATTTTTCATTTTACATTTCTTGTATTTTCAGACTGAGTGACGGAGATAGATACAGCCATGGCTAACGACTCAGAGGAAATCAGATGGATTGACCGAATCCAGGCTATAGCCTTCAGAGAGGCCAGGGATGCTGGCGCATCCTTCATTTCACGTTCCTGGGTAGCTAAATGCATTAAAAGGGATGAATCCTTTGTTAAAAGAAACTGGAACAAAAATCCATATGACTGTCATCGCGAAAAGAGCAAGAATCTTGGAAGGCCTGAAGTAATTTCTCAGGAGTCAAAAGACATTATAGCTGAGGCAGTGGTAGAGCAAGAAAGTCTTTACGTAAATTGGCGCTTGAACTAGAAACAAAAAGGGGAAAGAAGAGAAGTTATAGTGCTGTATATTGTGAGTTGAAAAAATCTGGTATCAAGCCATTTCATGTTATCAGCAAGCCCAACATCACTCAGCAACAGAGAGAAGACTGTGCATGGTTTTGTGTTTCATTTCTTAAAGATTGGGATGAAGCTGACTTTCTCCATGTTGCCGCATCAGATGAATTCTTCATTTACACAGTCAGGAAGGCAAATCATAAAAATTACATCATTTGGGCTGCAAAGTTGGATGATATCAGCGATGATGTGCACTATCGCCAAGTTGTGAAATTTCCTGAATGTTTGGGAATTTTCTCTGTTTCACAGCCAAACAGTTAATGTGGATTATCAAAGAAAAGGACAGTCATGGAATGGCGAATACTTCAGAGAAACTGTTCTTACTGGTGGAGTATTTCCTTTCCTCAAAGATCCTGAAAATGTGTTATCTGTTGAAGAAGTCACATTTTTGCATGATAAGGCACCATGTTTCAAGGCTCTTCAGACACAGGAGCTACTTCGAATCAGTGGTATCGATTTCTTCTCGTCAAGTGAATTTCAGATAGCTCCCCTGACCTTAATGTGTGTGTGAAAACATTGGTAGTATCTTAAAGGATCGTGTTGAAGCGCACACAGTGAACTATGATGGTATACCAAGCCTCGACAACCTGCGAAGAGAGGTGACCGAAGTGCTCAGGGAAATGGAGTTTGAGTCTCAGCTTTTTTGCAATTTGCTGAAATCATACCACTCAAGAATGCAGGCTGTGGTACAGGCAGATGGAGGCCACACAAAATATTAAATGCTCAGAGAGAAACTTAAATAAATACCTGTTCTGAATTACTTTTGTTTTTGTCCATATCAATTTTATTTTATGCTGGAGAGGGGGGGGACTCTAATTTCGAAACACCCTGTACACCATAATTCTTAGAGCAAATATTTAATTGTCTATCGATTTACAGCACTTAGTAGATTATTTTACCTGCCCATTATACCAAAAATATAGGATACTTATTCTTATTTTTCATAGCAGATATTTGAATAAATTGTTCCATTCTTATAGCCGATATTCTATTAAGTTACTTGAAAGCCAAGGCATGTATACGACCTATTATTATTATTATTATTATTATTATTATTATTATTATTATAAAATTATTTATTATTATTGATAAAAATATTCAGGGCTTTGCCTGCTCCTCCCTTCTTCAGCTGAAGAAGGGAGCTGATCTGGCTCGAAGGAGCTCCTGGAATTTATTTCATCATTTGTAAATACATTACATTAAAGAGAACGGGATTTGAAGAAGATTTGCATTATTGCGTCAACATTAGAACGACATATTTGTCCATAGCATGCCAGTATACACAATTTCACTAAAAGGATCACATGCAAGATATTATAAATATGTAGAACATAAGCGCACGCCTAATTTAAATACACAAATTGATCATGAAAAAGTACCCATAGCTCTCCCCCTCCACAAAAAATGAACAGGGCAAGACATGTGAATAATTGTACATATGTAAAAAGGTTACACACATGCGTAGATGACATTGTTAGACACAAACGAAAATAAATATACTTGTAGGTTTGGCAAAACGGATAGTTTTTTAATATGAAATTAATACTTTTATTCCAAGGAGCACGATACGCAAATGCATTTTAATATTTGATGTATTTATTATGAAAATGAAACTCAGTAAACATGAATATTACGACGAGGCAACAAATTACACTTCACTAGGCTCAAAGCACTTCCTCTCTCTCTCTCTCTCTCTCCTCTTCAGCTTGACAAGAAACAGCCTTAATTCTACCTTCCTTTCAAGTAGCAGGCTACGGGTCAGTGGCACTAAACCACCTCCCCTCACCCCCAACCCCACTATAACCTTCCCCACCCCTCTCTAGTCTTCTCAACCCCTGACAAGTCGACAAATAAACAGATGCTCCTCATAAATATGCATCCAATTCAAACCTTAGACCATCATTCTCTTTCAATTCTTTTCCTTCCTCTTCACACGTACAGCCATTACTGTATGACCTTGTTTCACTTATTCTTTCGCCTTAAGTCAGATTTTACTTTCTGGTTTATTTCTTAATTCTAAAGCCATTGTTTTATTTCTTATTTCTTTTTCCTATTTACAACCGTCATTCATTTATTCTCTCCCTCTCTTCTTCTTCGTCTTCTTCTTCTTCTTAAAACTTAGAATTTTCATCTCTTTCTTTTCATCCTCTTAAAACTTCAACCATTATTCCTTTCTCTTTTCTTCCATCTAAAGACACCTACTTCTTATTTCTATTTGTATTTAAAGGCTAATAATAAAAAAAAAAAATCCATGGAATATTTCTATCACTATCCAGACCTCTCAAACAGAAGATCATCTAAGATTCTGAGGTGAATTATTATTATTATTATTATTATTATTATTATTATTATTATTTATTATTATTATTATTATTATTGTTGTTGTTGTTGTTGTTGTTGCTGTTGTTTTTGTTCAGTAGATGAAACCTTTTCATGTGGAACAAGCCCACAGGGGCCATTGACTTGAAATTCAATCTTCCAAAGAATATTATGGTGTTCATTAGGAAGAAGTAAAAGGAGATAAAGGGAAATGCAGAATGAGGATATCCCACTTATTAAAACCAAAACAAAAAAATAAATTAACAAATAGACACAAAACGTGGTGAAATGCAAGGAGAATAGTATTAGGGCAGTAATGCACTGCATCTTCGCTTGAACTTCTGAATAAGTAATATGACTCATTCAAGGATTTGAAACAGTAAAACTGAAAACTTTGTAATATTCAGTCTCTGAATTTAAAAGTTCATCCTCAGAATCTTACCAAATTTAACTTCTTTATCAACATGAAAATGTTTGTTAATCAGAGCAAGACAAATATGAGGTACTGAATCGTCCAAGATTTTAAATCTTGTCGTTTAAACTTCAGCAGCGTAACTGCTAATCTTTTATAAATAACAAAAAACATTTTAAAATGCGGCTTGAATTTTATAATCTACACTAAAATTTCAAACGCTGAATTAAAAAAAAAAATCTTTAGTCCCATGGTTGTAATTTGATGATGTAATTAGGTGCGCCTCCAGCCCAAATCTTAGATGTAATCTCAGTTCAAATGTTTCTTGCTATAAACCTGAACTGATTCTAATTACTCAGGCACAATTTCCTTTCCTGGTTTAAAAGGTGATTATGCAACGTCTTGTGATTGTTTAGCAGTCTAGTATTCCTCTTCGCTACGCCATGCATTTTTTTCATACTACCATTCATTCAGTAATAAAAGACTGCCATTAGGTCGCTCCAAAAGCATCGTATGAACAGTTATAGAATAACAAAAGAGCTTTCGAGTATTCTTTCCCTCACTTCCATATGCACTTGGTCACAACCATCAGCAAAACATTGCCCTTCACGTCCATTTTCTTAGACACAACAATGACTAAGACACTGATAATCCCTAACATAACTTGGTCATAACCATGAGAAAAGAACTGATGTTTCTTCACATTCTTAAAAAAATCACTCCCATTTTCTTAATTTTTCCAATCTCTAAAAGACTGAGCAATCGGGAGGAATAAATATGAAACATACTGAAATATGAAACAAAGTGAATTCCACTGGTACCTTAATAACTCGCTGAAATCATATCTCAATAGAAAAGAGCGATTTGGCTTCATTATAATCATCCACCATTCATTTTTTTCCCTTCATCGAAATGCAGCCTGTCCATGTAAGTACAAGGCGAGAATAAGCAGCAACCCACGATAAATAAACCTGCCTGATGACCGAGGATAAGCATCAGTATCACATTATTGACACGAGCGATCTACCTCTCTACCAGGTGTCCGGGAGCAACGCTCCTAGTGACAACAAACCAAGAAGTTAACAGACAAAAAACAAAAGACACTCAGTTTGACTTAACGTCTGAAGGAAGTCGCATATAACTTTAACAAATAAGTAAAACTTTCACACCGTTCCTGGAAGCCATTCCGAAGACAGAAAGAAGCGTAGGAATGAAGTCTCTGACGCACTGAGGAGTTTAAAACAAGAAGTTAAAAACAAAAATAAAAAAGAAAATGGCAAGCCATCAGCCCGAAGAAACTTCCCTGACGTGCTTGTCAAGGGCGCTTGCAGAAGGCGTAAAATGAAGTTTGACATTTAAACGCTTAGTTGTTTACAGTTTGGTCAAAACGTCTCTCAATAAATAAAATAATTAAGAAATTAATAAAAAAAACTAATAACTAAATAAAAACCAAATTAATTACTACACAAGTATTTAAATTCAAACAACAAGAGTACTTTGCAGCACAGTAATCTGCAGTCTTTTTTTTTTTTAGAATATTTTTTATTTTTTTAGAGAATACTTTTAAGGAATAAGAGGTTACAGGCAAAAAGTCAAGACAAATCTTCCGTTATACTCTTGAAACGACCGCAGCAGTAACAATAAAAATAATTACGACAAACGACATAAAAAATAAAACATAGATACAATACTGAAAACGAAAAAATTAATAAAAAGATTACAGGATATAAAACATTCAATCATTGGATAATACCTTCGTGCATTACAAAAACAATCTCTCTCTCTCTCTCTCTCTCTCTCTCTCAATATATCTGAAACTGGACAGAAAAGCGTTTTTTCTGAGAAGAGCTTTATCATGAAAAACATAATTTCTCTCTCTCTCTCTCTCTCTCTCTCTCACACACACACACACAACAATTGAAAAAAGAAACGGACAAGTGTTTTTTATTTTTTCAAAGGAGAAACACATGAAGCCTCTCTCTCTCTCTCTCTCTCTCCTCTCTCTCTCTCTCTCTCACACACACACACACACTCTTTGTTCCATCTGATACGATGCGGCCCCGTTCAACATGCAAACTACCGCATTGTATCGAGACCCGAAAGTTTGTAAAGATCCTTTATAGGACATCGATTACATCACCGCTCGGCCGTTCAGCCGACGCCGACAGAGTCCGCCAATATAATCTGCCGATGAGATACTTCCCTCTCTCTCTCTCTCTCTCTCTCTCTCTCTCTCCCCGGCCCCCGAATCCTTAATGTCTGTTCGAGGACACTGGTGGAAACGACACTGATTCATAATTCGCGTGGATACGTTTAAACAAGCACGAATATTACTTCGATGACTGGGTCGGCATGCAAAAACACACTTCGTTTATGATTTGGTACTCAGATGTGTGTATGAATGTATGTAATCAAATGTGCAGGTGTAGTTTGTATGCATATGTGTATGTATATATATATATATATATATATATATATATATATATATATATACGTACGTATGTATGTATGTATACACACACAAACATACATATATGTATACATCCTGTATACATATATATATGTACATATGTGTGTATGTATATATGTATGTATATATATATATATATATATATATATATATATATATATATATATAGAGAGAGAGAGAGAGAGAGAGAGAGAGAGAGAGAGAGAGAGAGAGAGAGAGAGAGAGATTCACGTTCTAGTGACCATGACACTCGTCCAACTAGGGAAAAGGACCCAGGTTCGACTCTTTCAAAAACGGAGTTAATTTGTTATGTTCCACTCAAATCCAGTGTATCCCAACTGACCTAAGATGAGAATAATGCACCTGGTAAGCACTCGACTTTACTGGGTCACATTCGAGGTGGAGATGAGCATGACAGAGAGCAAAATCATTCCGAAATACTTGCACCAGTACTTGAATTTACAATAACTAAGGTAAAGGAGTCTCTCTCTCTCTCTCTCAAAGTATGATAAATATTTTTTCTTATTAAACCCTGACTGGTCACTATATTGACATAAAGTTGACAAACTGAAAAAGATCCATCTAGGAAAATGTATGTCTTGTCTTTGAAGAGTAGGAAACTTACAAATGTAACTTAGGATATTATTCACAACAAGAATCTGACGAATCTCATCGTGATTTGCTTCGACAACCACCTTTCAGAGATTTTCAAGAAATCTCAGGTCAAGATCTCGATCCAAACCTGAACGTAGGTCAGAGTTCACTTCACTGCCCAGTCAAATGACAACGGACTGGTCCACAGTCCATGGACGGCAATTTTCCATGGAGACTTTTGAAACTCCTTT
Source organism: Macrobrachium rosenbergii (assembly GCF_040412425.1). NCBI lineage: Eukaryota > Metazoa > Arthropoda > Malacostraca > Decapoda > Palaemonidae > Macrobrachium > Macrobrachium rosenbergii. Next base: position 9,604,907 of record NC_089789.1, on the reverse strand, counting down.
TAGTCTGTCCTTGACGAAACGTCTGAGAGTGGAATGTAGCTCAGAATCCTGTTTGAAACCAAAAAACGAAACAGACCGGATCCTGGCCGAAGGAAAAACGTTTCCATGTAAATGTATTCATTCTAAAGTTTTCCCGTCACGCCTCATCACCCCTGACGAGAATTCCGAAAGAGAATTAGAGTTAGGAGTTAACTTGACTCTAAATTTCAACGAACTGTTTCTTAGTCGACGAAGACGTCGATCAATTTTGCCTCCATCAGCTTCAAGCTCTTGTATCCCGTCACCAGATTACCGATTATTATTATTATTATTATTATTATTATTATTATTATTATTATTATTATTATTCAAAAGATGGCCTCCAAAAAATATTATACAGTGGCGTTATGGACAGTTTTGAGTAAACTACATGTATACATGAGACAGACAGACAGACAGACAGACAGAAAGGCAGACAATAACGTCATTGGCTTGGCAATTAAAGGAAGGAATTCGGGCAATTCGATAAACTGCAACCATACGCAGGAAACGGGGGCTTCAAGCACGCAGGCAATTTAACCGAGGGAGGTGTAGGGGGGGGATGGGATGTGATGAGGTGGGAGTGGGGCTGAGGGAAAAGGGGGAAGTTAACGTCTATTTACATACCTGCATTAACATGCCAGGAACAATGCCTGCCTACACCATAGCCCCTTTCAGAGAGAGAGAGAGAGAGAGAGAAGAGAGAGAGAGAATAAAGACTGAATGACCTGGGTCTACAATTTTATATATATGATACAATGATATACAGATGAGGAATTGGTGTGAATTTTCTGCTGGAGAGAGAGAGAGAGAGAGAGAGAGAGAGAGAGAGAGAGAGAGAGAGAGAGAGAGAGAGAGAGAGAGGATCCTGACGATGCATCTGGCCAACCCTTCCAGTTCCCAAGCTTAAGGATTAAAAGCTGATAATGCCGTATTATAAAGGCTGGAGCCAATGAGACTATGCCGGAGTAGGAGAGGATTAAGTTATTATGGCTCTTAGAAGAGGAGGCGTGGGAGAAGAAGAGAGAGAGAGAGAGAGAGAGAGAGAGAGAGAGAGAGATTTCCGGACGGTTTCACAAGCAACAGAAATCGACGAAGGAGTAAACAATTCTGATAAACAAAAGTTGTGAGGCGAGAGGGAGGAACTACGTTATAGACATCTATAAACAATGGGACAAAATAAGTTATTAAACAAAGCACTTTCAAAAGCATAAATTTACGCAGAGAACAAAACGAGAAACAAATCACGTAGGAAAAAAGTGAACGAATAAAGACGCCAAAGTTCAGGCCTGGACAAGTTATGGAAACGTCCCAAGTGTCTTTCAATGAAAAAATTCTTTAATCTACTTTTAATTTTCTTCATACATTAATTAAACTTTGACGTCTTATTCTTCTTCTTTCGACCTTATCAGTCCCAGTGCATAGCAGGGCCGGCGCTCGAATCAACTTTCTCCATCTACTTCTATTCCTTGCATCTTCCTACTCCAGTCCCACCTCACCCAAGTCTCTCCTCACCTCTCCTCACCACATATCAATTAAGCTTTTACATTTGGACATATTATTATTATTATTATTATTATTATTATTATTATTATTATTATTCAAAATGAACAAACAAGCCTAAAAGAACCATGACTTCCAAAGCACGCTTTCAGGCAGAATGCTGTAAGGTCCCCAAAAAAAAAAAAAAATTACGAAGATAATAGGAAATAAATATACATAAAGAACAAAAGAAATCATTTCGACATCGGCCCTTGGCACTTTCAAGCAGAATCACAGCTTCTTTCAAATTCGCGAGCATAAACATGGCCGATTTCAAATTATGGGCCCTTGAGACTTATAAATAATAATTCTTTACTAAGAAAAGCAAATAAAAAACTAACTGTACCATACTGAAAATCTCATACAAATAAGTAAATTTTTATTACCAGAAACACGTATCTGTTTTTAAAAAATGTAATTAAAAATAATTTTTCCACTATAAAAATATAATCTTATTATTAAAAATAAATTTTTCTTTAGAAAAATCACATTTCTATTAAGAAAAATACTTTTTTTTGTAAAAAAAAATACATCTTTATTATGAAAAATACCTTTTTCTTAATAAAAATGCATATTCATTAAGAAAAATACATATTCATTAACAGATATACCTTTTTATCAAGACATTTTCGTTGAGAAAAATACAACTTTACTAAGAAAAAATAAATTTTTATTAAAAAAGTAAATTTTCATTAAGAAAAAATACTTTCATTATCTTCCGTAATATCTGCAAGAATTTCACTACATTCAAGTTAATGTGTGACATTACTTGACACCCAGGCCAAGAATAAAATAAAAATTGAATAAATAGCAATTTTAAAACCATTCCCGACAGGATTTCCTTTCCTTTTCTTATTTATTTTGTAAATAATTTCCATTATAAGATAATTTAATTGTTCACCAGTGTTCGCTGCTAATTATCCATTTATTATCAATTATGTTTATACAGCTTTATCCTCACTTTCTCCTCTCTGTTTTCACGTTATGAATAATAATAATAATAATAATAATAATAATAATAATAATAATAATAATAATAATAATAATAATAATATTGCTAACATATAAAACTTCTTTTTTAATAAAAACGGCATCAATAGAAAGGAATACTTTGTCTTTTTAATATATAATATAATGAGGCCGTGGGAGCTTTGAGAGAGATATAATGGTAAGCCGAGTTGATTGCTGAGGTTAGGTCACATAAATCTCTCTCTCTCTCTCTCTCTCTCTCTCTTTCTCTCTCTCTCTATGCTCTTCCTTGGGCGATTCGGTAAAGTTGTGGCTTTGCACTCGTTAGGCCCGAGTTCGACTCTCCGGCCGGCTAATGAAGAGTTAGAGGAATTTATTTCTGGTGATAGAAATTCATTCCTCGCTATAATGTGGTTCGGATTCCACAATAAGCTGTAGGTCCCGTTGCTAAGTAACCAATTGGTTCTTAGCCACGTTAAATAAGTCTGATCCTTCGGGCCAGCCCTAGGAGAGCTGTTAATCAGCTCAGTGGTCTGGTAAAATTAAGATATGCTTAACTTAACTCTCTCTCTCTCTCTCTCTCTCTCTCTCTCTCTCTCTCTCTCTCTCTCTCTCTCTCTATATATATATATATATATATATATATATATATATATATATATATATATATATATATATATATATATATATAGTAGATAGAGAGAGAGAGAGAGAGAGAGAGAGAGAGAGAGAGAGAGAGAGAGAGAGAGAGAGAGAGAGAGAGA
>NC_089789.1:9591614-9599114 GCF_040412425.1 Macrobrachium rosenbergii | reverse complement strand
GAAAACTCCAACTGGTCGACTGAGGCACAATACTGAAGTCGATTTGTTACGAGGAAATGGTCATACAAAAGCGGAAGAAAAGAGAGTCACCTGCACAGTCCCCTCGGCATTCACTTGAGCAATGCCTGGGCAATCACCAAAGCAACCACTTGGGGCAATCATCAGTACAAACACCTGAGCAATCACCTGAGCAACCACTTGGGCAACCGCCTAAGCAATCAGCCGGGTAATCACCTTTGCAACCACCTGGTGCAATCAACGGGTCGACAACCTGGACAATCACATGGGGAATCACCTAAGCAACTACCCTGAAAATCACCTGGAAAACCACTTGAGCAATTTCTTTGGCATTCACATGGGCAATCTCCCCCTTCTGCAAAAACAGGACTTTTCAGCAGAAGACGCAGAGAAGAGGCAATAAAGGCAGAGCCAAGAGACGGTTTCGGATCGATGCTCCTAAACAATAAATCATGACCGCTCGTCTGACGACAACAAAGGAAGGCACAGGTAAGGGACAGGACAGGTAAGGAAGGCTACCTACCTGCCTTCCTACCTGGCGCAGAATGTCAACACAGAAATATAAGACCCACGCACATATGTCAACGCGTCTCGATTTTAACTCGTTCTCGCTCATATTTTATTTCAATTGTGAAAATATAAATTCTAAAGCAATAAACTTCGTCCAGTGAACTCACGCATTTACAAGAAAATTCAATGGACGCTCTTCAATGCTTAGATTTTATTTAAATCGTTAATATATATATTCTAAAGCAACAATCTTATTCCTGTAAAATTACATCTTTACAATTTATCTTAATTATACAGTATATATATATATATATATATATATATATATATATATATATATATATATATATATATATATATTAGGGATGAGGTTCCTAAAAGACTCATCAAACAAGCAAAAAAATCGAAAATAAACAAAGCATTGAGCAATAAGAAAATATCTATTATGGAAAACAAACTACGTGCCAAGAGACCTTGATCGAGCACATACACACACACACACGCACACACACATACACATACACACACACACACACACACATCATGAATTCGGTGCCAGATAGAACCACCTGCCAAAAACTGTATCAAAGTCAACTTGGCAAAGGGCGCATGCGCAATAAAAAAAAAAATTTCCCGACAAAAGGTATTTCTTTGTCGTCACTTTTTTTTTATTTGTTTCTTCCTCTCGAAGAAACAAAGGTTAACTGACAATTTCTCTCTCTTTATAACAAAAGCTGATTCATTTTATGACGTTATTCTGTTATCCCGGTTCGCTCAAGAGCATTCCTCGTGCCAATTATTTATTCCTGAACTTACTTGTGCCAGTACATGAATAAATGGTATATAATACTTGTGTCAGTCATTTATTGACTTGGTCATATCTGTTCAGGTTTAATTTCCGATAGCTATTCGTTTGCTCAATTTAATAATAATAATAATAATAATAATAATAATAATAATAATAATAATAATAATAATAATAATAATAATAATAAAGGCATAAAATGTGCTATATTATTTTGACTGCAATATAAACCCAAAAATGACGGTAATAATAATATAACAATAATAATAATAATAATATACTTGCAAACAGGCAGGAATAAAGATATAAAATATGCTATAGTTATTTTTAACAGAAATACGAACCCAAAAAAATAATAATAATAATAATAATAATAATAATAATAATAATAATAATAATAATAATAATAATAATAATAATAATAATAATAGCTACAAACAGACATAAAGGCATAAAACATACTACAGTAATTTTTTACTGAAATACAAACCCCAAAAATAATAATAATAATAATAATAATAATAATAATAATAATAATAATAATAATAATAATAATAAAGTCATGAAATACGCTACAGTTATTTTTTATTGCAATATGAACAACACTAACGACGGAAAGTAAAGATACATGTTGCCTTAATAGGTTACATCCAAGGCTGATCGAGCAGAGGGGAACATGACATAAAATACACAATCGGTTGTAAAAAGTCATGGCTACAACCCAAAAAGGTTATACAAGAAGTCCCATAAATTACAAATCAATATCTACACACAGAAGTCACGATTCAGGCACAAAATGACAAAATAATTAAGAATTTGGTTGCATTCCTGAATGGGAATTACGTTCCACTCCTGCGACAATGACGGAACACTAAAAAAAAAAACACACAGTAGATGTGAATACATAAAAATATATGTGAACGCATATAAAAAGGAGAAGAGTAGTTTTGAATAAGAAGGAAAACTGTGCTGCTCTGTGATGCATGAGAATATGACACAAAATCACTTGCACGCACCAATAATCCTCAATTTGTAAAATCACACAAAATTTTAAAAGTAATATAAAATTGCACAAAATATTAAACGTAATACAAAAATATTTTATATGGAAAATCTTTGATCTACAGCACATAAGAACAGAGGCTTCGCGCGCGCGTGTGTGTGTGTGTGTGTGTGTGTGTGTGTGTGTGTGTGTGTGTGTGTGTGTGTGTGTGTGTGTGTGTGAGAGAGAGAGAGAGAGAGCACTGCAGTAACTTGGATTGGAGCCATGGAATGACTTAGGAAGGGAATTCTATAATAAATGTTCATAATGCGGATCCATGTCCTCTGAAGCATTCCCGTTCGATGACGCCCCCCCAAAAAAACAAATGATAAAAACGAAGCGCTGAATTGATTTCCAAATGTCACCGTCCCGCCTCAACCAGCCATTGAGGTGGGGAGGGGAGGGGAGGGGAGGGGAGGGAGGTAGGGCGGAGGGGAAGGGGGAGGCAAAAGATAAAGCAGGATTTAGATGCAATCTCAGGCAATGTTAATCTTGAAGTTCATCCACGGATTAGATTCATTTTCACAAGGATTACTGACTGAAATTCACTCTGTTTTTTAGACTATTCGAAGAAAAATCCGCAATTCTGTTGAGAGTTCGTGTTTTCCATGTACACTTCAAAAAAAAAAAAATAAAAAATATATATCAGACGAAATTGAAACATAAACACTGAATAATATTGGCAAAAACTTCAACGAAAAAATACACATTCTAATTTTGTAGTTTTTTTTTATTCTAACACGCATATTTAGTTTATTTTATATATATATATATATATATATATATATATATATATATATATATTGCAGGATGTATTCTACATGCATTCAGCTTCATATCCGTAACAGACTGTTATATCTATTCAACTTTGTAATCAAGCTTTATATGTTTATGTATAGGTATATAAAAGTCTGTATGTACATATATAAGAATATTATATATACATACAATATGTACAAAATATACACACACACACACACACACATATATATATATATATATATATATATTTACATTCATACATACATAATATAGGATCATCGCCCCAGAAGTACCGTGACATCAGTAACTCCGTTCTCACCAGAGTAACTTCCCTGAACCTCACTTACTATTTCTCACAATGCTTCCATGTTCCTCCACCCCAAAGATTCATTTTTTAATTCCCCCCCCCATAAAAACAAATAGACAGACTCACCAACAGAAACATCCTCTTTGGAAACCTGGTTGAGAATCAACAGTCGACAGTTACATTTCTCGTCAGCACTGAATCATTAGTCAATGTAATGGCCGCGGCCTTAATGACCTGAGACTCGCCTAATGACCTTTCAATGCCCAATTCCTAAAATGAAGTTTGCAGATGTACACTTCAGTACAGCATCAAAGTTACAAGGCACACACATACTCATATATACTCACTCACTCACACAAATACACATACATATATATACATATATATATAGTTACAAGGCACGCTCACAAACATTTATAAGTATATATACATATATAACATGTGTAATATGTGTATGTATATGTATATGTATATATATATATATATATATATATATATATATATATATATATATATATATATATATATAGAGAGAGAGAGAGAGAGAGAGAGAGAGAGAGAGAGAGAGAGAGAGAGAGAGAGAGGCACATTTCAACTATTTGCTTTGCATCAGTAATAGCAAGTTAAGTCTGAATATGTTACACTTTCAGATCTCAGAAAATACTGTGGGATGGCGTTGCTACCTAGTGCCTTTTTCTACCACGGATGCAACCCACTACAGTCCACTAGTTACCAGTACTTCCTTCACTGCTTAAGCCAATTGCAGCATGTTGTATTAACTGGACATGCAGGACTCAATACTTCCTGCTCAGAATTCAAAACTAGGCTCTCCTGCTGAACACAGAGGCTCTCTCTCTCTCTCTCTCTCTCTCTCTCTCTCTCTCTCTCTCTCTCTCTCTCTCTCTCTCTCTCTCTATATATATATATATATATATATATATATATATATATATATATATATATATATATATATATATATATATATATATATAATTTATCATAACCTGGAAAAGGTCGCACGTCTATTATTGAGAGAGAGAGTGAGAGAATTACCATACTTATAAATTCGACCTTAGAATGTAACGTAAACAGACAGATCGCTTTGTAAGTTTCACCTTCCATGAAAGACGCTACCAAATGATCACAGTCCGATACCATAATGCCTCTAAAGAATGCCATACTTTTTAATTCCTGCATCAGGAGGTGCAACACGTTCGATATTCCTTCCCCTCAAAGGAAGAAGAGGAGGAGGAGGAGGAGGATGGAAGATTCTTCATCACAAAAGACAGAAGAATTTGACATGACGTAATCCTGACATCAGACAAACTTGACCCATATTCATGCTGTCTTAAAAAAAGCTAAGTAGCCGTTTAGACGTCATGTGTTTACCTTCTGTGATTCGAATGTGCGCCGAAGATCCGATGCTAACGTCGGGTACCCACTATATGAGAGAGAGAGAGAGAGAGAGAGAGAGAGAGAGAGTCTCTAAACGCAGAGGGATGTAAGTAAACAGCACCTGATTAACCTTGCAAATCCTGGCGTAAGCAGCTTGAGAGTCAGCCTAACAATTTTCGAAACACAACACTCAAGTAAATGGATGAAATGAAATTTTATACAAAACTAGTCCATGGAAATGCTTGTCTCTACAGCATAATTATTGAAGATTACTACCTGGGCATCGAAATAGTCTAAAGATAAAATCATCTCTCTCGTGAAAGAGCGATTGGTAAAGCAGACGTGATTTTATATATATATATATATATATATATATATATATATATATATATATATATATATATAATATATATATATATATATATATACACACACACACATATATATGTGCGTGCGTGTGTGTGTGTGTGTGTTATTGTAATAGCGAAAGTCACTCTTAACTTCTCGAATTCATCACACTTTTTGGATACGTTTGTCGCTACAAAGCCTTACATCCAAATACAAGAATATGATGTAATTCTAATGTCTGCAACGGGATTCGAACCCGCATCCATACTATCAGAACGATATACTCCAGATGCTGGTTCGAATCCTGTTATGGAAATCAAAATTACTTCATATTCTTGCACTTAAACTTTTTTTTTTTTTTTTTTTTTGCCCCGACGATGCGCGAATATACAACCCGTGAAAGAGCTTGGTACTGAACTTCTGCCTGTCACTTTCCTATGGTATTCGCGTATATACTGAGGTCACGTGCATTACTGTGATTTTTAAGCATACATACATGCGTATATACATACATATATGTATATATATATATATATATATATATATATATATATATATATATATATATATATATATATATATATATATATATATATATATATATATATATAATTCAACATTCACACTACCAGTGGATGGCGTCGAAGAAAAAGTATAAAAAGGGTCACTGCTAAATTCATACAATAAACAACAGAATCATGTGTGCGTTTGTGTGTGCATATTTTTGGTGCATGTACGCGTGTAAAAACGTATACTGGATACTCCTGTTTCATTGTATGCATAAAAGCAAAGGCATAGAAGAAAACATTTCCTTTCAGGAAAAATAGAATCTACTGACTTCTTTAAATTAAGGTCGAAGCAGAGAAGGCAGCTAAGACCCTTTTTTTTTTTCGAGCTCCGACCTTAATTTTCTTCTTCTCGTAACAAAGAAGAAAAAAAGGTAAAAATGGATTCACAAGATTTATGGATTCCATCAACGGGCAATGAAGGGAAGTAATGGGTTTGTTAACTGGTCTTACAGGTACAGAGAGAGAGAGAGAGAGAGAGAGAGAGAGAGAGAGAGAGAGAGAGAGATTCCTTTTCTGAAAAACATATTTTGCATTAAGTCTCTCTCTCTCTCTCTCTCTCTCTCTCTCTCTCTCTCTCTCTCTCTCTCTCCATTACAAGCGTAAATATTCCAGACTCTCAGTAAAAAAAAAAAGAAAGAAGGAAGGAAGGAAAAAGGATTCTGTAAATAGCAATGTGCGAGGGAGCAGAGAGAGAGACCTCTGGGGAATTTCGTGCACCTGAAAGATTCATCCGAAGAGATCAATAGACAGACGACGTTCCTGTTATTCCACGTTGGACCCACCTTCCACCTGCTGCCTGAACACTGTCTATCTATCTAGCTATAAATATATATATAATATAAAATATATATATTAAATATATAATATATATACAGAGAGAGAGAGAGAGAGAGAGAGAGAGAGAGAGAGAGAGAGAGAGAGAGAGAGAGAGAGAGAGAGAGAGCATGAATGTGGCAGTAACCATCTTGTTGTTTTTCCCTGGAGCCAACCCGTTTGAAGAGAAACTGCTGTTTGCTGATTAATATATATATATATATATATATATATATATGTGTGTGTGTGTGTGTGTGTGTGTGTGTGTGTGTGTGTACGTATATATATATATATATATATATATATATATATATATATATATATATATATATATATATACTATATATATATATGTGTGTGTGTATGTGTGTGTGTATAGCCAATCTCCCTTCCTCTTTAACCTCTAATGAGATATATGCTTTGTTTGTCTTTGCCACTAAATGATTTAAAAGAGCAAAAACAAAAGATACATTCATGTGATTGCAAAAATAAATAAATAAAAAATAAAATAAAATGAAATAATGCATATGACAATAAACTGCTGTCTCGATATTTCCCCCAAAAGCATCTTGTTACAGAATAATGCGAAGTGGGGAAAAAATTATTTTTCTCAGTAAAATATATAATAATGGCACTTTAATTTAAAGCACCCAAAGGTAAATGTAGAAATATGATGAGGCAGCCGACAGGAAAATATATTAGGAACTGTGACTAACATGTCCAAATGAAATACACTGACATACACTAACAGAAAATAGAAAGAAAGAGAAGACGAACCACTACAACAATAAAAAAGAAAACATAAGAACGAACAATTTTCTTCTATTACGAAAACAGAAACCTTCACGCCCAGAAGACTCATTAAAATGCGAAAGTGGCAAGTGAAAAGGGTAAAGATTAATAATACTGTAAAAAAAACTCAAGGTGGTGT
>NC_089789.1:9581614-9586614 GCF_040412425.1 Macrobrachium rosenbergii | reverse complement strand
ATTTGGTAAGCCTCTTATACCTGCTAAAAGAACAAGAGAGGTAAACATAGTAGCAATAACAACAATAAAAATGGTAGGGAAAACTATTAAAATGTTTTGTATCAAGCATTTAATCACTCGAGCCTCATGTGATCCACAGTCGTTCGAACACAGAATTCAGGTCTAATAATAATAATAATAATAATAATAATAATAATAATAATAATAATAATAATAATAATAATAATAATAATAATAATAATAATACTGAGTCAATAAGCCGAAGTTCATAGTCAGGAAAAGTGGGTTAGCATACAAGATACTATTAAATAAATATGATAAATAGACAAAAAGTTCATCGCTGACAAGAGTCCTGTTCAAAACAAGAACATTGCCTTGATAACATTTATCATAGCAAAAATGAAAATTCAATAATGCATTCCCTCACATATCACTAACATACATGAGAAAATAATGATACGGTTCATACTGAACACAAGAATAAAATTTTCAATTAATTCTAAAAATACACTCTTTTTTCACACCCTAAACCCACACAAACACACACTATAGTCAGGCAAAAGTATTCATACAAAAAAGGAAAAAGTACAGGAGGATAAAAGAGGGAAAACAGTCAATTTCTCTCACATATGTAAAAGACAAACACATATAGGCACTCATTTCTGTAAAACAGAAAACGTCCTCGTTCCACAATGCTTGCAAGCGTAAAAGAGAGAGATAAAGGCAGTCATTTATACAAAACAGAGACTCGTCCGCTTCCCAAAATGTTTGCAAGCGTAGAAGTGCGAGAGAGAGATAAAAAGCACTCATTTATACAAAACAGAGAATCGTCCGCGTTCCAGTGCTTACAAGCGTAAAAGAGAGAGAGAGAGAGAGAGAGAGAGAGAGAAGGCATCACACCTGTAATGCTTTTGTACCCAAAAGTATGCCTTGAGGAATGCCTTTGTGCTCTGGAACAGGCCTGAAGGCGTTCCTTATTGCATGCGAGTCATAGCCTGGCCTAAACGCCCGCTCACCCACTTCCCTCGCCCACCCCAACCTCCCCCCCGGACTATTTGCATGAGGAACGATGACAGCGCGGCAGAGGTCAATAAATAAATCGTGACCTCACTTAACCTCGGGGTCAACGGAGGCCATTAGTGGCCAAAGCTCTTGTTGAATCCTTGCCTTACTGACATAACGGATTGGTTAACTTAAGCTGTTTGTTGCTAAATTCTCTGTTTATATTATTTTGAGAACATTACTGAAGTATTATTACAATAATCCCTATTATTATTATTATTATTATTATTATTATTTATTATTATTATTATTATTATTATTATTATTATTATTATTATTATTAATGACTTTTCTCATTACTTCTCCTGGGTTCTATCATCAGTGCCATAACTTCTTAATTGCACTTCTTTGCGGTGAATACTGCTCAACAACATTAGCTAGAAACATCACTATCATTTTAAGTATGCCACAAAACTTTTTTATTATTATCATCAGCAGTAGCCTAGTAGTAATAGTAGTAATGATATGAGAACTATCCAATTATTTTTCTATATGTATTTTGTATATTTTATGTTTCTGCTGCATATGTGTTCTGAATATAAAAATATGACTGTGAGATGTAATAAAGCATATTATCATTACTACTCTAGGAACTCATGCAAGGCCTAAAAGCTTCGTTACTTCGGAAAAGAAGACAGTACAATTTTCACACTCATTCCATTAAATTACAAGATATTCCCGACAATCAGCACAAAATACCCCGTAGGGAGCTGCAACCCATTTCATTCCTTTTACTGTACCTCCATTCGCATTCTCTCTCTTCCATCTTACTTCCCACCCCCTTCTAACAATTATTTCATAACGTAACTGCGAGGTTTCCCTCCAATTACACCTTTGTAACCCTTCTCTCAATTTTCCTTTCAGTGCTGAATGACCTCCTAGGTTCCAGCGCTTGGCCTTCGGCCTAATTTGTGTATTCTATCGGCAAGAAATATAACATGACTCTTTGCGACATTGAACTTGAGGGTCCCGTTGCTAAGTAACCAAATGGTTCTTAGCCACGTAAAAATAAGTCTAATCCTTCGGGCCAGCCCTAGGAGAGCTGTTAACCAGCTCAGTGGTCTGGTTAAACTAAGATATACTTAACTTTTTTTAACCTGAGGAAGCCTTATCACGAACAAGTAGAACCCCATTTAGCTGCTGCCTCAGTCACCTCTGCCTCTCAGTTTTAAACAGACGGTAAACCTTTCCTTGCTCTTCATATACAGTAGTCTATTTTTATTTTCAAAAGTGAACAAATAAATTAATAAACTTGTAAACAATCATATGAATAATTACACCCAGACTAGTTTACTTTACCGGAGCTTAGTCACACATAAATTTTTATTTCTTCTTTTTTCTATATTCAAAACCTACATTTAGGTGCTATGTGTTTGTCTCACCTACTTCACCACTTAAAAAAAAAAAAAAAAAAAAATCCGTAACAAACTGCAATTTTTCCAATGTTGAATAACCGACCTAGCCTCCCCGCCCCAAATCGAATTTCAGAAGTGGGGCAACAAAGTCACACGGACTGAATAAATTTATCCGGATCGTCATATTGGAGATTCCACTTAGAGCTTAACTCTCCAGGTCTCTTTCAAGATGGCATTTTGGGAAGGGGGGGGGGGAGGGAAAGAGGGCTTTCGGGATGAAGGAGTAGAGACCTAATGGGCGTATTCAATACGCAGAGAGAGAGAGAGAGAGAGAGAGAGAGAGAGAGAGAGAGAGAGAGAGAGAGAGAGAGAGAGAGAGATAATAAACCTTTTTTTCATGCGATATAATAAAGGTTATATGGATGCAAGTAGTGAAATAAATGGTCATTAACTATCTATCTATCTATCTGTATATATATATATATATATATATATATATATATATATATATATATATATATATATATATATATATATATATATTCAACTCGTTCAACATAGGTACTAGACAAACTACTATCACTAAAACAACATTGCAGCAAATAAAAGAATAGAGGGTAAATTTAAAATTTATGTACACATTCACCAAAATAAATAAAAGCACAACCATGTATGCATGTATATACATATACATTTATATGTGTGTGTGTGTATATATATATATATATATATATATATATATATATATATATATATATATATATATATATATATATATATATATATATATATATATATATATATAATCAAGTATATAAATCAAGTTCACATCTCCCAACCCAATCTGGACCATACACAAGCCTAAGTGACAATTCTGAGGTTACGTAACACAATTTCCCTCACTTCACATTTTCCTTCTGCCACGCGTAATCCTGAAGGGAACGCCAGAGGGGGGGAAGTGTTACGGGGAGGGGGAGTCATAGGGAGGACCGGGTCAGCTTGGGATTTGAGGAGTCTTAAGAGGGTGTCTGTGGCGCCGCACGTACTTACTCTCGTCTGGGATTCAGTAGACACACAAGGTCAATCCCCCTCCCCTTTGTGGTACCCCAAGGGCATCATACCACACTCCATGCCCAGGACTGCTCAGGCCATGCCCAGAGCTCCAGAACAATAGTACGCGCTCCGGCCTGATGGTCACCGAAATGCCACCCTTCTTATATGATGACGGAGGTAATTAATTATTAACCTGTAATTCCATAAGCCTGATTTTTAATGGATCCTAATTTTTTTCCTTTAATTCAGTCTAATTTTAGTCTGACAAAACCAAGATGGCGAATCAGCCTGAAGAAACTGTTTCTATCTGAGAGTCACCTTAAACAACTATTAATAGTGCAAAGTCATGTTTAAGAGTCATGTAGAACATTCAACCGAAATTATTTGGGTCCTGGTAATTTTTTGTTAATAATACATTTTCAACAAGAGTATTTTGTCTTAAAATGTATCTAAAAACTAGCACTGTGTATCCATATATTTTCCCTTGTGTGTTACCACGATAATCTACGGGCAATGAACTCCTCATTTCAATTTCCCGTCGTCCAACTTCTTTCATCAATGGCTCCAATAAAAGTATGTAGCATAAGGGCATCTCGGTCTGAGCTCTGGAAGGGTACCTAAGTCTCGATCCTCTCTTATATTGCCGGTATTATTGACGTTACACTACGGAGTTTGGAAGTGTGCCTCTCTAGGCGTTAATTTCAGTTTGTATTTAGCTTCCTCATCAAAATTCTCTCACCCTTCAATTTTCCTCTGCGGATAAGTATCGTTTATCCTCAAATTTGCACAACTGAAACAGACTTGAGCTTATTAGTGTGTCAGCTAATCAGGCCGTAAGACCCAAGGTATAACTACTATACCAACACTTATGTATCTGTGTGTTTATGCATGTTTACTAGTTGAATTCATGTAAATAAATAATGTTTTGAAGTTGAATTTGAATTAGGCCTCGTCGTGACTTACTCGTTGTGGTCACCCTTCCAACCCCTAACCAGAACCAAAGCTGCATAAATTCGCCAGACGAAGCACCAGCAACGCAGCGAACACATTTTAAAAAAGGTCTCCTAACCCCCCAAATACAGGACAAGCAACATTCCATCGCTACATAAGTCGCAAATATGCAAAGAATGCACTGAGGGGGAAATACCTAAGCCATGAGGAGGCACTCTCATCATTTCTTTAATGAGGAAGTTGGAAGGAAAGTGTGGGTTTATTTCAACACTGGGTAATTATAAGTGAATTTATTAAATATAATTATCATTGTGCTGCATTCCACTGTGAAGTACTATTATTATTATTATTATTATTATTATTATTATTATTATTATTATTATTATTTTATTGGGCTGCTTTTCAATCAAATTTGTTGTTTTGATGTTATTAGTATCATCAATGCTGTTGTCGTTGTAATTCAATAAATTACCACGCAATAATAATAATAATAATAATAATAATAATAATAATAATAATAATAATAATAATACGAAAGAAGAAGAAGATGAAGAAGAAGAGAAAAAATTAGTTTCTTGC
>NC_089789.1:9571614-9579114 GCF_040412425.1 Macrobrachium rosenbergii | reverse complement strand
GACCTTTCATGCTTCTTGTAATATGCTCACTCTCCTCTGTAATAACAGCAACAATCTCTACAACTAGACTCACATCGCAAATAACATCAATAAAAATAGACGTAATACCTGATCTGATAACGCGGCCTTAGCAACAACCACGTGTTTAATCCCTTAAGCAAACCCGAGAGCAATATTAGATCAGTTAATAACCAATTAAGACGAGGATTATAATCTACATTAATTAATAGTTTCAAAAGTCACTTCAGTGCCATGGGATGCCCACTGGACCCTAATTGTGTCGGTGAAATATCAAAATTAAACTTTGACCCATAATTTGGGTATATCACAGGAGTTATAGATATTATGTAACGGGAATGATAAATTTTATATGATAAGCATTATATATATTGGTATAAGAATTATACATATTATGCAATAATGATGCTGTAAGAATAATAAAAAATTATAAATATGAAGTAATAAGAATTGTTAAATATCACACAATAAGAATGATATATATCATGTAATAAAAATTATAAATATAATGTGTTAAGAATTATAAATCTTTTGTATTACGAATTGTACTACGTAATAGGAATTAAATACATTAAGTAATTATAACTGTAAATAATATGCAATAAGATTTCGAAATATTATGTACTAAGAATTAAAAATATGGATGATAATTATTATGTAATAAGAATCATAAATATCTTGTAATAAGATTTAAAAATATAAAGTAATAATAATTATAAATATTATGTAAAAAGAATTATTAATACTGAAGAAAGTTGTGTATAAACAGCATAATCTTTATTCCGCATAACCGAAGGACTTTCGGTTTTCGTCAAAGATAACATTTTTGGCACCAACGGCTCTAGAGTGCCACGCAGCTAGATCTATGTGTGCCATCAAAGTCAAAATGTCTTCCGCATTGCACTCTGCAGTGCCAAGCAGAGTTAGCAACCTTACCCCTCTTCTTGTATCGTCTTAAGTTGCACCAAAACTCTGTATCTTTGAAGGGTAGAAAATTTATTCGTTTCGCTTGGTACTTTTTAGACATACTTCCCGTATTTAATTTTTTTATATAAACGTGCATTTTTATTTTTCGCTGGAGTTACGATGATAATGCTATTCCTTTTCGTATTCTTTTCTTTGTATATGAAGTTCGCTTTTAATTTTACATGAGGTTCCTTACAGAATAATGTCCAAA
This sequence comes from Macrobrachium rosenbergii, assembly GCF_040412425.1. Classification (NCBI taxonomy): domain Eukaryota; kingdom Metazoa; phylum Arthropoda; class Malacostraca; order Decapoda; family Palaemonidae; genus Macrobrachium; species Macrobrachium rosenbergii. Next base: position 9,577,919 of record NC_089789.1, on the reverse strand, counting down.
CCTAATTCTTTTTATCATAATTGACTTTCTTGTAAAGTACCGTTTACCAAGAAATTTCTTCCAAGCTTTGCAGATATTTAGATAAAAAGCTCATCTTAGCTCCTGTAAGCTTTTGTAATTAATAATAATAATAATAATAATAATAATAATAATAATAATAATAATAATAATAATGAGAGGAAATGGGATCTCATGGTCTACTGGTTATGAAACTTGTCTTAGGACCAAGAGGGCCCGGGTTCTGTAGATGAGAAAAGGTTTAGGCATGGTTCGTTAAAACCCAGTGTGCCTCTGGTGACCTAAGCAGTGAATTGTAGACCTGGTAGTTGGTCAACTGAGGCGGGTAGCTGCTAAAGTAAAACCACTGCTTAGAATCTTGCAGCGGACCCCAGAGGAAGCAGCTCTGATGACCTAAGACCGAAGTTCCAGCAAGAATTTTTTTCCTACAATACAGGTGGCGCTTTGAAACTTTCGTTCCCAAATCATGACGTTGCAGTGCTTCTAATTTCGCAGTTTTTTTTTTTTTTTAATCAATGTCCGAAAAAGATTAGGAATATAACTTCTGCCGTCACTCCTAAAATAAATAAGTAAATAAAAAACACTATATTTAATATCCTTGATTTACTGCTTAGTTAAGTAACATAGCTTCAAAACTAAGAGTCCTACCAAGGATATATTTCGCAGATCCTCATTAGATGCCCGTTATAGGACCTTTAGCGACGCATTCCCTAATCCTCACCCCTCCTACGGGGGATTACACGCGATTCGGTGTCAGGTGACGGAAGTCGTTGTTCAAAGGATATGTTACGCTAACGCCAGCTGCTGTGTGCCGTACCCAAGATATCAGATGTGAGTCGAGAAAACAACACTGGAACAGAATGCAACAACAATAATAATAATAATAATAATAATAATAATAATAATAATAATAATAATAATAATAATAATAATAATGGGCAATCTTATAGCTACCTAGTTATCTGTCTTTCCATCAATCCAAATTTTATCTCTCTCTATCTCTTCATATCTTATCTATATATTTATGTGCAATTGGAACTTCAAAAGTTCAAGCGAAGATTTAAGGCATCACTACCTAATACAATTCTCCTTGTATTTCAACAATTTTCTTACATTTTTATCTATTTATTTATTAATTTGTTTATTTATTTTCCTTTTTAAATAAGTGAACTCTTCCTTCCGTATTTCCTATGACCTGTTACTTCTAGCACCCACATACTTTGGAAGATTGAATTTCAGGTCAGTAACGACCCCTGTGGGCTTGTTCCATATGAAAATATATCTATATCCATATCTTATCTACCTGTCTATCTTTTCATACACCCATCTATCTATCTGACCAACGTGTCTGCCTTCCTTCAACAGACGTTAAAATGCTTTCCAGCCCCAATTCATTCACAATTCATTCTTAAAACGTCTAGCCTTGAAACATCCTTTATCAGTCTGAGTGCTTTCGTTTCTGCCACTTGAATGTTCCTCCTAATTTCTCGATGTTAATGTCAAAATTTCCATCTCCATTCCCTCATATGTCGTACGTTTCGATTCACTGGTATTTAAAGACGAAGCTAATAACAGGGAAAGAGGGAAAGGGCAATCAACAAAGGGACTGGGTGAGGGGGCGACTAGGGACCGTCCCCCTCCCCTCCAATTCATCTTAAGTTCAAAGGTGGCACTCAATAAAACAGAACAGCGCACAGCAGCGGCAGCACAGCATCAGCAATACAGCAGGCTGCAATATCTCTTCTCTTCTTGATCGGCAGTCGAAAAGAAAGAGAGAGAGAGAGAGAGAGAGAGAGAGAGAGAGAGAGAGAGAGAGAGAGAGAGAGAGAGAAAGTATTTCCTTATCAATTCTTAAACCACTGTCGTTTTCAGGAATTGTTCACCACTTTTTTCACGCAGAAAAATGAAAATTATTCATATAAAAGAGAGAGAATGAATTCCTCTGAAAAAAATTTCCTTTTGTACAATAAACGAAGAACCTTGCAAATACTGTGTCACTGTTAATAATAATAATAATAATAATAATAATAATAATAATAATAATAATAATAATAATAGTCTTGCAAATACTGCGTCATTGTTAATAATAATAATAATAATAATAATAATAATAATAATAATAATAATAACAATAATAATAATAATAATAAGGAAGGAGTCCCTCTTTCAGGGAAGTGTTAATAAAAACAATTAATGTTTCAACGGCATATAGCTTTTAGAGAGTTTTCTCTATTCTTCTTATTATATTCTTCTCGTAAGCAGGTAGATAGTATAACAGATTTCCAAATGACATATTTTCTCTTTACCAGAGCATGAACACTGGCCAGTTATTGTCCAATATTAACGTTGAAAAGAATAGATGTACCAGGAAAATAGAGGACTCAGTATAAAATGAACTCAAATGATGCAGCCATCCTATTTAGCAGGGCTTTTTTATGATAGGGTCTGCTTCATTTTATTTTTATTATTATTATTATTATTATTATTATTATTATTATTATTATATATTAATAATAATAATAATAATAATAATAATAATAATAATAATAATAATAATAATAATAATGGATAAAAAATCCACAGTTATGTAAGGGTACAAATGTATTTAAATCTAAACAGATTTAATAGATACCCGATAGTTCAAGATATTTTTTAATAATAATAATAATAATAATAATAATAATAATAATAATAATAATAATAATAATAATAATAATAATAATAATAATAAGACTGTATTTAACAATGCAGAAACAGAAATGGGCAAAATATTGCCCTAACTATGAATGAGGTTAACGTACTTCAGCTTGATGGGTGCCGACTTGCTTCCCAAAACTGGTTGGACATCTTTCTGTGTTCTACATTTCTAGAACTGGGAACCGACCCCTAACATTTATTTTTTAAGCTGGTTGCGAACATTTTAACATTTCATTAACATTTGATTAACATTTCACATTTAAAGGACTGGTCATTAACATTTTTTACTGATTTAGAACTGGTTGCTGACATTTGAAGCATTTCAGACTTGTTATAAAATCTATACTTTTTTGACCAAGTTATCAACATTATACAATAAACTCATTCGAGAGATTGAGAAGCTGCAATAATAATAATAATAATAATAATAATAATAATAATAATAATAATAATAATAATAAAACTTGAGTTCTTCCGAACCTTAGTTTAACTGTAACCATCACTAACTTATGTTACATCAGCAAATAAAAAAAGTCTTGATTGTAAGCATCCGTAGGCAATTTAAAAAAGGACAAATATCCATTTTTTTTTTTTTTGCTGTCAAAAGAGATTTCTATTATTAATGGTACACTTCTGTGAAAAACAAAAGTGTACATTCTGCTGCAAGCTAGGATTAGTTGGTGTGTGTGTGTGTGTGTAATTTAAAGTGTAAGTAAAAGTGTGAGATACCGACCAACACGAGACCGCCCACAAACAAGCATTTAACGACTAAAATGACAAAATCATTCAGAAAACCGTCAGAGTGAATTCATGGCTGCAGGCAGTGACTTCTTATTTGGAGTTAGAGTCTAGAATAATAACAGGTAGGAGTAGAAAAAAGAAAAAGAAAGTCAGGTGCTGCAGAATATAAAGTAGATCCTACAAGACCGGCTTTGGTACACAGAGTTCATCAGACAAAATCTGTTGTATTTGAGACAAAATAGTAAAATATTTTTCTTCTTTTCTCTTCCCACGTTCATATATACATATATACTTACATACATACACATACCTTCGCGTATGCACAGATATTTATATTCACTTCATACAATCATACGTTATATATATATATATATATATATATATATATTATATATATATATATATATATATATATATATATATATATATATATATATGCAAGCATTCATATAAACATATAAATATTTTACTCACACAGGATCGAACCCAGGCCTATCAATTGAGGGGCAAGGGCGCTACCAACCAAATGAAAGACCTGGGTTCGATCCCGATGTGAGTTTGAAATTTATTTCTGTTCCACACGTGATGATGTGTTGATTACTTATAAATATACATATATATATAATATAGAGAGAGAGAGAGAGAGAGAGAGAGAGAGAGAGAGAGAGAGAGAGAGAGAGAGAGAGAGAGAGAGATTAATAAAATTGCAGGGGATAGATTTATACTTCACTGCCTAGTTTTTTCTATACCAATTACAACATTCTTTTTACTTACGAGTCCGTGCGCATCAGACCATACATCTGGCACCCTTCCCGTATATCTCAAGTGAAGCCCCACTGGGTTCTGTTCTATCCCTGGCCCTTTTCATCCTTAACTTTAACGACATCCTTCAGACGTCCTTTTGTCCCAACCACTCAATAAATGGCGAATGTATCCTGCTTCCCGTTCTCCTCCTCGTCACCTTCTTTCAAATTCTGTTCCTTCTCAGAATTACTTAATTCCGTCTGAACCTCTGTACAGAGAGCGTCTCTGGATAAGGCAGATGATATTAGGGGAAAAATCCTTCAGAAAAGTCTAAAGTTCTAAAAAAAAAAAAATTGTGTGATAGTTCTATAGAGTCTGTAATAATCTTTGTAAGAACAAAATTCAAAACCTCAATTTTACATAAGCTTTCAAAACAAAATGTTTGCAATACCTTACACGAAAATATTTCCTTGCAATCAGTAATAAGATTCTAAACCCGACTTCCTGATGGTGAGTGTGTTGCCATATTTATGAATGGAGGCACAATATACAATTTAATATACGTTAACGACTAATGTATGACATCTATACACTTAAAATTGATGAATGACTAGCATATATGCTGCATACATATATTCATGAGTACTGTCTGACAATGCCGTCATTCTGAAATTCTCAGTTAGAGGCTTCCTGTCTATCCCTTGGTATCTGGTTGTTATCATTAAACAACTGCCTTGACAAATGGATACAAGTAAAAAGAAAGATTCTGTAAAATGAGAGAGAGAGAGAGAGAGAGAGAGAGAGAGAGAGAGAGAGAGAGAGAGAGAGAGAGAGAGAGAGAGGTAAGGTGAGGTCGACCTTTCTTTGTTATAATTCAGTTTTTCAGTTGTACTGGAGATCATTTTAGTTTCATAGTCATATAAAAAACTCAGTAATTTGCATGGAATGTGGACGAACCCTAACTCGTATCAACAGTTTTATTATAACTTTCCCTTAAAGCACTTAAAAGAAGATGTAAAACATGAATACATTTGGTTTATCTCAGAATCCAGCTCTCTTATCAACGCCTGACAGAGGTGGAAAGATTCTGTTCAACAGACTTCACGACAATGTCTGGGGAAGTTATAATACTTCTCCCCTTTTGTTGATTTATTTATTTGTTTATTTCCTTAATAATTTTGTTTTGTTTATTTGTTACTATTCTTTTTATTTCATTGTTTATCTCGACTGTCTTTATTTCGTAGATGAATTTCGATGCCTTGAAAGCAAGTTAATGACCATTTTGGCTAATAATAATAATAATCATAATAATAATAATAATAATAATAATAATAATAATAATAATAAGAAGAAGAAGAAGAAGAAGAAGGGTATTATTATTATTATTATTATTATTATTATTATTATTATTATTATTATTATTATTATTATTATTATTATTATTATTAGCCAAAATGGTCACTGACTTGCTTTAAAGGGATCGAAATTCAACTGCGACATAAAGACAGCCAAGAGAAACACTGAAACAAAACCAATAGTAACAAATAAACAAAACAAAATTATTAAACAAACAATAATAATAATAATAATAATAATAATAATAATAATAATAATAATAAGAAGAAGAAGAAGAAGAAGAAGAAGAAGAAGAAGAAGAAGAAGAAGAATTAGGATATTATTATTATTATTATTATTATTATTATTATTATTATTATTATTATTAAGCCTAAACTAGAACCAGCGCCCTTCACCCACTTTTTAGTCCTTCAAAGAGGCGACCGAACCCCAACCGGTCCAGCCGCCTTGTTGGCGCTACATCTTTCGCTCTGCCGGGGAGGAAGAAGAAGAAGAAGAAGAAGAAGAAGAAGAAGAAGAAGAAGAAGAAGAAGAAGAAGAAGAAGAAAGATGCTTAGGAGGCGGTCCTTGGAATTGATGAAGTCCTTGATAATGAAGGGAGGGAATTTGGTGATAATGGTGATGACGGTGAAGTGGGTATTTTTGTTGTTTGTTGTTGTTGTTTGTTGCTCCTTTTTTTGGTGTCCGATCGTCCAATTATTATTATTATTGCTATTATGACGTGGTTAATTATTATTATTATTATTTAA
>NC_089789.1:9551614-9556614 GCF_040412425.1 Macrobrachium rosenbergii | reverse complement strand
CTAGTGATTTTGTCTAGCTTTCCTTTAAACTCTTCCACACTGTTGCTGTTGACAACTTTTGGTGGCAGTTTATTCCATGTGTCATATCTTGTATGTGAAGCCATACATGTTCAGGCCATCTAGTCATCTTTGGTAACCTATTTGCCTGATGGATGGAATTAACTTTGTGGCTCCTTCTTGTACCCCTTCTAATCTATTTATGTCCTTTCTTAGTGTTGGTGACCAAAACTGTACTGCATATTCAAGATGAGGTCTAACTATGGAAGTGTAGAGCTGCAGCGCCGTTTCCTTGTTTCTGTATTTGAACTGCCTCTTTATGTATCCCACTAGTTTCTGTGCCTTCTTTTCAGCTTTTATGCGCTGTTTTGTCAATTTTAAGTCCTTGGTAATAATGACTCCAAGGTCCTCTTCTTGTTCCACAGTATTTATGTCATTCCCAAGCAGCATACAGTTGGCATGAGGGTTGTTTGTTCCTATTTGTAGCACTTTACACTTATCCAAGTTAAAAGGCATTTGCCATTGTTAGGAACAATCGTTTGTCGATTGTTCCCTTAGTGGATTGTTGCCTCCTTATTTGTGTTTTTTTCGTGCTGGTGAGTTGACGTCTGTCGTGGAGTGCTTGACAGCGTCAGTCAGGTTCGTAACAGCAACAAGTCAGGTTCATAGCAGCAACGAATAGGGTCCACGGTAGCAGCAAGCCAGTTGGAGTAGCAGCTGCAGGTATCCGTACCTGCGAGTCAGGTTCCTAGCAGCAACAAGTCAGGTTCGTAGCAGCAACGAGTCAGGTTGAGGGCAGCAGCGAGCCAGTTGGGGTAGCAGCAGCAGGTATCAGTACCTGCGAGTCAGATCCTGGCAGCAGAGCAGTGGAGAGTTTTTGAGGACGAGATGGTTGCCGTGTCGGCTCTGTCATGGTCGTCGTGATTAGAGGAGGACGTCAGTACGTTTCTTGGAGGACGAGATGGTTGCCGTGTCGGCTCTGTCGTGGTCGTCAGTACTGGAGGAGGACGTCAGCACTGTGCTTGAGGACGAGATGGTTGTCGTTTCGACTCTGTCGGGGTTGTCCTGCAGTGTTTCTGTCAAGCAGCTTGGGGCTGTTTCGACTGCTCTATTGAGTTTGTCTGTGGATGTTTATGTAACTCTGGCTGTAATGTAACTAGTAGCATGCTGTTTACGTATTATTTATTATACTTTGCATTTCACATTATGCTGCTTGTGTATTTGTTTCATTATTATTATGCTGCCTGTGTATTTATTATGCTGCTTGTGTATTTATTGTTTCATTATTATTATGGTGCTTAGTCATTACAGCCCAATTGCTTGTTTATTTTAAAGAACCTGTCGATCTCGAGAGGCGAGATCGTAATAGCCATCTTTTTGACCACTCTCCCATTTTCCTTGTATTTTCTTAAACTTTCTACTGTATCTGGGTCTGCTGCATTTACACCTAGTTTGGTGTCATCTGCAAATTTGGCTATACTGCTAATTAAGCCTATATCAATGTCATTAATGTACATCAAAAACAAGAGCGGGCCAAGGACAGAACCCTGAGGAACTCCGCTTGTCACATCTGCCCATTCTGATTCTTAGCCGTTTATTACTACTCTCTGTTTTCTATTAGTTAGCTAGTCTTCAATCCAGTCTGCGATTTCTCCTATAATTTCTAAAGCTCTAACTTTTATCATTAGTTTCTTGTAAGGAACTTTGTCAAAGACCATTTGGAAATCAAGTAGAGTATATCTATTCTTCTACTACTGTCGTAAATACCAAACATGTTATGAAAAGTTAAGTATACCTTAGTTTTACCAGGGCTGGCCAGAAGGATTAGACTTATTTTACGTGGCTAAGAACCAATTGGTTACTTAGCAACGGGTTATGAAAAAACTCCAAGAGGTTTTATAGGCAAGATCCTGTTTTGTCTGTAGCCGTGTTGACTGTTTAACAGCAGGTTGTTTCTACCAATGTGATCCACAATTTGATCTGCAATTGTAGACTCAAAAATCTTACAAGGGACTGACGTTAGACTGGTCTATAATTTCCTGGCTCTTCTCTTGGAACTTTTTTTGTAAACTGGGGGCACATTACCTAGTTTCCATCCTTTTAGCGCCTTTCGTTGTTCTGCAGTTTTTCTGCAGAGTTTGTATAGGTGAGGAATTATCTCCTCTTTTAACTCTCTAATTTCTCTTGGATGAATCCAATCCGGGCCAGGAGATTTAAACTTGTTTAGTTTTTATTTTGTTTTTAACGTCTTCTTCTGTAACTATTGTTTTGTCAAGCGGTTCTGCCCCTTCGAATTTAATAGCTGGTTCAGGGATTGAGGTAGTGTCTTCAATTGTGAAAACACCATTAAAAAATTTATTCAGTAACTCCGCTTTCTCCAAGTCTGAGTTCACTGGGTTTCCTCTATTGTCTCTTAAGGGATCTATGCTATTTTTCATTGGCTTCCTACTATTAACATGCGCAAGGAATTCTTTTGGGTTTCCCTTACAAATTGATGCAACTCTCTTATCCTCGTATATCTTTGCATTTCTTACTAACTTGTCTACCGTTCTACAGAGTTTTTTTTATGCCTGCTTGCTTCTTCTGGTGTTGGGTGTGGAGTCATTGATTTGTGCAATCTGTCTCTTTCTCTTATTTTACTTTTAATTTCTCTGTTGAACCACTTAGGCTGAGGGTTGCCGTTTGTTTGTATTTGCTTTAATGGTATACATCAGGATCGTTTTTCTGTGTATTCTTCCAGAAAGGCTTCCCAGTTGTTATCTGTCAGTGTTTTTGTCGTACTCAAGATTTTTCACATACTCCTTTAGTTTTTTTAGGTCTCCTCGATGGTAATCTAATCTCTTTAGTATCTTCTTTACTTTTTCATGGCGAATATTAATATGAAATTAAATAATTTTTATGGTCGCTTTTGCCTGAATTTGCACCTACTGAAAGGTCAGACACTATGTTATCATCTGTTGATAGGACGATGTCTAGTATGTTGTCTCCTCTAGTAGGTTTGTCAACCCATTGGTGGAGAAATTCATTTTTGACAAAATCTAAGTCTTTTCCCTTCTAGGTTTGATGTGGAGGTCATAATGTCCCAGTGTACTGCTGCATTGAAATCTCCCATTATTATGAAGAGTTTGTTGTTTATTTCTTGTCCTAGTAATGTATACAGGTCCTCGTCGGACATTCGTGGTTGGTGGGGAGGTCTGTACACTAGTATTAGAGTTAGCTTCTTCCCTAAACTACTTATATTGATGCCAATTACTTCTAGAGTGGTTGTAATTTTACACTCTATTGGACTGAGGTGGTCCTTGACATATAACATAACGCCTCCACCTTTTTTATTGGGTCTATCTTTTTTGAACAATTTATATCCTGCTATTTGGTACTCTCCTACAAAGTCTCTTGTTGCCTCTTGTATCCATGTTTCTGTGATACCTATTATGTCTAATTCTTTACTTGCTATCAATGCTTTGAAGAGATCTGGTTTGTACCGAATAGATTGTGCATTAAACTGCGCCCCTCTGAGGGACTTTTCTATCTTCTCTTTTGTCCTCGACAGCTTTATTCGTTTCCCTTATTTTCACTGTTTCCTGCAGTGCTATTACTAACCAAATTCTGATAGCTTTCCGGCTTCTTCCCCTGCGTGTTCAGTTCACTGAGGTGTTTCAAGAGGTTTTCGTTAAAAAGGTTTCCTAGAAATTTTGCTCCTTCCAAATTCAAGTGGGTTCCATCTTTTCTATATAGTTTTTTATTCCCTACAAATCTGTCCCAAAAGTTTAAAAATCTAACAACTTTTTCTTGGCATACTCGCTCCAGTCTGTCGTTGATTCCAATTGCCTTGCTGAGGGTGTAATGGCTTACATTGGTTCTAGGGAGTAGTCCTACAAGAATGCCATTGTCAGTTTTCTCACAGATGTTTTCTACAACATTCCTCAGGTCAGCTACAAGACCTGTCTGGCCAGTTCTTCCACCTTTTAGAAATAAGTCATTTCCTCCTCCAAGCACTATGATTGTACTTTTTCTACTTTTCACTTTGATTTTCTTCACTTCCTCGGTTATCTCCTTTGTTCCTGCACCTGGGTAAGGATAAACTTTTCTCGTATTTATATTTTTGCTACAAAATTTTACCCCAGATCTTTTACCAACGAGTCTCCAACTACAGTTGTTTCCTCTTCTGATTCTGAGAGCACAGCAAATCTATTTGATGTGTTTATTCCTTTTGGGGGACAATTATCTTTTCTGGCTGCTATCATTCTTCTACCAACAGCTCTCTTGAATTCATCATTTGTTTTGCTTGTAAGTTTCTTTCTTTGTACCTAGTCTGCTGTTTGTTTCTGTTTCATTTCTGGTTCTGGTCTTAACTAATTGTGTTCTAATCTCACTATACTCTTTCCGTTTTCTACTATGTCGTTGTTCATTTCCTGTTTCTCTCTCATAAGGTCTATCACTTCTCTTCTTAGGCCTCCAATTTGCCTTCGCGTTTATCCTTTGTCAGCTCCTTTAGTTCCTTTGATATTTCTTCTACTTCCCTCCTCAGCGTAGCTATCTCCTGTTCTTGTGACAGGAGAGACAGACACTCAGATTACCTAGCTTTGATGCGCATGCCTCTTTGTAGTTTACGCACCACTTGTTTACACGGCATTTCGCACATGTGTGCTTTAGTTTTAACTTTTCTTGAGTCATCTCTGTTTGTGTCTTCGTTTCAATATTTCTATCTGAGCTTTAATTCAACATTCTTTCTAATGTGACCAGTTGAAAAGGAAAAAGGGTGGTGGTTGAGTACTCCCACAGTCACCGCATCTGCTTATCCATGGACGGTTTTCCATAGTTCGTCAACAGGATGTCTTTTTTTCGCTGTCACACTCAAAGTCTATAGATTAAAGTGAACAGCAGCATCCCTTAAATTACTAAACATCAAACAGCCATGAACAGCCAGAATCTTATTACCCGACTGCTTCTCTTCCAGCCATGAAAATCCCCAAGGAATGGCCACAATGGACACACCAACAGAC
>NC_089789.1:9514114-9546614 GCF_040412425.1 Macrobrachium rosenbergii | reverse complement strand
CCTAGCATTAAAAATAAATAAATCCCTGTTAAGAGAGGTAAATTCCCTTTAGCGAAATCCCACCAGGCAAATCACCCCGAAGCTCCGCTAAATAAAACGAACGACGCTTCACAAAAATGAAGGAAGTTATGCGTCGTTAATTCGCTTAATCTCGCTCTCGCTCTCGCTCTCTCGAACTTGAAATTACGATCTCCCTCTGCCCTTCCAATTCCCCTAATACTCGAATGCATGCAGAGAGAGAGAGAGAGAGAGAGAGAGAGAGAGAGAGAGAGAGAGAGAGAGAGAGAGACCACAGGTCATTGTCGAAGAAAGAGAATGGTTTGAAACTGGCTAACACTATCGACAGAGAGAGAGAGAGAGAGAGAGAGAGAGAGAGAGAGAGAGAGAGAGAGAGAGAGAGAGAGAGAGAGAGAGATCTAATAATACAGGTCAATGACGAAGAGAGAAAGAGGATGTTTTCACTCTTGGTAACATCAGTAGTTACCGAAGTTAGGAGGAAGGAGAAAGAGAGAGAGATTTACGGTCAAGTCTGGTATTACAATAACTGAGGTTACTGCTGAAGAGACAGATTAACAATAAATTCTGTATCATGAGAGAGAAAAAGTATACCTTAGTTTTACCAGACCACTGAGCTGATTAACAGCTCTCCTAGGGCTGGCCCAAAGATTAGACTTATTTTAACGAGAGAGAGAGAGAGAGAGAGAGAGAGAGAGAGAGAGAGAGAGAGAGAGAGAGAGAGAGAGTTTAACCAAAATCGTCTGATAATATAAAGATTAATTCACTGACCTAGAGAAAATCTCTTAGGTACTGAAGTCGTCCGCAGTCACATCACCGAAATTCATTAAGCTAGAAAGTGAGAATGTTATAATCCATTTCTGCAACACTGCACCTCTGGTTGGCGTAAAGCAAACACACCCTCCGTCTCACCCCCAACCCTTCTTCCACACACACACACACACACAGCCACTCATCATCACTTACAAACATCCCTCCTCTACGCATAAACTACACGTGCTTAGCACCTTCTCTATCACAACATAACAACCCTCACTTCACTTACTGCTAGCGTACCGCCCCGCCCCCTCCACTACAACGCCAATCCCGACCCACACCCACCCTACCCCTCATCCGAAAAAAAAAGAAAAATCATACCTACCCCATTCCAATATAAACAAACTGTATATACTTGAAGTCTCTCCGTGTTTGGGTAATTATGATTGATACAGAGGGTCAGGTCCCCAATGCTGCTTCTGAAACGGCCTTTGGCAACCTTTTAATCGAATGATACGATTATTATCAGAAAAGAGTGCTTGAAACGCAGTAATGTGAAGTATTATTCAATACAGACAAAAGTTGATAATAAATCATGATGAAGCACTTGTAATAAATCTATATTCTTTCATATTTCAAAATGAGGCGCTAAAATTATTTTGTTTTTCTTGCACACACACATATGTAATATATATATACATAGGCTATATATCATTTAATGGAAACACCAGATAAATGCTTAATGATTATATATATATATATATATATATATATATATATATATATATATATATATATATATATATATATATATCATTTAATGGAAAACACCAGATAAATGCTTAATGATTTAACACAGTTTCTATTACAAAATGCTTTCAAACGCAATTCCGGTAAGGTCAAGGGGTCATACCACTCACTTGCAAAATTGAAATGTACAGATCATGAATCTCATTCATGAGAGCAAATATTCTGAAGTTTCAAAACGTGCATAATGTACGTAGTTTCAGAACATACACACTGTACGTAGTTTCAAAACGTACTTAATGTACGTAATTTCAAAACGCACACGCTGTTCGTATATTCAAAACCTACATATGTACGTAGTTTCAAAATGTACAATGTACGTAGTTTCAGAACGTACACTGTACGTAATTTCAAAACGTATACACTGTACGTAGTTTCAAAACTTACATAATGTACGTAGTTTGAAAAAGCACATAATCTATGTAGTTTCAAAACGTACACACTGTACGTACATCTTAGGAATGGGTGTCCGGTATCTCAAGGTTATGTTATAACCGCAAATCACTTGATTGCTGGCCCCAGGTGAGCAACACCGGTATCCGTGTCAGTCTTACTAACTGGAAACAATAACCTTTAATATGAAAAATTATTTTTATTATCCATTTATTTATTTTTTAATTTTTTTATGGGGGAGGGGGATTTTTCAGGCGTATGGAACGACAGACCGAACCTCGTGGAGAAATACTGGGTTCCAAGGAATCATGAAGAACGGAAGAAATGCATGACTTCCAAAGCATGAATAGCAGCCAGATTCCAAAACAAGGAATATTCCAGCTAAGAAAGGCCACTGAAAGCCATCCCAACAGACACAGCTCCTTGACTTATTCTTCCCCAAATCTATCTCCCGGTCCCTCCTGGATGACAGCAGGAGTCTGAGGAATAATTCCTCTTAATGGTCAAAGTTTCCCACTTTCCTTTTTCTCTCGGTGTGAGAGAGAGAGAGAGAGAGAGAGAGAGAGAGAGAGAGAGAGAGAGAGAGAGAGAGAGAGAGAGAGCATCTTCGGCATAGTTTGGCAATTACCTTCGAGTTACTATTGAGTATGCCTTCGAAATTTGTAGGGAGAGAGAGAGAGAGAGAGAGAGAGAGAGAGAGAGAGAGAGAGAGAGAGAGAGAGAGAGAGAGAGAGAGAGAGAGCATCTTTTGCCTCCTCACTTGGCAATTCCTTCGAGTAACTATAACAATGTATGCCTCCGAAATCTGTGTGTGTGTGTGTGTGTGTGTGTGCGATCTGAATGCAAAAGTTCATGAGAGAGAGAGAGAGAGAGAGAGAGAGAGAGAGAGAGAGAGAGAGAGAGAGAGAGAGAGAGAGAGACGGATGGAAAGAATCTACTCAAAGATCAAGGAATCCTGGAATCCACTTCCAGATGCCATCAGGTTCAATTGCTTAAATTTATCAGGCCGATTTCATTTGCGATTCTCTGCCACAGGATTTTTAGGCTTAGGAAACTGTAATAAATAAATATATAAATAAATGTAAAACTACAAAAAATAATCAATGAAATTTTAAAATGAGCAACTACACAAAAAACAAAAAAGATTTACATACCTAAGAATATACTTCAATATATAAATTTAAAATGCAAGTTGCAGAAAGAACGTTTAATCGTGAAGCTATAACTTAAATGATAAACAAATAAAAAACATATAAATAATAAACGACATCAAATGTAAATAAACATTCAAACTGAATGACTGATAAGTAAATAAATACTTGTTTCTAAAATGTGAGCTGTTTTAGGCCACACAGGAAGAAAGATACGAAACTCAAGATATTTACTTTTGTAAATAAGTAGTCGCCGAAATATTTCCCAAGAAATACTGTATTTATAATATCTTTATTAAACTACGGTCTTTTAAAACAAAGAGCTGAGTCTATTATTATTATTATTATTATTATTATTATTATTAGCTGTTTTATTGCAGTTTTTCAGTCCATCTACAACGAGACAATATTGGGAGATCGTGAAATTGCAATATAAACTCAACAGCATCCAGATGGCCATATTATTATTATTATTATTATTTATTATTATTATTATTATTATTATTATTATTATTATTATTATTATGGAAGCGACTCTGCAAAAATTTTATTTAAATCCAATAAAAACATCAGGGTAATCATCCCACAATCTCTTTTCCCATTATTCATCATTATCCTTCAGTCTTCCAATACCCCAATCTCTGCTACTCTTCCTGAGCAGTCCCATTCATCTCCAATCACCTACAAATCCATCCCCGACCACCCCGGCCTATCCGACTCGAAACGAAATGGAGATCGCCATTCATCTCCTACGTATCAGCATCCTATCAGCATCCAACCCCCCACCACGGGCGTCTTGCCTAGTCTACATCGAAGAGAACAGGCCTATCCATCATAGCTTCACTCCCGAGGAACGGGGCTATTCGTCAAGAGCCCGACGTTCTTCATAACTTAGGCCCTCCGTAGACCCTCCGCAGTCCTTTCGTAGGTCCTCCGTAGACCCTCCGCAGGCCTCCTTCGCGCGGCCGTGCTCCAGCTCACTCACTTTATTGTTTCACAGTGATTGTTTACTTTCTTTGTGCCCTTCATTCATAAAAGGTCGACCTTATATACCTTCAGTCTTCGGCCATGTTATCGTTCTACCTGTTTCGTACAGATTTTTCAGCTAGTTTTATTCATCATCATTTGCCTTCCCAGAAACAAATACTTTCTCTCTCTCTCTCTCTTCTTAGAATTCAAAATCCCTCTCTCTCTCTCTCTCTCTCTCTCTCTCTCTCTCTCTCTTATTGTAAAACAAAACTCTCTTTTCTTTCTCTCTCTCTCTCTCTCTCTCTCTCTCTCTCTCTCTCACAAATTCTCAGAAGGACAAAACAAAAATAAAAGCATAAAAAGGACAATTCTAACAAAAGCATTAGTAGGCCTTAGTCTCTCCATTATAAGTTCAGCCTTAATAAACATACCACGCATTTTAACTACATGTTTCCACCGCATGCATTTAACTCAAAAGGATGCCACTTAACTACCATGTCCCAGCCAATGGCTCAAACTCTCGATTTTCTAGAGCCGGTAGAATGGGTAAGTTCAATACTAGACCAGTCAAATATACGCCATGTTGGCGAAACAGTTGAATAATATTTATCTAGGCACCACTTCTCCTTTCTGTTTCCTCAGTCCTCTCTCCTCTGATGTGTTAATAGTTTTATTTGTTTTTCATAGTTTCTGTTCTATCGTTTATTTCTTTTATTTTTCATTCTATTAAAAGGAATTTTTTTTATTGTACATTAATGGACTTCCTGATTTCTTCCACGTGGAATAATAATAATAATAATAATAATAATAATAATAATAATAATAATAATAATAACCTGAACAAAAAACTATACCATTAAACAATCTTAATCAAAACAAACTATAGGAAAAAAAATCCACAGAAAACCCAAAAAACCTACAAAAAACCTAACTTAGAAAGAATATAAAAATTGAAAGGAATAAACAATTTTTAATCTAATAATCTGACCAAAAAACCTACCGTTAAACAATTCTAACCAAAACATCCTTTAAAAAAACAACTCCGCAGGAAGCCTAAAAAAAACACTCAAAAGAAATCGTAGAAACATTTTAGAGGGAGATGGAAATAAAACATTTTTAGTTTAATAATTTGACCAAAAAAACTAATATTACACTATCCTTATTTAAACAAGCTAAAAATAACAACCCCACAGGAGGCCAAAAAAAACTTCTGAAAAAAACCCTATCTTAGAAAGAATATGAAGAGAGAAGGGAATAAAAAATTTTTATGAGTCTGACTAGTGTGTGAAAGGAGAGGCTAGCAGCCACCCTATGCCAGGGATTTCGGGCATAAAAGAGCCATATAAAAGGGGCATATAACCTCGGCTAAGTTGTGAAATGAAAATGTAAGGTACAAACTAAACACGCGAGAAGGGGAGGATATAATCTCCTTCATGGAAATTACCATATGAAAGGGGAGAGGATATATATTATATAGAGAATAGATAGAGAAGGATATAAAAGGTATAGCCTAAGAGACTTATAAATACGACTAATGTACGTAAGGAAAGGCTATTAATTTCGTAAGAACTCAGAATGTGAAGACACGAGGATATAGAACATACAAATATTGACTGAGGATATAACGAGTATAACATAGACTTACATGAAATGGTTGCTCAAAGAACAACAGCCCATTCTGGCATACGGCCTGCTCCATCTAAAAGAACGATTTACGATATCCAGAGACTGACATACGGAAGGGGAGTGGTATAAAAGGATTAAGAGATCAACATACGGAAGATGAGGATATAAAGCGGATATAAGGACTGCTATTACAGCGGAGGATACAAAATTAGCAGGAAAACTTCATTCATGCATGAAGGATGAGGATATACAGAGCATAACGGCAAACTAATACACAAGGAGAGGAAGCATTAAAGGATATTTCAGTCACTCAAAACCAGGGAAACGGTACATACATTACAAGCTTAGTATATGCTAAGATGAAAATTGCAAACTAATTATTATCATTTGCACCAATGACCCCCTTGGTTAGAAATGGGGAAGATTATAAACTCCAGTGATTAGCACAGAGAAGTGGATATAGATTCTATACTAATGACCACCATTTCATGAAAGAGAGGATATAAACCAGAAGACGAACAAAAGAAGTTATGAAATCTAAACTACAGCGAAGACAGAAACTGGGAGTCTGGGAACTGATTATGAAAAGGAAGGACATGTTAATGACCAAACCGTACCATGGGTCTAAAATGAGTGCCAATGACTTGGGTATGAGAGATGGGACATGCCTTATATGCCAAAGGTTTGCGGATGGGAGAAAAAAAAGGCGAGGCAAAAACTATGCAACTGACTTCCACACACACAAAGGATAAATGTCAACTCATTTTGTGTGTGTGCCAATGGACTGGGCGCGAAAACAAAGAGATCAAGAGGCGAGTGGAGGCCAGTGGGATGGGCAACTCGATGCCCACACCTTTCCCACGAACGAAGAAGGGGGAAAAGGGCAGTGCCTTAAGTATAGATGGCACCACCGCCTCTTGTAGGAGGGAGGATTATGGAACAGGTGTTACATAACCGACCATGATAAGGAAAAACACTCTTTAATTCTTGGGAAAAGAGAATGGCAATGGTATAAACTCAAGATGCAAATGACTTGGGCAAGACGGGGGCTGGGTGTAGAACAAACACAACTGTTGTCAGCAGCTGGTAAGAAATAATGGCAAATAAGACATCAAAGAGAGTATGAAAGAGAAAGTAAAGCTGGGAAACAAAAAAATGTACCCAAGCGGGCACCATTTTATCTGACAGGAATACCCGGTAAGTACCCGATGGCATTATTCTCAAAGGACATGGGGTAATACCCAACGCAATTTAAATGGCACTGATAGGTACTCTCTTAAAATAAAGTGGCACTGATAAGTACTCTTTTAAAAAAAGGACAGGTAGCGTGATTTCTTGAACTTGCCATAGCTTATAGGTGTGGGTTATCCTGCCAAACTGACGCGGAGAGAGAGAGAGAGAGAGAGAGAGAGAGAGAGAGAGAGAGAGAGAGAGAGAGAGAGAGAGAGAGAGAGAGAGAGAGAGATGGACCGAACGGTGGAGCTGACACGGTTCAAAAGGCAATTTGCTCAGCCAACAAAACAAGACGATTCTCTCCACTGAATGTCGGAAAATTTAAGCTTCCTGAAAAGGTGCGAACGAAAGAAGGAAAGGAAAAATAAACAGAGGAGGAAGGAGCAGAAACGTCCTGTGATTTTCAGATCGTTTTAAGCCGGGAAATAAGAGGAACCGGAGGCACACGATTAAAAACTACCTAATGAAAATAATACGTATGAATTCTGAAAAGATAAAAAAACTATTTTTAAATATTATATACAGCACACGAAAAACTGTTCGTTAAAGATAATGCACATGAAAAAACACTCGAAAAAACCTACTCGTTAAAAATCGTTTAAACCGATACGTATGCATCCCGAAAAAATGTAAGATAGGAAAATCTATTTTCAAAACACTGTACAACACATGAAAAACCCTTATTTAAAACAAGACGTTTGAATTCTGAAAAGACAGAAATTAGGAAAAAATATATCCGAGATACCACTCGTAATCAGCAACTGCAAGACTAAATTAAAAAAACTAAGCATTTAGAAACTGCAAAGTGTGATTCTTTCAATTGGAAAAACAATCTCCTTTTGCCAGAAAAGCTGGTCTTCCTTTGAGAGGTCAAATGGATGGGCCAACACAATACATAAACGACCAAATTCAATTCGGCCACTAAACTATTAGATTTACCTCCATCCCATTCTCCTCCAAAATCAAACCCTTTTGGGGGGAGAGAGAGAGAGAGAGAGAGAGAGAGAGAGAGAGAGAGAGAGAGAGAGAGAGAGAGAGAGAGAGAGAGAGGAAAACAAATATCACTCGAGAGTACAAAAGCTAAGAACATCGCTCCAGAATGTACCTTTCACTGAGTTTCCAAAGTTTGGCAAATGATGCAATTGTATCCGCTCTACACAAATAAATAAATGAACAAATAGGTAAATAAATGAATAAATAAATAAATAAATAAATAAAAGAACATCTGTAAATATCCAGATGGAAGGGGAAATAAAGGATAAATAGTCTCTTCACAAAAGGAATACAAAATTCCCAGTAATGGAATAGGGCTTACTCAAGTGACTCTCTCTCTCTCTCTCTCTCTCTCTCTCTCTCTCTCTCTCTCTCTCTATATATATATATATATATATATATATATATATATATATATATATATATATATATATATATATATATATACTAATAATATTGTTTAGTGCTGCCTTTGCAGTTTTCAGATATTCAAGAGACTTGGGTACCGATAGCGTCTCGCATTTCAAGGTCAAGGTCTAAAGCATACTATTCTTTAGATAAGTATACTATTCTTTAGACCTTGTTCTTGATAGTCACACCTCCAAGCACCAACCAAAGCCAACGTTACTCAACTCTAACGTGATAAAGTTTTTGACGTGAAATAAAAATCTGGAAGGAATTGATGAGCAGGCAATACAAGAGATGTTGGTGAATAAAGCCTTTGATATATGGACAGACTGCTGACGAGAGTTGAATTGAATTGCACTGAATATAGAATTTAGGCCAAAGGCCAAGCACTGGGGCCTATGAGGTCATTCAGCGCTGAAACGGAAACTGACAGTGAAAAGGTTTGAAAGGTGTAACAGGAGGAAAACCTCTCTGTTGCACTATGAATCAATTGTTAGGAGAGGGCTGAGGAAAGTAAGATGGAAGAAAGAGAATATGAAAGGAGGTACAGTCACAGGAACGAAAGGGGTTGCCGCTAGGGGCCGAAGACATGCCGCAAAGAACGAGGGGCTCATAATAACGTGTGTTAATGAGGTGATTAAATCAAGAGCCTCAATAAGCAGTTTCTGTGTAGCGTTTTGATGAGAAAGATAAATACAATGAATTCACGAATATCCCATAACAACGTGCAGATATTGAGAGAGAGAGAGAGAGAGAGAGAGAGAGAGAGAGAGAGAGAGAGAGAGAGAGAGCAGTCAGTTACGGAAGGCAAGGATAATAAGTCTAACTTTCATTTGGTCAATTAATCGAACTCGACACTTGGAAAGCAAGAGGTGGCAATTACCATTTAAAGATGTAGTGGTAATATATATATACTCGTACATGCTTTAAGCTACAAACGTCCTGTAATATCCAATTCGCTCTACCTCGGAAATAATATATTTTCATATATGTTACCGAAGGGGAATTTTTTTAGTTGATAATAAGTTCGTCGTCCCGTGGGCTCGAACCAACGAAAGACAAGAACTCAGGACTACAGTGACGCGGCTGACGCCTTTATCCACACGGCCAACAACACATTTCTAATACACATACCTTGACCTTCAAGTCTCACCAAAACACAAAGAATATGTCTCTCTCTCTCTCTCTCTCTCTCTCTCTCTCTCTCTCTCTCTCTCTCTCCCTTCCTGCTGCATAACACAAGTGACATCTTCCATTCGCCACGGGAGAAGCTTCAAGAGAGGAAGACGATAACGAACGCTTGGTGTCCATTGGCACCGAAGCGAGACCTTTTGGATCTGCAGTCTCCTCCAGACTCGACTGTTCACTTGATCAGTTAACAGTTTAAATGGACCTGTAAGTCTGTCTAGCTGTTCATTTACCTGGCTGTTCGGTTGCCTGTCTGCTTCTGTCTAAGATGGAAGAAGCGTCTTAGTACTCCTGTCTTTGTATCGGTATACAGTATGATCTTTCTTCTAGATGTGAATCTGTCTGTCTTTTTACCAATTTTGTCTGGTGCATACCCTAGAAGACAGATCTTCGCAATGGCTGTCTGTCTCTTTGTCTGTCCGTCATTGTGTAATGGAAGAGGCGTCTCATCCCTGTCTTTCTGTCGGTGTACAATGTGATCTTTCTTGTAATGTATGTCTGTGTCTTTAAAACTAATTTTCTGTCTGTAGCCTAGTAGGCTAAATGTCTCAGCATTGCTGTCTGTTTAACAGCCTAGCGACCTTATCCGTGTCTGTAGCCGACCAGACGTCTCAGTATTGCCGTTTTATTTTTCACAGTCTAACCGTCTTTCTACTTCCAACTGGCAGTGCGAATTACTCAACAGCAAATCCAGTGAATGCCGATCAAATCAATTCGCCCGTCTGTGTACGTCTGTGTAATCGAGTGTCTGTGTTCTCTGTAACCGAGTGTAGGCAGGCGACCAGCAATAGCCTCTGCACTGTTGCTGATCGGGTAAATCCCTGTGTGGCAAAAGGCAGAGAGCATTTTTGATGGCGTTACAAAAGATAAGGTTGACTGGGCGAGGTAATCAAAAACAGAACGTAAGGCAGGGCGATAAGAGAATATATTGCTACAATGACGGCTAATGGTTGCTTTATATAAATATATAAATAATATGTATGTGTATATATGTATATATATATATATATATATATATATATGTGTGTATGTGTGTGTGTATGTATATATATATATATATATATATATATATATATATATATATATATATATATATATATATATATATATATATATAAACCCAGATAAACAATACCTGTGACACTGCTTGGTCCTCTGAAATGAAGCAGAGCAGAACTTGAGAGAGAGAGAGAGAGAGAGAGAGAGAGAGAGAGAGAGAGAGAGAGAGAGAGAGAGAGAGAGAGAGAGAGAGAGAGAGCAGGAGCCGTTGAAGAAAGAGGATCAGATGCCATGGACGTGAGTGCCAGCGTCATTCTTCAACTGCAATCCTCAACCTCCCACTCCTCCACCTCCACCTCCACCTCCTCCTTCCACCAAACCTCCTCCTCCTCCATCATCCGCTAAGTAGTGGCGTGTCCCACCCACAGGCACTCAGGCGATGTTTCTGTCCTTCGTCAAGACTCATTACAAGAGTACACGAGATCTTCTCGAGCCGGGCTTCTCATTCCTCTTCTGTGGTCGTTCCTTCCATCCATACTCTGCTGCATACAGTTTAGGAATGTATGTATGACTGGTATACCTGATTCCTTATTCATGTATGTATTATGTATAATCCTGTATGGATGCATAATAAGCACACTTGTACGTATTTACAAATCCGCAATTTCACCTAAAAGTATTCGTACATTTACATACAGACGAAATATATATGCAGCAGACTATTACATATATTATATATATATATATATATATATATATATATATATATATATATATAATATTTTATATATATACACACATATATATACATATATATATATATATATATATATATATATATATATATATATGTATATATATATATTTATAACTGAATCATGAATATATGGAACGCAAAGACTATATAAATGAAGATACTACCACGAAAGTAAAGGACAGTGTTGAAAAGGCTAGCACCACCTGTTGTTTCACTTTCCTTCAGTATTATATATATATATATATATATATATATATATATATATATATATATATATATATATATATATATATATATATATATATATATATATACAGTATAAATATAAAGAAATAATATGTGGGTGTAAGTTCTGACTGGTTTCCACTTTACTTCTAAGTCATTGACAAAGGGCTTAAAGCCTGTGGTTTTAAATGATATATAAAATCACATGTAGCTGTGATTATTATCACATACTGTGTATATATATATATATATATATATATATATATATATATATATATATATATATATATATACATATACTGTATATGTATATATATATATATATGTGTGTGTGTGTGTGTGTGTATTTGTGTGTGTAAACACGCATAAAAACAATAAACAAGTTAAAAGCACAAGTATAATATTACTTATTCTTTTCGTACTCTCGTTGACGTGCGTGTATGTTTGTACAAACAACAGTAAGTGCGTATGAATGCAAGTCTTCCGTGCATGAGCACCAGCGCCTGCATGCGTGAGATCGCGCACACGCATTCAAGCTACTGCCATATCAACGCGTGAGTTCCAACAAACACATGTGGATATAACAACTTGCTCAACCTTGTGATGTTTAGAGTTGCTTTATTATATGTTTACGAAGCAAAGACACGAAGAGCATGTGTGTTGTCATATGTCTATATGATTGCATGGTAATATAGTTATGAAATACCATTCTCTCTCTCTCTCTCTCTCTCTCTCTCTCTCTCTCTCTCTCTCTCTCTCTCACTGGTTTAAGATTTTTTAGTCCCCTGTTTCTCCCTCACTCCTTTCCCTCTTAAAAGAAAGTTAGATTTTTTTGTGATAACAGTCTGTCTGTCTGTCTGTCTGTCTCTCTCTTTCTCAAATATTTCCCAGATGTTTTGAGATTTTAGACTGCCCAGTCACCTCTCTCTCTCTCTCTCTCTCTCTCTCTCTCATTATTTCTCAGATGTTTTGAGATTTTACACTGCTCCCCCCCCCCCTCTCTCTCTCTCTTAAATATTACCCAGGTGTTTTGAGATTTTAGACTACCCAATCACTCTCTCTCTCTCTCCTTGAAATATTTTTCAGACGTTTTCAGAATTTAGACTGCCACCGCGCTCTCTCTCTCCCTCTCTCTCTCACACACACACACACACACACACACACAAACACGATCGTTGCTAAGAACCAATCCCCCGCCCCCTGCCCAAAATAGGCAGAACTAAAGTACTAACACACAAACTCCGCATTACACTACGAACTGCCGGAGCAAAAGAAGAAGAATAATAATAATAATAATAATAATAATAATAATAATAATAATAATAATAATAATAATAATAATAATAATAATAATAATAACAAATAAAAAACTTTTATATTCTCGCAAAATTTCGGAATTGCCACAATGAAACGGGACCGCTCACACTAATGACTCACTCGTGTGAAAATCGTCTGCATACGCTGTTAGAGATCAAATTTGGCTAAAAGAAAAAAAAATTATTATAGATAAGTAGGTAAACATTATTTCCAGTGTTGACATGAAATGTTGTTAAAAACATTCGAATGTCTTTTCAAAATTGTCAGATGCAATTATTTAAAGTGTTTTAGAGGGAAGTGAAACATAATATAACTTCAATGCAAAAATTTACTCATTACATATATAAGTACACACACACACAAAATATATATATATATATATATATATATATATATATATATATATATATATATAATATATATATATATATATATATATATATATATATATATATATATATATATATATATATAAATAAATAAATATATAAAGATGTGCTTGACAGCTGGGTTGAAGCCGAAAAACTGACGTAAACTTTGATGTTCCATAATGGGCAAAAATGAATGTCTTTTACTGTATATACCACAGTATAATATGAAGATAAAAGGATATATAAAACACTATATATATATATATATATATATATATATATATATATATATATATATACATATATATATATATAAAAAAAAAACACGTGAAAGTGATAGACAAAATAAAAGCATAATTAAGAATATAACCGCAACTATTCCCGTATTTAAGAATTTGGCTTAATATTCGCAGATCTCTGCGCTGCAGAACTCGAGTAAAAAAATTCATCATCTATTCGCTTCGTTTATTTTCCAAATGATCTTCGATATGACATTCCATTTCAAATGAAAATGTGATCAATCCTGATTTTCGCTAAAAACCTTCACACGCGAAGATGCAATGCATTACTAACCCTAACACTATTCTCCTTACTTTTTAATATATTTTTATCTATTTACTGATTTATTAATTTCTTTTCTTTTTTAACAAGTGAGATCTCTTCTCTCAAAAAAGTGAGATCTCTTCTCTCTGTATTTCCCTTTACTTCCTCTTACTTCTTCCTAATGAACACCGTAATATTCTTGGGAAAGCCTGATTTTCAAGACAATGGCCCATTTGGTGGGCTTGCTCCATGAATAAGGTTCATCTTCTGAATTAATAATAATAATAATAATAATAATAATAATAATAATAATAATAATAATAATAATAATAATAATAATAATTAATTTATTTCTTTGAATGGTAGTTGTGAGCTGAATATATTATAATGCTATGCGGCATGGATTATTAACTTTAAATATATACTTAACAATCAGATATATAAAGGTTGTGAAATCTGAAAAGCTCTTTATATTTTTGGTATGTGGATCTGATTTAAATTTATGAATATATTGACCTTATAATATAATAACATCTGAACTTTCCCTGATTTACTAATTACGTTGGTGTGTGTGTGTGTGTGTATATATATATATATATATATATATATATATATATATATATATATATATATATATATATATATATAAAATGTATAATATATACATATATATATTTACACATGAAAGAAGGGTGCAGTTTAGCCAATACTGAAGGGAAAAGAATGAAAAGAAAAAAGCTGCACTTTAAATCCAAAAGCAAAAGACTACTTCCAACCTAATAAAAGCAAAGAGAAAAAAAAGAAAGGAAAACAGACAGACAAAAATCGACAGCATGGTCGTCAGAATCAATATCGTTGCAGGTAGGTAGGTAGGTACCAGCAATGCCGCCAAAGGCAGCAACAGCAGCAGTAGGAGGAGGGCGACAGAGACCACGCCCGTTTTGCAGATTGCACTGCACTATCGCATCTACCCCCACCCACCCCCCATCCCCACAGCACTCTCCGCCCACCCACCTACTTCTCCCATCCGCGCCCTAACAGCTACGGGAATCTTAAGAAAGTACTGGAGACATAATGTGTATGGGCAGAGGTATATCATGTTTAAAAAAGTTTCAATACATTATGCTCTTTCTTTGTCTCTCGCTTTTACCTATCCGCATACGCGCGCCCGCACACACACAAACATATATATGCATATGTATACACATACATGCATACATACATACACACATATATATACACACACGCATACAGACATGCATCACGCGTGCCTTATATGTTTTGGTACTTAAAAGATTTTGTGCCTGTTAGTTATTTTATTATAATTTCTAGGTTATCTTCAGTGTACCTTAGTAATATAATTAACCTTACTTCTTTAGTTTTTCAGTTAGTTATCCTCTTTCTACATAGCATAAACTTATTTTACCTGACTTAAATTAGTTGCTTCACATTACAGTTTTCACTAATCTATTCCTTCTAAAAATGCATTATACATATATACATAAGTACATAAACTTATATATATATATATATATATATATATATATATATATATAGTATATATACATATATACAGTATATGTATACATATATACAGTATATGTATACATATATATGTGTATATGTATATACTATATATATATATATGTATACATATACGCATACATACATACACACACCTGTGTGAGTGTGTGTGACGATTATAATAACTTTAGTACGTGACTCGTTTATCACACACACATATATATAATATATACATATAGTTTGTGGAATTTCCCCTTTTCTCTTTCATCCCAAGAAATGAATCGCCCCAAACCCTGATATTTATTCTGACAACATGGCGCGTCTTCTGACATACCACACTGACAGGCGGTGGCCATCTCACTGGGCAAGAAGACTCTTCTTTAAAAAATGTGTTTCCTCTAACGAAGGTCCACTGGAAATCCTTCCTGTTGTTCTAAATAGCATACATATGCATAAGCACATATATACGGAACATACACATATACGTACATACAGATACGGAACATACACATATACGTACGTACAAAGATACGGAACATACACATACGGACGTGCAAAGATATGAAATATACACATACGTACGTACATACATACAGAACATACATATATACGTACGTACAAACATACGGAACAAACACATATACGTACGTACAAACATACGGAACATACACATATAATTTATATAGGGGCAAACATACGGGTGAATGATTCCTTGTACACGAATAACCAAAACATACGAGTAATTTTTATATAGATGTAAAATAAAAAATGAAAATAATGTACACATACCGTACAAAGTAATGTACACATACAAGTCCATGCTTTGCAAAACAATGTCTACATGCAAGTACATATAGAATTAAATACTTTACAAAATAATGTATTCACGATTTCATACTGTACAAAACAATGTTTACATAGAAGTACTTACTGTACAAAATAATGTACACATAAATATATCCTGCACAAAATAATGTACACACACTATTACATAATGAACACATGTAAATCGTACTGTAAAATAATTAAACGATTTGCCCTACATACGTAAGCAAGTAACATCTATTCAGAAAAAAATAAATCATCTCATTTAATAAATAAGGGCTTACAGTTTTTTATATATTATATATATATATATATATATATATATATATATATATATATATATATATATATATATATATATATATATATATATATAATGGCATATAACGTGCGCATGTGTTCATTAAAAGTAATAAACACTGTACTTTGTTTCGTGTAATATAAATTTTGCCTCATGTTTAAACAAGGTCTTTCAATAACAGAACGCCTCTCTCTCTCTCTCTCTCTCTCTCTCTCTCTCTCTCACACACACACACACACACACACACACACAGAGGAGGAAACAAACATAATTAATGGTTAATTTGGAAAAAGATTAAATCTACATGCAAGGTTAACATATAATAATAATAAATAATATAATAATAATAATTGTTATCATCATATAAATTATAATGATAATAATGATAATCAATAATATTAACACTATAATTACAGCGAGTTTGAACAAAACATGAAGAGTAGGGACAACAGAAGCAATAATAATAATAATAATAATAATAATAATAATAATAATAATAATAATAATAATAATAACCATCATTTTCCTAGCTCCATTACCAATTAAGCGAAACGTCTCCTAGGAGAAGCAACCAAAAAGATAATAACCTCCATTAAACCGACAACATCACGAGCAATAATCACGTGACTCCGCGTAGCGCAAACCGCTAAAAACCAGAAGCAAAGTCAGCGCTAAAAAAAAAAAAAAAAATGATGAGGGGCCAAAACAAAGGGAGGAACAAAGCTGCTAAATCTAGCCACGGTCATATTAGCACGCAAGGGTTCCGCTGAGGTATATTGCGCGATATGACACAGAGCTCAGAAGTTGCTGACAGAGTTATGTAGAGGCATTTGTTTATCCTTTATCAACTTGATTGATATACATATCATTATTATCATTACGTAACTGTAATAACAACAATGCCCTCATAACTCCCCGAATTCTCCACACTTTTCGCATACGCTTGTTACTACAAGGCCTGAGATCCAAATGCAAGATGTGAAGAAATTCGGACGTCCGTCGGTCGGGTCGTTAACGCGACCTGGTTTTCTGATACTCCTGATGTGGGTTCGAATCCCGCTACAGACGTCAGAATTTCTTCATATTTTTCTCTTTGGGTTTCAGGCTGTGTAGTGACAAGCGTGTCCAAAAAGAGCGAGGAATTCGTATGTTAAGAACTGTGGTTATCACAATTACATACGTACATGGTAAAAAGTGACCAGTAGATTCAACAAAACACACACATATATACATACATACTATATATACGTGTGTGTGTTTTTTCATTCTGTTCCAGACGTGACAACTTTAATGGTCTCTAGTCTTGCGGTTGAATCGTAAGAACTTCAGAAGTTCAAACTAGGTACGAATGCATTTTTGACGGGGCAAAAACTCACACGCGTCTCTTCTCATTGTTTTAAGTCTGTTTTCATCTGCATTTCCGCGTTGTGCCTCTTACAGAGTTCGCTCTTTACTACTCTGTCTCCTTTTTCTGTACTGGGAATGACTTACACAAACACACACATTTACGTATATAATACGCCTGTTATCCCTTCGAAATGGGGGTGGCGCCAGAAACATAAAGCCTTCCAGTTTACGGAGAGAGAGAGAGAGAATTTAACGACTATAACGATTCATTCTGTTTGCCACCGGGGATGAAACAACAACAACAATCCAATCCTACAGAAGACTCCTCAAGTCTCGGGGGAAGTCCGCGGCCTCCCCGGCCCCCACCACCCCCAACCACATTCCCCGCCCGGAGCCTTTCCTTACCTCGGGCGATATGCAACTGACGTGTCCTAATTACTTCACTATGCTAATCACCCTCCACGGCCGCGCATAATTAATTACACACCTTCGCTGACTTACTCCTCTCCAGGTCCGAGGAATAAGAAGAGGAGGACCTCCTGGCTCCTGCATTCTTAATTTACTCTGGAGGAAAATACAATCAAGGTTCATTCCCATGGAATGACTAGGTTCTGGGAATCTTGGTATCAGAGTCAATAACAAATTAAGAGGAACCTTTTTAATATGGATAATGAGGTCGTTGAATTCTGTTATTATACTCTATAAAAAAACAGTTCAATTTAAATTCAATAACTACTTCCAATATCGCATAAGAATAACTACTGTAGGTCATGGAATCGGCTTATAATTGATAAAAATATAATAATTTGAATTCAATAACAACGTCCAGATTTGAATATCGTAGTCGACCAAATAACAAATTAATTTTATTAATAAATTAATCAAACGAACTGATTCTTTAAAATAAAAAAAATTGTCGATAAATTAGTAATAAAAGTTTTTCCATCAAAGTGATAAGAGTGTTTTCAATAAGAAGTATCGACATGATATGCTTATTTGTGGAAGGCCGACGGAACGGGCATCTTCATCAGGCTTTAGATCCCGTCAACAACAGAGGAAACGGAAGATGCTGTGAAGAAAGAGGAGCCAGTCGATTAAATGACCTCTCAAAAATGAGAAGACTATAAAAATGTGGGAACGCGGAAGCGGGGAGGCAAGTGGTTGGCCTAAGAATTCATATTCTCTCTCTCTCTCTCTCAGAGGATTTTCAGTTGTTCATCTGCTAACTTATAAGATATTAACAAACATCCGCTTAAAGACCAGGAGAGAGAGAGAGAGAGAGAGAGAGAGAGAGAGAGAGAGAGAGAGAGAGAGAGAGAGAGAGAGAGAGAGAGAGAGAATTTTCAATTTTTCATCTGCTAACTTACAGGACATTATCAAACAACAGCCACTTAAATACCAGAAGTGTGAGAGAGAGAGAGAGAGAGAGAGAGAGAGAGAGAGAGAGAGAGAGAGAGAGAGAGAACATGTCAAACTTATATAAATCTCCCAATTAACATCATCCCACAGCTATACACTACCGGACAAATCACCTTACCCTATGATAAGGCAATTAACGAGGCTGCGATGCAAGACCATTAAGATGATTAAGGGGGGCAATCAGCAACGATGCACTTAGTCAAGACTCAGTAGACTCTCTCTAGACTCGCTAAACTCTTTCTAGACTCTCTACACTCTCTCTAGGCTCGCTACACTCCCTCTAGACTCTCTACACTCGTTAGACTCTCTCTAGACTCTCTAGACTACCTAGACTTTCTCTGGACTCGCTAGACTCTCTATAGACTCGCTAGATTCTCTCTAGACTCTCTAGACTCGCTAGACTTTCTCTAGACTCGCTAGACTCTCTCTAGACTCGCTAGACTCTCTAGATCTCTCTAGACTCGCTAGACTCTCTTTAGACTCTCTCTAGACTCGCCAGACTCTCTCTAGACTCACTAGACTCTCTCTAGACTCACTAGACTCTCTCTAGACTTTCTCTAGACTCGATAGACTTTCTCTAGACTTGCTAGACTCTCTAGACTCGATAGACTCTAAACACGCTAGCCTCTTTCAATGGCACCGATAATTCATATACCTCATTGCCTATACTGGTAGCAACGAGATTAGACGTCGGGTCAATTGTCGACACTTTACTCTAACACCATAACTTATTTATGTGTGTCTTCAACAGTCTCGAATAAAGTTAATTCCTAACTATATGGGAATAAATGATAATACACATATTCATTTTGGATTAATATACGGGATTAATGTATTACTGTATAGGACTAATCTTACTACAAATATTCACCTTTACGTGCGGAAATTATAAATTTGAAATCCATTAATTTATACAGAAATATATCTATTTTTGATGCGTATGTACCTGGGAATAATCTGATTCAATTTTTTAAATTTAATACTGCGTCAGTGAATCTACTTCATACAGTCACTTACATGTAGGAAAATACTGTCTTTCAGCAATTAATCTATAGCAATGGAAATAAATCTACTTTATGGTCGTCATTTATATGCATGGAAATAATGCATTCATAGTATTTATTCTTGTTGAAATATACTTACCTCAGAAAAATTATTTTCTGGCATTTAGTATCTTGTGTTGAAATAAACCTATTTGTGATTAGTATCCGTTACTAAAGAAATATATATCGGGATTAGTTCAAATCTTAGAAATTCAGTTCATTAACACACAGGTAATTCAGTCGACACGTAGCTCACTTTAAAAATAAAAAGGGGTCATTTCTTCAATAACCTTGCAATTGTCTATTTTGAAAACCTTAAAATAACTTTTAAAAAGCGAACACAATTTACATTACCTTATTTTCAATTACACCTTATTTTCAAAATTATCTGAAAGACAATATTCGACCTAACTCGTCTCATTTCTCAACATACTAAAACAAATGTCTAAAACAAAACACAAAGACACCTTTAAGCCATCAAAACATTTTATTACTTCTAAAAATTCAATATTACCGAAGGCCTGCCCTCAATTAACAGAACTCCAAAATCACATTTCCTGTGTTCGGACACCTGCGGTCTCTACGTCACCACTCTTCCGGTTCGACAAGGATACTCACCTGCAAAGAAAAGAGAATATGTGTAAAAACAAAAGAAATTTAAAAAGTCTAAACAGATATAAATAAGAATTTATGAAGAAAATGGCAAGCACGCACAAATATATATAATATATATTTATATATACATATATATAAATATGTATATATATATATATATATATATATATATATATATATATATATATATATATATATATATATATATATATATATATATATATATATATACAAGGACGAGGGTCACTGAAAAACACGTCAAGTACTTCTCTGTTGACTTAGGAAGTGACTTTCGTATCTGGGAGCCAGTCGTAACTAAAATGAAGAGTATTATGGGTGGGAACTTCAAAGTGAAAAGGCGTGGTGTGGACAATTACAAACATACACACAATATATATATATATATATATATATATAATATATATATATATATATATATATATATATATATATATATATATATATATATATATATATATATATATATATATACATACTAGGTAAATTTATGAATATATATATATATATAGCCCCCGCCCTCCACAGAACAAATATAAAGTATATATATATATTTCTACATACATACTATAGCCTATCTCCACAGCAAATACAGTTATGAATTTTAAGTTTCTATTTTAAGCTATTTTTCATTTTACATTTCTTGCATTTTCAGACTGAGCGACGGGAGTTAGATACAGCCATGACTAACGACTCTGAGGAAATCAGATGGATTGACCGAATCCGGGCTATAACCTTCAGAGAGGCCCGGGATGCTGGCGCATCCTTCATTTCATGTTCCTGGATAGCTAAATACATTAAAAAAGATGAATCCTTTGTTAAAAGAAACTGGAACAAAAATCCATATGACTGTCATCGCAAAAGGAGTGAGAATCTTGGAAGGCATGAAGTCCTTTCTCAGGAGTCAAAAGACATCATAGCTGAGGCAGTGGGTAGACCAAGAAAATCTTTACATAAATTGGCGCTTGAACTAGAAACAAAAAAGGGAAAAAAGAGAAGTTATAGTGCTGTATATTGTGAGTTGAAAAAATCTGGTATCAAACCATTTCATGTTATCAGGAAGCCCAACATCACTCAGCAATAGTGAGAAGACCATGCATGGTTTTGTGGTTCATTTCTTAAAGATTGGAATGAAGCTGACTTTCTCCATGTTGCCGCATCAGATGAATTCTTCATTTACACAGTCAGGAAGCCAAATCATAAAAATGACATCATTTGGGCTGCAAAGTTGGATGATATCAGCGATGATGTGCGCTATCGCCAAGTTGTGAAATTTCCTGAATGTTTGGGAATTTTTCTCTGTTTCACAGCCAAACGGTTAATGTGGATTATCAAAGAAAAAGAACAGTCATGGAATGGCGAATACTTCAGAGAAACTGTGCTTACTGGTGGAGTATCTCCTTTCCTCCAAATATGAAAATGTGTTATCTGTTGAAGAAGTCATTGCATGATAAGGCACCACGTTTCAAGGCTCTTCAGACACAGGAGCTGCTTCGAAACAGTGATATCGATTTCTTCTCGTCAAGTGAATTTCCAGGTAGCTCCCCTGACCTTAATGTGTGTGAAAACATTGGTATAAAGGATCGTGTTGAAGTGTGCACAGTGATTTATGATGGTATACCAAGCCTCGACGACCTGCGAAGAGAGGTGACTGAAGTGCTCAGGGAAATGGAGTTTGAGTCTCAGCTTTTTTGCGATTTGCTGAAATCATGCCCCTCAAGAATGCAGGCTGTGGTACAGGCAGATGGAGGCCACACAAAATATTAAATACTCAGAGAGAAACTTAAATAAATACCTGTTCTGAATTACTTTTGTTTTTGTCCATATCAATTTTAGTTTATGCTGTACAGGGGGGGCTCTAATTTCGAACCACCCTGTATATAAAGGCCTTTCCTTCCCAGTCCAGGATATAATCCTCACAAAATACCAGTAGATAAGTCCACAAATAATAAATACATAAAAGAACAAACTAAACAAAAGAGAAATAAGAACAAATAAAAAAGAGAGAGATAAGAAGAGACTAGCGTTACGCAAGTACAATTCAAGAGGAACACTGCTGTCTCTATGGAATCAAGTGTCTGCAAATAATCTGCAACTTGAATCTCAGGCTTAAATACTACCAAGTCTTCAAAGGTCTCTCTCTCTCTCTGTACGTAAACAACGAAATATCTTGTCTTGTCTTTCACTTCAGTGTTACCTCCCTCTCTCTCTCTCTCTCTCTCTCTCTCTCTCTCTCTCTCTCTCTCTCTCTCTCTCTCTCTCTCTCCACTGTAAGAACGAAATGTCTTTCACATTATAGAACTCTCTCTCTCTCTCTCTCTCTCTCTCTCTCTCTCTCTCTCTCTCTCTCTCTCTCTCTCTCTCTCTCTCTCTCTCTCTCTCTCTCCCTAATGTCCAGATGTTTGTGTGCATATGTGAAGACAAAAGGCCACTTTTTCATACGACATAAATCCGTAAGTATGTGTGTTTTTGTGTCTGTGTGTAAGTGTGGGTGTGTGTCTGTATAACCAAAATATCGTGTTTTTCACTCGACTGACCAACTCTTTGAACCACGGTGACCAAGGCTTCCTAACCCTGCAGAAAGTTTTACTGCCGGACTTTCGTTAATTGCTGGGCCAAGGCATGGCCCTCTTTCGAAATATAACCCCCCTCCCACCTCCCCTCCCCCTCCCCTCCCCAACCTACTGACCGTCAAACCGCATAATCTCGCTTGGGCAGACTTTGGTTGCAGAAAGGCGATACGGGTATCGGTGCCCAATTTTTCTTCTAGACAGAGGAAAACTTATATCAACAAAAACTTGATAAATTGGGTTTCAACGTCGCATTCATGGCTGAATTAAATAAAAAGTAATTGGAATTAAGCTAAGATAATATTAAATTAAAATTCTCCGAGACAGAGGAAAATATATATAAACAGGGAATTCACAGCTTGGGTTTTCATGCCTCAATTAAATGAAAAGTAGTTAGAATTAAATAAAAATCAAATTAAAACTAAATCAACAAAAACATCAAATAAAAAAATATATAAAATCAGTTCGAATTTCAAAATACCCTGACGAAACTGAAACGTGTAAAAGGAATGCAAGACCTAACAAAACATCTGAAAAATTACTCCCGTTAACTTGGTCTCCTTAATAAGGATATCTGAGGTTTGCAAATCACTTTAAAAGTGCTATGAGATGCACATCCTATGAAAGCAGTAACCTCACTTAACCAGAAAGTATAAAAAAAAAACATAAAATAAGACTAAAACAAATAAAACGGACCAATGATTATTCACTATCACTTCTCATGAAATCTCGTCAATGCACATGGCGGGATCATTTATCCTTCCTCCATATGTAGATTGCTTTGACCAGAGATTTTCCTCGTTTTTAATCTCTCTCTCTCTCTCTTTACCGCCCACTCACAACGGTTCAATGAACAGCTACAAAAAATAACACAAGAGACGAATATCAAAATCTCTCTTCTTAACGAATCATTCATCCTTGCTCCACATGAAGACTACTTTGGTGTGGATCTCTCTCTCTCTCTCTCTCTCTCTCTCTCTCTCTCTCTCTCTCTCTCTCTCTCTCTCTCGTAACGGTCCATTGAACAGCTACAAAAATAACAAGGAGAGAAGCAAATCTAAAACTCTTCTTTTTTTTTTTTTGTCATTATACTTTACAATCATCATTGTTGACCAGTGGCCGTAAGACCTCCTCAATGGTACGTCGTTTTTTTATGGTACGTCGTTTACGGGTCCGTATTGTGTCCATACCAGTGACGTCCTGTTATCTCTTCTATTCGCTCAGTGGCTGTTGCAATGTCCACAAGGGGTTAAAATGGACACGGTGAAAGGATTCGTCTGCTTAGAGACTCTCATAATGACATGTGTTTGCTACTGGGCTTCGCCTTCCCTTGGAAATAAATATTTATTTCTAATCTTTATTTTTCCATAATATACTCATGTTACTTTTTTGTTTTCCCGTGAAAACAATTTTTTTTAGCTATATTCTACAAACATGTTATAACTCATGTTAGTTTGTTTGTTCGTTAAGTCGATTAATGTGACTGTCACCTTACGAGAGGGACTTCATTCTTATCTCTAGATCATTAAAAAATATATTGATAAATAAAAAAAAATCAATGGTAGATATTACTCTTTAACTATTTTTTTTAACTGAAATTCAGGAATGCCAATGAATCAGTCACATGAAAAGGAGGTTACAATTTAAAAAATATCAGGGAACTCTTTTAATAATCAGCAAATATATAGTATATACATTGGCAATTAAACCGATTACATGAAGCCAGAATTTCGAGAATAAAAAATAAATGAAAAAAATCTACAAGTAAAGAATTCATTGAAATATGATTATCCACAAAATCTAAAATGTACCCACGGACTCTAAAACGGTTCAGCCAATACGTCCATTAAAAAAAGTATCAAGATTGAAATTACGATTAAAGGTTGAAGCCAACGTGTCCAGTATTAAAAGAATTAAGACTGACTGAAAACTGAATAGAAATGAATTTACCAGCAGTACAGAACACACGAGAATAAAACGTCCACATTAAGCCTCACAATAAGATTGATATTAAGACTAAAATTTGAAGCCAATGCATCC
Organism: Macrobrachium rosenbergii; assembly: GCF_040412425.1. Classification (NCBI taxonomy): domain Eukaryota; kingdom Metazoa; phylum Arthropoda; class Malacostraca; order Decapoda; family Palaemonidae; genus Macrobrachium; species Macrobrachium rosenbergii. The sequence goes on along the minus strand of NC_089789.1, from coordinate 9,521,161 downwards.
AGTAATTAAAGAATGAGAATGATTAAAAATTAAAAAGAAACGACATCCAGCAATGCAGAACACACGAGAGTAAAAAGACCATATTAAGCTACAGATATCAGACGAAAACAAGAAGCCACGATCTTCTCGCCCTTTTAAATGGGAATGGAAATATCGACCACTCCATCAGCTGTTAGAAGAGGGTGGCCACGGTTACGTCAATATTCAACGACAGCCGCTGACACAGGACAGTTGCTGGCCCTTTATCAACGTCACTTATTCAGTTCCTGGTCCTCTATCTCCTTCTCCGTTGCCTTTGTCATCAGTTAGTAGGATGGAAAAAACTTGAGTGTCAGTTATATAAGAAGGAGTTTTGAGACTCTCTCTCTCTCCAATATTATTCATTCAGAGACTCTCCAATATTATTCATTCAGAGACTGTAACGTAGTTATGGAAGAGCAAGGCTCTCTCTCTCTCTCTCTCTCTCTCTCTCTCTCTCTCTCTCTCTCTTCTCTCATATTATTCATTCAGAAAGGCTGTAATATGGTGACGGAAGAGTCAGGATCTCTCTCTCTCTCTCTCTCTCTCTCTCTGTCATAATATTTTCCATTCAGAAATACTGAAACATAGTGGCCGAAGGACCAGAATCTCTCTCTCTCTCTCTCTCTCTCTCTCTCTCTCTCTCTCTCTCTCAGCAAGAGATTAATAAAGGAAATTAAGCCAATATTTTCACACGAGACTGGGGCAATAATCGAGCCCCTTCTTTTGATTCCCCCTCAGACTTCCTCGGTCGTACGTGACAATCGGACCTCCGTACACCTCCTCCCCTTCCCCTTCCCCTCACCTTACCTCCTCCTCCTCCTGCAGAAGCATCAGCAGCAGCAGCAGCAGCTGAAGCTGAAGCGAACATCCCTCTCCTTAAAAGGCCCGCGACATGAGCAGCAACAGCGGCAGTGGGAGTCGGAGGAGGAGAAGAGGAGGAGGAGGAGGAGGAGGAGATCCTACGAGCAACCAACAGGAGCAGCCCAAAGGGCGGGGCACTTGGAGCGCTCCTCCATTCTTGCCCCTTGTCTCGCTGGCTTTCATTAATGGCGATGAGGGATTCACACCCGCGAGGAGGAATGGGGATGAAGGGGAGTACCCCAGGGGCACCTCCTGCTCCCCATCCGAACCCCTAACCAAATTCATATCGCTTCCTGGTCCTTCTTGCCCCAGTCACTCCGAAGGGCTCCACGCCCTTCGAAAAAAATAAATAAAAAAGAAGTGTTAGTTATCTCATTCTCGTTCTCCCCAAAGCCATTTAGTTTTTTCAGCAGATAACCCGAACTCATTCGCTAGGTTGCCTTATCATTTACTCCATTATCCAAATGCAATTGTACCCATTGCAATCTATATAATAGCGATGGTTCCAGTCGAATGGCTGTGATGCCTCCTACAATTACTGGAAGCCCCAGCTTCTACATATACTGTAATTTCTTTTGACTCATTTAATATGAGTTATTAACATGATGCACACTACTTCAAAACATATGCTTATGATCTTGACGCTCAAACTTTCTCAGCTCCTTTAGTCAAGTTTTCCGTTCTCTCTCTCTCTCTCTCTCTCTCTCTCTCTCTCTCTCTCTCTCTCTCTCTCTCTCTCTCTCTCTATATATATATATATATATATATATATATATATATATATATATATATATATATATATATATATATATATATATATATATATATATATCTATAAGTATATATATATATACATGTATATATATATATACATATATATATATATATATATATATATATATATATATATATATATATATATATATATATATATATATATAATCTGTTTGTCTATGTGCAACATCACAGAATATTCAGTGAGAATTTAACTAAATTTTTCATAAAATCGTATGAAATACAAGGGTCTTTACTTATATATTTATATTTACATATGTACATAGATGTTTGTCTAACGCCTTTCTCTAAGATGTTACGCTCAAATTTTCACTTTCTTAGTTCTCCTTTCACCGGAGGGTATCACACAAAATCCCAAGTGTCCCATTTGCACATATTATTCCCTCTAGCCAATCTTCGGGTACAGATCTATTCTTTTTTTAACCTTTTTGCCTGGCAACTAGAAAAATAAGAGAGAGAGAGAGAGAGAGAGAGAGAGAGAGAGAGAGAGAGAGAGAGAGAGAGAGAGAGAGAGAGAGAGAGAGAGCTTGACGGTGCAAAGCAGATTAAATTCTAGGACGCCTGTAAGTAATTAACAGGAAAAATTCCTTCTGGGGCATTTATCCTGAATTATGTCATTATGCAAAACGAACTCCCTCTGGTATTCTGTCTATCTGTCTCTCTGTCTGTCTCTCTTGCGTTCCTCGTCATTTCTGCTAAAAATAAAATGGCCTCAGCTGTTTCTGGCGTCAGATACGCTTGCTTTCGTTTCACGGTGGTCTTCAAAATGCGCAGAATATCTGCTTATTCTGCTGACTACCTGCTCATTCTGCAGACCATATGGTTATTTTGCTGACTATCTGCTTATTCTCCTGATTATCTGCTTATTCTGCAGAATATTTCCCTATTGTGCAGAATATCTGTTTATTCTGCAGACTGTCTGCTTATTCTGCTGACTATATGCTTGTTCTCCTGATTATCTACTTATTCTGCAGAATATTTCCTTATTCTGCAGAATCTGCTTATTCTGCAGACTGTCTGCTTATTCTAATGACCATCTGCTTATTCTGCTGACTATCTGCTTATTCTCCTGATTATCTGCTTATTCTGCAGAATATCTCTTTATTCTGCAAAATATCTGCTTATTCTGCAGACTATCTGCTTATTCTCCTGATTATCTGCTTATTCTGCTGACTATCTGCTTATTCTCCTGATTATCTGCTTATTCTGCAGAATATCTCTTTATTCTGCAAAATATCTGCTTATTCTGCAGACTATCTGCTTATTCTACTGACTATCTGCTTATTCTGCTGACTATCGCTTATTCTGCAGAATATCTGCTCATTCTACTGAGATGTTTCTGCATCTGCTTGACTAAGTTTCTGTTACTATTATTAACTTGTTTTCTAAGCCGGCTTTACTTATTTTTCTTCCTGGTGCTTTGGAACACCGTGATCTAGAATATTGTGCTCTGGAACACCGTGCTCTGGATCACCATGCTTTGGAGCACCTTGCTTTGAAACACTGTGTTCTGGAACATCGTGCTCTGGTCAACTGTGCTTTGGAATACTGTGCTCTGAAACACTGCGCTCTGGAACACAGAGCTCTGAAACACCGTGCTCTAGAACACAGTGCTCTGGAACACTGTGCTCTGGAACACAGTACTCTGAAACACCATGCTCTGGAACACAATGCTCTGAAATACTGTGCTCTGGAACACCGTGCTCTTGAACACTATGTTTTGGAACAATTTGCTTTAGAACACCGTGCTCTGAAATACCGAGCTTTGGAACACCGTGCTCTGAAACACCGTGCTCTGGAACACTGTGCTCCGGAACACTACGCTCTGGAACACCGTGCTTCGGAACACTGTGCTTTGCAACACAGCACTTTGGAACACTGTGTTTTGGAGTACCGTACTCTGGAACGCTGTCTATTTAGAGTAAAATATTCAATCCAATAAAATAATTAATCATAATTAAACACACCCAAACATTCACACAGAAAGTGCCAACATTTCCATTAGCTTTCCCACACAGTTCAAATTCCAAGATAAAAAATGAAGTAAGAAATCAAAGCACCATAACAAAATACAGATAAAAAGATAAATAAAGTAAATAAATACATTTGTAAATAACTTTGATATAAAAAAGTTTACAACATACAGATGGAAAAGAAATAAAATAGATAAATAACATGCAAATAAATGTGGCATAAAAATGCATTATATTTGCTCAGTCATGACTCAGCAAAGGCGCTCTTTCAGTGCAACATTCTCTGGCTAATTACTCCGTAATTCTTACATCACGAACTCCCAATCTGCATTTTCCTCAACTCCAAGGAGTTGTGTCATCCCCACAAAGAAACGCGTACACACACCGCTATCGCATGACGTCATCCATTGTACTTATCAACAAAACGTTACGGCAGCACCAAAAACAACTTCTTCTTCTCCTTCTGCTGCTGCTGCTGCTACAGAGGCCACCCATAGTGACACCAGTGCCATCCTTCTGAGCGAGGAGAACAGGATAAAGTATCCTACGAATTAACATCCTTAGGCACTGATGAAGGAGGGATCGCCTCTGTGCATTTGAATCATAAAGTTTAGCTCACCGCCTAAACAGTTTAATTGTCTGGTTTGGGTAAGCGAGGAGAAATAGTGTCCATATACCCGGCCCCCACCCTCTCTCTCTCTCTCTCTCTCTCTCTCTCTCTCTCTCTCTCTCTCTCTCTCTCTCTCTCTCTCTCGCTGGGCATGCGTGTATGAAATCCTTGTTCTTTTTTTTTTATGTTTTTACGACTATCACATCAGTAAGGGCCCACAGATGGCTAAATCCCCCAAATTCTCATCCACTCCTGAAATGGCTTCAAACAGAATGGAAAACGTTACAGTACCAGGTTCTTCTTCTCATAAACTGTAAGAGAAGGAATATATGTGAGGAAGACAGATGGGGGTATGGTAGAAGAGGAGGAAGAAGAGGAGGGATAGAAAGAGGAGAGGCAAGATGAAGAGGGGCAGTTGGAAGAAGTATATAAGGGGAAGAGTGAGGGGAATGAACGAATACCAAGAGAGAAGGAGGAGAAGGAAAGAGGGGAATACCAGAAGGCAAACAGGAGAAGAAAGGGAGAGGGAGGGTGGGGGGTACGGAGAGAAAGGTTACGAGCAAAAGGGTGTAAGGACACGAGAAGAGAGAGAGAGAGAGAGAGAGAACTAAGAAGTTCTTCAGGATGTTTCATCACCATACCATCCCTTTGGCTCTTCGACTCCCCAGGGAGACTGGCACTATAAAGTGGCACTGGCGATATTAAAAAAAAAAAAAAAAAAAGAAAACTGGCATCCAGTTACACAGACACAAATGAAGATGTGAGTAAGATTAACATTCAGCCCAAAGGCGGATGAATAACACTGAATAAATATGAGAAGGCGATGATAACGAGACAAAGACACAGAACTAAAAGATAAGGAAGAAGAAAAAGAATAAAAAAAAGATGACGAAGAAGGCCAATAAAAGAATGTGCATGTAATTAGATAGCACAAACCACTGGAGACTTGAGCGAGGAGTAACAGCCATGAGTACAAAAACAAATAAAAATTATAAAAAAAAAAACTACGCAAGATAATACTGTACATCTACAAAGAAGACTTATGACTAACAGAATTTTCATTGTATCAGATTCTACGCACGAGTGTATTACTCTATAAACATTACAGTACAGTAGAATGAAAAATAACCTTCTGTCCACATGCGTATGCATTATGCATACGCATCTGTTGCGTTGAAATTAGCTGTATACATTCAGGACAGATAATAATATACCCGCTAGTAAAAATTACACATGTAACGTAAGGACAATTCAACTCTCTCTCTCTCTCTCTCTCTCTCTCTCTCTCTCTCTCTCTCTCTCTCTCTCTCTCTATACAGAGTATCAGGCAAGTTTTCATCATCGTAAAGCAAGCTCAAAATGTGGTTTGCTTCCAGCACACAAGCGATTAGCTACGAAAAACAAACTTGTGAAAAACTCAAACTCTTCTTCAAGCACTTGCTGAAATTCCCTTGAGGCTACGAGCCAAAAAATAAAAAAAAATCTCGTCATAACAAATAGGAGACTAGAGTTTGCTACAAATAAACAAATAAAATGTTCTTAACAAAGGAACTTTTACAAAAATAAAATTATAAATAAATATATACATAAATAAATATATAAATTAATTAATTAATTACTTAATAAATCCATGAAATATTCTGCAATAATTATTTTCGATTTTGCAACACCGATCATGGGGAAAATTAAAGCTGTAATAATATAAAATGGTGTTGCAAACAAAAGGTAAAATATTTCAACTTCTATTTCAATAGCAACAAGAAACGAGTTATTCCTTAACCATTCCTATCATAGGTTAGGTTACGTGACGAGAAGAAAGGTTAAAATTGAAACGTTTGGAAGGGCAAAACGAAAACATTTCTCAATGCTTTCAAATAAAAATTCATAAACTGTTACACATAAATAAATAAATGCCACACCGTCCACAAGGATCACGTGACTAATTGTCCTGCAAGAGCCAGACGGAAATAACAAAAGACACAAGTCCCTAGTGGCGCTTTCGTGAATTGAATATAGACTTCTTCAGGGTACAGTTAATAAATAAATAAAAATTATAGATGTGAAACTACAGTATAAAATTGTGTGGCAGACGAAAAGTAAAATATATCGACTTGTAATTCAATCACAACAAGAAACGCGTTATTCATTCATCATTCTTTTAAGTCAGGTTAGGTGACGAGTTCCCATTGTTTTCAAACAAAAACTAATACATTGCTAAACATACCGAAATAAATACGAAGTTTTAATGTTAAAAACTGACCGTAAAGACATGACAGCGCTCAAAGCCACAATCTTTGTATAAATGCTTGACCATGGATGAAACTTCCACACCAGTTGCTTCATACACCTACACAGATAGCTCACCAGCTTCCCGTCGAACACCCTCACACTATACGTCATACACCTCCGTCATCCACGCGCTCTCTGGAGTCATGGATGTTGTGTGTGACGAGAACTCTTCCTTCCAATACCTCTTTTATATTACTTATCCAGCCTTTTCCGTGTATTTCTCCCTCCTCCCTCGAAATATCTCCAAAATGTTTACTCTCTTCCCAAAACTATCATACAAAAATATTCAGTGTAGAAAAATGCAATACACATACACCTCCAACTTAGTTCTCTATAGCCACGCGACACATCCACGTACAAAACGCAGGCTATCTGCAAGTGATAGGCGACGCTTCCGGTTCACAGAGCATGTGTGCCAATTACCAACAGTAAATCCACTGAAAGTGTCACAGGCCGGCCAGGGCCAATGGAACGGATCCTCCCCCCCAAAAAAAAAAG
>NC_089789.1:9474114-9511614 GCF_040412425.1 Macrobrachium rosenbergii | reverse complement strand
TAAGTCCACTATGGCTGTTTCAGCTCTCGAAGGAAAGTCAATTTGGTCCACCTGGCTCTTGACAGGGTCGTTCGTGTGTCAGTCGTCTCGAATTACTGTCGCAAAAAATTGACGGGTGAAACAGATATAGGTGGCTGAGTGGAATATACTACAGTATATCTGGTTTAACTAGAATTATAACACGACAGCTTAATTACCTTTCACACCCATATCAGAGGCTGCGCACGCGCCGAACACACACATACACACACATATCTATTATATATATATATATATATATATATATATATATATATATATATATATATATATATATATATGTGTGTGTACATATGTTATTCCCATCCTACCAAATATCTCATTAATTTGTACAATATTATACCTATAAACCTAAAGGCACGTTTCTTCCATTTTCACACAAGTGGACAAATGCAAAAGTCATATCAAGAGAATAATTCTAAAAGTGTTGGTCTCCGATTTTAAAAATAATAAACAAAAACTACGATGAACAGGACTTACAAGAAAGCAAAGACTAATTTAAGATAGACTCTTCGTAAACATCAAAGATCTTCTGAATTTCTGAAATCTGTATCATCGACCACAATCGATTTTGGTAATCAGATCTATCAATTACATTTAATTATGCTAATTGATTGTATCGCTGCAGTTTTTGTAGGCAACAGGAAATATGGGCACAATTATTTTGTATGACATCCATACATCTGCGCTCAATGAAAAATGTATGTACAAATATATCAGTTCTGTTACTAAATCATTACATCCTTTGTTATTTTTACTTAGATACTTATGGAGAAGTAATACTAAGCACAGCTTTTCATGATACAAAGGATGCAAGTGTAAACTATTCCTTGTAGCAAGTGTAAACTATTTTTTGTAGAGTGAAAATCTTTAAAATTTATACACAAAATGAACATTTGACTGACCGCAATAACAGCAAAATCATCCACTGGAGTTGTAACTTTTAAGGAAATAAAATTCATGTATACCTAACTCATGTCTTTTCCATTTTCAGCAAGTCTTTCGGGATGAGGCTGTTACCCCATCCGCTCTGAATCTTGACTACGCCCCACATATCAGACTAGCTACCAGGTACATAATTCACTATTTAGGAAGTTGTTAGGGTTTTAACGAAGTGCGGCTATCCGCCCAGGATTCAAACTGCTGTCCCTTCATCCGCGAGTCGAGTATGTTGTATCTAATGGCTTTTTACGAGAGAGAGAGAGAGAGAGAGAGAGAGAGAGAGAGAGAGAGAGAGAGAGAGAGAGAGAGAGAGAGAGACGTGAAACTTCTAGCTTCTCAAAATAGATGCTTCCTTATCACCCTTGCTCCCTTTCCCACCCCAGTACTTTCTCTCTCCCCTCCTTCCCTCCCTTCACTCCCCACCTATCTCTCTCTCTCTCTCTCTCTCTCTCTCTCTCTTCCCTTTCATTCGGTCTCGATCAATCTCCCGTAAGTGGCCTCCCCTAATGGCCTTTCCTCATCACAAACATCCCTGAGAAGATATTTTCTCTGTTCCCGAGGAAGACATCCAGAGCCACAAACGCTAATATAATAATTCTCTTGCTTCGACTTGATGTGTGAAAATAAACACACAAATCTTTCTCCAGTACTAATGCCATGCATGGAATAGCTTCGCAAGCTGCTGCGTTTAGTCAAATGAATTTATTGCAAATGTTGGTCATAATACTTTCAACATTAATGAAGTGAGGAACATGACTTCGTTGAATAAAGACTAAAATAAAATAGTAAAAACTCTGGAAATGTTATGCATCTAATGACATATTACAGTTATTAAAATACCATTCCTTAACTATTACAATACAGTGACGGACTAGTGTATGTATATTTATCTGTATATATGGGACTTCTAATATATATATACGAAGTAGCTCATTCCGATTTTAAATGTGGGAAATCATATTCACAACAGTTACTCACACACACACACACACACACACACACACACACACATATATATATATATATATATATATATATATATATATATATATATATATATGTGTGTGTGTGTGTGTGTGTGTGTGTGTGTGTGTGTATCTATCTCTCCTATGTGTGTGTGTGTGTGTGTGTGTGTGTGTGTGTGTGTGTGTGTTTTATTCATAGTAAGTTCAAACTTGTACCAACAAATTAAGGAGGGTCGTACAAGGGCTGCTGTTATGTATTTTTTTTTCTCTGGCTAATGCTAACACGTTCACCCTAAAGTAGTTACGCGACTGTGGTCGGTTGCAACCAAGGAATAGGAGAGCATGGTACACACGCACACACACACACATATATATATTTATATATGTGTGTGCGTGGTGAGTAACTGTTGTGAATATGACTTCCCACATTTAAAATTGGAATGAGCTACTTCTTTTATTAATTTAAGAGTAAAATAAAGAAAAAAACACAACGTGAATAAAAAAGTATATCTGAAAAAAAAAAACACGAATCAGTCGTCACAGTGACTGGGGAGTATATTTTCCGGGAAAGGCAGAACCATCCAGTTTTCATCCTAAGTAAGCAAAGTGAAATACAACCGAACGAGATGGCTGTTTCGTGCCAGCTTCACAACTCACTGAGTTTAGTTGTTTCCTACAGCTATGAGCACCGGTTTTGCATGTGGTCATAGTAGTAGGAGGAGGAGGGAGAGGGGGAGGGAGAGGGAGAGGGAGAGGGAGAGGAGGGGGGGAGAGGAGGGGCGAGGGGGAGGGGTGTCCCAGAGGCATCCGGCTCATGTTAGCAAGTTTCTCAGATCTGACATTTGGGCTTCAACTGGGTTCGAGACACCTCGAACGACTTGCCACACCTTCAAATACCCCAGAGTCAGATCCTCTGAAGTGTGTAGGAGAGGTCAATAACTTCTGAAAATGATATTCATTTCATAATTAAAGGTATACAATAGTCTTCAAAATCTGTGGATCCAAAAAAGTTCACCTGACGATCCCTTCAACACACTAAACTTATAAACTACACAGAAAATTCATAAATTAGGTAACTAACTAAACAAATATACAAGTAAAATATCATAAATTAGTTAACTAACTGAACAAATATACAAATAAAATACCTGTGTATTCTGACACCTTCAACCTAAACTGGTGATTATATCTACCAACGGGTAACAAATCAACCAAACTATTCTAAACAGTCAACATATTTCTATTCTTTTGACTATCATACAGAACGAAAAAAGACCTGGAAACAAACCGGTACTTCAAATTAGTGCCCCCTGGAAGGAAAAAAATAAAAAACAACAGAAAAGTCTTTGTAGGCTGCTTTGGAAGCAAGAGCCCGTGCTGACACAAGACACAAACCCAGCATAATAAAAAAAAATCTGTAGACTGGTTCTGAAGCAAGAGCCTGTGGTGACACAAAACCAACATAATACAAAAGTAAAAAAAATCTCCAGACTTCTTTGCAAAAGGTTTTTATACTGCTTTGGAAGCAAGAGCCTGTGCTGGAAAAAGCCCTCCTTAATCCAACAACACTAAGGAGAGGAGAAGAAGAAGCAGAAGTTTCGGTTCCATCAACAAATCTCGCAAATATATAGAGATTAATCTGCCCCTCCTTATTTGAATGAAGCGGCGCAATTGAATGAAATGAACACAAACGCGAATATTGTTTTCGTACCCAAGGGGAAGAACGCAAGGCACACCGGAGAGCAAATGAAATTGAAGTGAATACTGTTTTCGTAACCTTTGAGAAGAACAAGTGCCTGAGAGAGAGAGAGAGAGAGAGAGAGAGAGAGAGAGAGAGAGAGAGAGAGAGAGCGATCATTAAAACCAATATACAAATTCTATAACTATACCTGCGGCAACCTCGTTTAAAATAAAAATAATAATAATAATAACAACGACAAGAAGAAGAAGAAGAAGAAGAAGAAGAAGAGAGAGAGAGAGAGAGAGAGAGAGAGAGAGAGAGAGAGAGAGAGAGAGAGAGAGATTTATTCACAAAGACCCTTCTACTAAGGTAAACAGGTACCGCCGAGCCGATGGGTGGGCGGTCGCTACAAAGGGCTTCTTCGTGTGTCTCTTGAATGCAAAGAGATCTCTTACCAGGTGTCCTTTAAAACTATGAAGGTTTCCTAATGGCTGCCATATAAACCATGAAAGGATGACTTTCTATGCGTCCATTAATTATGAAGTGAGTTCTGTCTTTGCGTCCTCAGGCTGTGACAATTATCTCTTTTCTTACTACAAAGAAGTTATTTAGTGTGTGTCTCAGAACTTGAAGTGGTCTTTTTCCTGCCTTTTAACTGTGAATAAATCTCTTTCTATTTGTCTTATAGATGTAAAAAAAAAAATCTGGGTATATTTGTCTTTCAACTATGAAACGAATCTCTTCAATGTTTATGAAATATGAAATATAAAATAAAATTATAAAATAAAATGAATTTTCAAAAATTTCGCTTCCAAGTTTATTATTTACGAAAAGACTTTTTATTTGTTAATTTATTTATGAAAATACTTTTTTGCAATATGTCTTTTAACTATAACAGTATCGACCTCTATGTGTCTATAAACTATGCCATGATTTCTATATAAATTTTCTTCAACTACGAAAAAGAAAAATTCTCTCTAAAAGTCTCCAGACTCGAAAGAAATCTCGTACTAAGTCTTTTAATCACAAAATAATCTTTATATTTAGCAGGAGCAAGAACAAACTACTGCAACAAGACTTGGAACTAAAATAAATATATTCATACGAAAATAAATATAATCTCAGTGTAAAGATTCGGACAAATTGCACATCCAGCACCAAGGAAGATGAGCTTACAAATTAATCATCTCTGAGAGAGAGAGAGAGAGAGAGAGAGAGAGAGAGAGAGAGAGAGAGAGAGAGAGATTCATGAAACCCAAATACAGATGCATTAGTATTACCTGTTGCAATTCCACTTAAAATAAAAAAATAATGATAAGAAGAAGAAGAATAAGAAGAAGAAGAAGAGAGAGAGGGAGAGAAAGAGATAAAACGGACATATTTCCTTGGCGTATATTTCAAATGAAAAAAAATAACAGTATAAGTAAACTAACATCACGTCACTTGCGAGATGAAGACGGACATTAAAGAGTGGCTGACTCGCATTGCATTTTCAGACGTGGTCAGTAACTCAGTAACCACCAGGCAGCCCACTCATTATTTGTTTCTTAATGAATGCAGTGAGTACTAGCGCCTAATTGCCACTCATTAGGACCATTTAATAGCTAATTAAGGGATTAATTATGCGCCTGAACTAACGTTTGGTTCTTTACTTCTACCCAGAAGCAATTCTCCTTGTATTTTTAATGATTTACTTACCTTTTTATCTATTTATTCATTAGTTTTTTAACTTTTTTTTTTTACTTTTCTAATAACCGATCTCTTCTTTCTGTATTTCCCATTGCCTTCTGTTACACCATATTCTTTGGAAGCCTGAATTTCAAATCAATGGCCACTTTGGTGGGCTTGTTCCATATGAAGGGGGTTCTTCTTCCTCTTCTGAATAATAATAATAATAATAATAATAATAATAATAATAATAATAAATAATAATAATAATAATAAATTTAATAATAATAATAATAATAAGTAAAAAAAGAATTAATTATTTAATTTTATTATGGAAATTTTGCTATTAATCCAGCACTGCGACTTTTTAGCTATTCTGGGATTAAGACTGAAAAGAGGGAGTTGGAGTGGTTGGACACCAAGATTGAAGTTAAGGCTTAAAGAGTGGGTGCAGCTAAGGGCCAAACTGAAGCTGCAAACGGCCTTTAGTGATGCCTACAGTGTACCACAAGTTTTTAATTTAAGAATTCTAAATTACTTGTGCTTCTTTCTAAAGCCTGTGACAGACGTTCTGTCTCCCTGTCTCCTCTGTCTACTTAACCGTCTATATCTGAGCGTCTTAGATGTGTATGAAGAGAGTAATGGCATGCTTCCCTCTCCTCCAGAATTACCCTTGATTTGTATGCGTCATACGAGCGTCACGCAAAGACTTTTTCTTTTTTTATAATAACAAGATTCATTCGCAAAACATGTCTTACTGAGTCTTAACCTAGTCTATATATATATATATATATATATATATATATATATATATATATATATATATATATATATATATATATATATATATATATGTGTGTGTGTATATATATATATATATATATATATATATATATATATATATATATAGAGAGAGAGAGAGAGAGAGAGAGAGAGAGAGAGAGAGAGAGAGAGAGAGACACACACACACACACAACCATACCAGGAAGACGAAAATTCTGGGGAAGAGAAGATTAAGAGGCGGCAGAAATAAATTAACAACAAGCAAAACTACTTTTATACATCACATATACATACAAAATAATGTTCAAGTTCTCTTACCAAAGGCAGTATGCAAGAGGAGGAGGAGGAGGAGGAGGAGGAGGAGGAGGGAGGAGGAGGAGGAGGAGGAGGAGGAGGAGGAGGAGGAGGAGGAGGAGGAGGAGGAGGAGGAAGTTGGAAGGGGGAGGAAGGAAATAAAATAAGCCTATTTCACTCTATACCGCCTCTAAGGCATCGCACAGCAGGGCACAGCGAGCGAGTGAAAGTGCAATGCTTTATGGGATTAAGACCTCGTAACCTACGTCTGAGAATGATCATAAAAAAACATCAGACTCTGAAAGGACTAAATTCTTACATCGTTTAAATGTATTATAACCCCTAAACTAAAGTCCTCACTGTTCACAGTATTCGAAGACGATGGTAAATTAGGAAGATGGAACAATAAGTAAAAGACAAGAACAAAAATATAAATTGACGAATTATATATATATATATATATATATATATATATATATATATATATATATATATATATATATATATATATATATATAGTACCTCAGATTTAATATCATCGTTTCTGGATTATATTCCACAATGCACACAAACACAAACACACACACACACACACACACACACACATATATATATATATATATATATATATATATATATATATATATATATATATATATATATATATATATATATATAAATAATGTACATATATATAAAGTGGATTATATCTCCCACAATATCGCGCGGCCGTCCGTTTCAAAACTTCTCCTTTCCTCGCTGTTGCTGTTGACGATTTGAAAAAAAAAAAAGAAGTAAAACTAAGAGAATGTCGGTCAGCAGCCGCCCGGCGAAGTAATAAAAATGGCGATGGACCGCTACCGCCATCCTCTTGTTAATCCTCTAATCCTGAAACTGCAGACGGCACGGATTCCATGTGAATTCATTTCCTCGACTCTTTCAAGCCACTGCTGCTGCTGCTGAGTCAGCAGAAGCAGATTTCGTAACGACGAAGTTGGGAGGAATGGACCAAAGAGAGGCTTCTGCTGGAAACGTCGAGGTACGCGCGCGTGGCCTGCATGATTCTGCTCGCTCTCTCTCTCTCTCTCTCTCTCTCAATTACGTGCGCTTTTTTCTGTCTACCTGCCACTACAGAGTCAGCAGAATTAGCAGGCTGAAAGGGGGCATTTTTTAGGGGGGGGGCTTTGCTGGATAAGTCTGGACACACGTGACCTACATGATACTGCTCTCTCTCTCTCTCTTTGCATGATTCTGCTGTCTCTCTTACTCATATTTACTCTCGCTCTCTCTCTTTAAACAAACTGCCGCTGCAGAGTCAGCATAGCCACCAGCAGGCGTACTAAGCGGACGAGTCAGGGACGACCCTCCTGCTGAACAGATCGAGGGCACGTGCGTGCCCTACGTGATTCCACCATTTCTCCTGCTGCTGCCACTTACAGTACTTTTCTTAATGGTCCAGCCTTTGGCGACACACACACACACACACACACAGGATATTACGGGCAATTTACGGCGCACGTTATGTCTGGATCTTCCTTCCTTGCATAAAGATGTTAGTAACCCGTATTCCGTCCTTACACATTATTTCGTACTTGAACATCTGAGCAGGGTTCGAATTAACGGCACCGTTACGTAGGGAAGCTTCTCTACGGTCGGAATATGTGAATAATAATAGTAAAATGTATTTTTTCATTCACAGATCTATAGTAAGAGTCTGTCGTTATTCATTGTATAGGAAGATAATCACGGGAAGAAGTGATAAGGAGGAATAATGTTTATCAGACACATGCACAGCCAAGCAATAATAATGGAAGACTGAGCTTATCGTTATCTTCCTGGATAGGACAATTCTCCTCGCCATTCTTCTGCGTCAAGCTTGCGAATCTTGCCGGCTTTAATTTAAAATATAAATGCATAAACGGAACTTTGTAGTTTACTGTCTAATCCAGGAAGATAACGATAAGCTCAGCCTTCCATTATTATTGCTTGGCTGTGCATCTGTCTGATAAACATTATCCTCCTTATCACTTCTTCCCGTGATTTTCTTCCTATACAATGAATAACGACAGACTCTTACTATAGATCTGTGAATGAAAAAATACGTTTTACTATTATTATTCACATATTCCGACCGTAAAGAAGCTTCCCTACGTAACGGTGCCATTAATTCGAACCCTGCTCAGATGTTCAAGTACGAAACAATGTGTAAGGACGGAATACGGGTTACTAACATCTTTATGCAAGGAAGGAATATCGGCAAATGATATCGGGACCCAACCAATTTAAATTTAAAACATCATATAGAAAAAGTGAGCTAAATTTAATACTAATTGTACCTTGCATACGACATCAACAAACACATGCAAATAAAACGGACAACATTCCATCACTTATCTAATCTATAATTTCTTTCATTTACTTGTAATTTCCATTAAATAATTCCATCAAAAACCTTTAATTACATATAGCTATTCCTCTAAACCTCATTCATTGATTTACTCAAGTTACGTATACCAGAGAAAGAAATGAATACATAAAGAAGCAACGGCCAAACTCTTCTGTTGCATTCCATCACTTAAGTGGCTAACAAGTGGCCACCTCTAATGGCTACGACAAGGGCATTGACAGATCTTTTTTTTTGCCCGACCTCACACGCCATCGCCCAGCGTCGCACCGGCTAAACCTAAGCTCTCCTCTCTCGCCATAAAAGGGCAAGCTACTATATTACGTACATACAAACTTACATAGGGTTGTGCATGTACTATATAGAAAGAGGTTGCGATAAACAGCCAAGGTTTATTGAGAATATATGTGGAACAGTTTGCTTTGTGCAGTTGTGGGGTCTTCTGATCTCTAAATGTTTAAGAAAGGAGCAAATTCATACCTGCTCTATGCTGCTGACGTCTCCTGAACTTCAGGTGTATCGGCTTTATTTTCTATTCCCTCATGTTTATTTATTTAACAGAGATCTTTCACATTCACAATTGATCCCTGATCCCCTTTTCCTGCGGAAAGCAACCAGATTCGCAGTAGGTGTGCCTCGCTGTCAAACTTCTCAGTTCCAGAGGTCTTTAAAATTTATTCCTCACACCGTTGGAACGTGGAACAGCCTCCCTGAGGATGTCGTGCAACTGGAACTTCAGAAGTTCAAGCTAAAATGCAATGCATTACTACTCTAATACAATCCTCCTTGTATTTTAATAATTACGTTTTTTCTGTCTATTAATTTGTTAATTTCTTTCTTCTTTTTTAATAAGTGGGATCTCTTCTTTCTGTATTTCCCATTATCTTCTGTTACTTACTTCTAATGAACACCATATTCTTTGGAAGCTTGAATTTCAAGTCAATGGCCCCTAAGGGCTTGTTACACATGAATTTGGTTCATCTTCCGAATAATAATAATATCTCATTTTCCTATAACTTGTTTCTCTCTGCAGCCTGATTTCCCTTTGGAGCCCTCTTGGGTTTAAAGTCTCTCGGCTCCGCACATGAGGGTTTTCAGCTGAAGATTTAAAGAAAGGAGAAAGAAAGAATATGGTTTACAGTCACCTTCCGCGATATGGCTCTGAAATGTGGCTGGGATATCATAACATCAGGCTACATTCCTCACTAGAGTTTTCTGTATGTCTAACTCTGTTATACTTTTATTTCCTAAATAAACGAGCTTTGGTCCTTACAGTAAGGAAGGCTCTTCGCCAAGTCCATTCTTCAGTTATCACACAAAAACACTGAAGTGCAGATTCGCCATTGACGAGACATGACACACAATGTCGTCTATCATTTTTTGAGTATTTAAGAAGAAAAATCTGTAACATAAAATAAGCGACATTTGATCATTCTTTTTACGGCATAATGTCACAAATTATCGAACGTCGAATTATATATGGATTAAAGCAATACATACAAGACGACATTTCTTTTGCCTCAGGATTTAGGGGGAGAGAGAGAGAGAGAGAGAGAGAGAGAGAGAGAGAGAGAGAGAGAGAGAGAGAGAGAGAGAGAGAGAGAAGAAACGGGATCACAGTCTTAAAACCCATCAGAATTATATATGGAACTTTAGAAATAATTATAAAGACGTTTAAAAGGATCCTAATCTGTGCATATTCAACAGACGGAGGAGAGAGACCTTACCTTACAGACCTTACAATTCGTTCGGGTTGCCCCAGGTCCCTCAGTGTGAGGCACCTTTGATGTCTACCAGAGAGTTGCTAACGCATCTTCCGGTATATTTTGCATCTTCCAGTCTTGGATGGTCTGGGATGCATCTTAGATATTTGTCGAGCTTATTCTTAAACACATCTACGCTCACTCCTGTTATGTTCCTCAGATGAGCTGGTAGCGCATTGAATAGACGCTGCATTATCGATGCTGGTGCGTGGTGGATTAATGTCCTGTGTGCTTTCCTTAATTTTCCTGGTATAGTTTTTGGCACTATTAATCTACCTCTGCTTGCTCTTTTGATAATTTTAGTTCCATGATGTTTTCGGTAATTCCTTCTATCTGTTTCCATGCTTGAATTACCATGTAACGTTCTCTTCTCCTTTCAAGACTATATAAATTTAAGAATTGTAGTCTTTCCCAGTAGTCAAGGTCCTTAACTTCTTCTATTCTAGCTGTAAATGACCTTTGTACACTCTCTATTTGTGCAATATCCTTTTGGTAGTGTGGGTACCATATTATATTGCAATATTCAAGTGGACTACGTACGTACGTTTTATAAAGCATAATCATGTGTTCAGCTTTTCTAGTTTTGAAGTGCCGGAACAACATTCCCATTTTTGCTTTGCATTTTGCCAATAAATTGCTATTTGATCATTGCATAACATATTCCTATTCAACATCACACCAAGGTCTTTAACTGCTTCCTTGTTTGTGATTGTCTCATTATTAGGTCCTTTATATGCATATAGCATTCCTCCTTTATCACCATAGTTCATTGATTCAAATTTATCAGAGTTAAATACCATCCTATTTATCTCTGCCCATTTATATATTTTGTTTAGGTCTCTTTGTAGCGAGTTCCTATCTTCATCACAAGCAATTTCTCTACTTATTCTTGTGTCATCTGCATAAACTTCTTACTACTGAGTCCTTAACATTACTGTCTATGTCTGCAATCATAATCACAAACAGCAATGCAGCTAACACCGCATTCCCTGTGGTACACCGGATATTACCGTAGCTTCATCCGATTTCTCATCGTTTGCAATCACTATCTGTTTTCTATTTTGCAAAAATTCTTTTATCCATCTTCCTACTTTGTCAACAATGTTATGTTTTCTAATTTTTTCGCTAATATATTATGATCTACCTTGTCAAAAAGCTTTTGCAAAGTCTAGGTAAACCACATCTGTATCTTTTTCATTTATCATATTTTATATATGCTTTCATGATGGACTAACAGTTGGGTTTGTGTACTTTTCCAGGTACAAAACCATGTTGTCTATATTGAACAATCTATTTTTCATTAAATGTTTCATTATATTTTTTTCATTACCCTTTCATATACTTTCATAATATGAGATGTCAGACTCACAGGCCTATAATTACTTGCCTCTAGTCTTGAACCACTTTTGAAAGTAGGAGTAATATATGCTAATTTATGCTCATCATAAATCTTGCCTGTATCTATACTTTGCCTTAATAATATTGCTAGCGGTTTTTGCGATTGAATGAACCACTTTCTTTAACAATATGGCAGGTACTCCATCTGGTCCTGCTGCTGATCCATTTTTAATTTCATTAATAGCCTGCACAATATCGGCTTCTGTAATATCTATATCTGATAAGTATTCAGTATTTTCATCTCTTATTTCTGTATCATTATCTTCATTGTCAATTCTAGGTGTAAATTCACTCTTATATCTTTCTGCTAATATGTTACATATTTCCTTTTTTTTCATTCGTTAATCGCCCTTCAATTCTTAGAGGGCCTATTTCTACTCTTATTTTATTCATCTTTTTGCATATGAATAAAAATTTTAGGGTTTTGCTTGATATTTTGTAGTGTCATTTCTTCTAGGTTCCATTTTCATTTTCTTTTGATTGTATAATCTTTTTGTTCTGCATTTTCTATCTTACTTTTTAGTTCCATCACTTTCCATGCATTCTTTTCTTTTGCAAGAACTTTTTCCACTTTCTAATTTTTCTGGAACAAGATCCTTCTGTCTCTTGAATTCGTGACTGATGCTTACTTTTTCTTGGTATATATTTTCCACTATTTCCTCTAATATTTTATATAATATATCAGTATTTACCTGTATATCATCACTTACAAATATGTTTTCCCATTCTTTGTTTAATTCTTCATTTATTTTTGACCAATTTATATTCTTACTATAGAAATTGTATTTTCCATATCCTTCCCATTTTTCGTCTCTTGCTTTTCTTTGTTTCGTATGTTCTGGAACGGACTGTTAATTCTATGACATTATGGTCCGAAATATAAATGTTATATACTATTATTTCTTTAACATAGTTCACCTCATTCACAAATACTAGGTCTAAAATATTATCCTTTCTTGTTGGTAGGTGATTTATTTGCTGAATGTTATGTTCTAGTAGCATATCTAATAGCTTTTCAAATTGCCTCTTATCTTCTGCACTACTATTGCTCTCTTTTTATATGTATAAATACAACCACAGTCTCCTATTCGTTCTTTCCATTCTACAAAAAGGAAAGTTAAAGTCTCAGTTAGGAGTATAGTCAGTCCTTGTGATTTCTACATATTTCATCCAGTTTTTCAATTATTATGTCAAACTCTTTAGTATTAGGGGTCTATATATTACAATGTTCACTAATTTTCAGATTCAAATTCTACCGCTATTAATTCACATTCTGTGTTACTATATTTCTCACAGATTTTTCCTTGATTGGCATCTCTCCCATATATCGCGGTTCCCTTGATTTCTATTTTTCTATCTGATCTATAAGTTTGGAAACCCTTTATCTGGTCATCATTACCAGTCTCTTGGGAATACCAGGTTTCACTTATATTCAATATTTCTATTTTTTCATTTTGGGTTAGTTCTTCTAAGAACTCTATCTTTCTTTTGAGTTACTCGAAACTAGACCCTGCGCATTCATCACTATGATTGTTTGCATATTATCTCCATTATCTAATATGGGTAATAATAAGGATTTTCCATGTCTCTTTCCTGTTCTGATATGTTGATCTTTTTCATTTCAGAAATTCGTACATTAAAAATCCAACTTTTCCATTATATTTGTTCTTCCAGCTTCATATTTATTCACTTTGTGCATAAACCTGCACTTATCTCCATATCTGCACCATCCCCTTGCATCATAGATACATTGCTTGTTCCTTGTGCTATATCTAGGTGCTGATGGCTCATATCGTGGTGCTGACTTTTCATAATGAGTTGTTGGCTTGCTTTTTGCCTTCATCACATGATCTTTGTTCTTTTCTTTATTTGTTTCATTTTTTCCTTGGTTTTTTTATATGTATTTTATTTTTTTTTTGATTTTGATTTTGGTCTTTCATGGCTACAGGATGCATGTACCTACATTTCTTATTAAACCTACATCCATTTCCTTCTTTCCAGTTTCTACATATTTTTGGATGTAGATCTCTGCATTCCTCTTCATAGCCATCTAGATATGCACATTTGCCATAGATCTCATAATTGTGACATATCTTGGGATGTTTGTAATAACATCTTTCACCAAACCTGCAATTCCCTCTTTTCAAAAGGGTGCATACTGTGTCTTTCTTTTCTTTTCTTTTTCTTGTTCATTTCCCCTCAGTATGGAGATCCGGTACAACCTCTTTGGGATTTTATTTTGATTTATCAGGTCATAATTTATTTCTTCATATGTATGTTGCTGTATTGCCTCATATGTAGAATCTATGAGTTTCTCTGCATCCATACTATTATCCTGTTCTTTGTTTTCATTAATCTTTTCTCTCTCTTCAGTCTTATTTTCTTCTCTATTTTCCTCATCTTCCTCTTCTTCATCTTCTTCATCTTCTTCATCCTCCACAATCTGTACATTAAGTCTTGATTTAATGACCTTGTCTATCCATACTAGACATGTTGAGCAAAAATATTTTGTGTCCTTATTTCTATTTTGCTCAACTTCAGCACATGACGGGTGTGTCGGTACGTGGCAAGCATAGCATTTCCTAATCAGGTTTTGTGGATTTACAATGCTATACCACACTCTACATAGTTTACATGCTTTAGGCATCCGTTTGCCTATTGCATCAATCAATATATTCACTAATTCCACCTTACTTATTTTCTTTGATGGAATGTGCTGATTTTTGTAGATTTTCTTTATAAGTCTTTTGATAACTTGAACTTTCATTGGTATCTCTTCTATTATTTTCATTATATTTTCTACAGATTTGCTCCAGCTTGAAGGATCGTATCCTTTCAATATGTCTGTGAATGATTTCACATCTTTTTGGTCAATGCTGCAATTAATCTCCATGATCAGCAGACCAAGTTCCCTTCCTGCCAATTCATCGTATTGAATATCACCGATGCAAGCTAGATTTCGCCACCTTTTACCACTGTTGGCTGACTCCTCCATGATTTTCTGATTTTATTAATTCACTCGTAGACAACTTATTAGACGGTTTTCGCTCTAATCTGATATTAAGCTAATCACCGATAGTTCACGAACACTTTTAGCTATATTTCATTCGCTAATTGTATGTAAGACGCGTATTATCCTACAGATTATCCAGACCATAAACGATTACGTCTCACCGAGAGAATGTCACATCACATAGAGAGAGAGAGAGAGAGAGAGAGAGAGAGAGAGAGAGAGAGAGAGAGAGAGAGAGAGAGAGATCCGGGACATGCTTTTATCCTATTAACCAATTAAGAGCTCTTGACGCCAAAGTACTTCCCAGCAGCGGTAAAAAGTGACTGCCTTTCCCCATCTCGAAATTGCCAATCAATCTTCGGTTTCACAAATAATAATGAATTTTCGTACAAAAAAAAAAAAAAAATTATACTGCAGAAAGAGGCAGGTGGGAATGAGAAACAAACTGAATATTGGCAAATAAAGGAGCAGAAAAAATTTGTTAAAAAGTAAGACAGTTGTTACTGCAACGCACGTAAGATAATGTAATAATGGAAATCCATAGAATAAGAGAGAAAAATCCAGATGAATTTTAAGGAATTACGTAAATCATTAAAGGGTGCAGCTCGTGAAAAAGATAACTGGAATACTCACACTCACACACACATGCAACACAGAAACATTATTAGAAAAAACAGATCATTGTCTAGAAAAATACACCTGGAATTAAGAGAAGACGCAGAAAAGAGAAAAATGGACGAGGGAACTGACAAAAATGTTTAAATCCAGTCTAATAGCGACATTGTAAAAGTAAACAGACATGTTAAAGAGATTAGGATATACAAAGTGAAACTGTGTCATACACAATAAATATAATCTATATATACCAAAAAAGAATTCGAAAGGGAGGAGGTAATAAAAAAAATGGTGACGTATGTAACAGAGAAAAGAAATTTCACGGAAGAAAGGTACCTCTAGACAATAGACGCACGAGAGAAAAGGGAAGAGAAAACTTTTCCTGCGTTACTACAAAGGTAGAACGCCTAACAACAGACAGAGAGAGAGAGAGAGAGAGAGAGAGAGAGAGAGAGAGAGAGAGAGAGAGAGAGAGAGAAGTAATGGGGTCACCGTCTTAAAACCCATTAGAATTAGACATGGAACTTTAGGAATAATCAACTCACAAGAAAGTAATCAACTCACAAGAAAGTATAAAGATGAAGCAATCAAAATCTTTCTAAAAGAACCACAAAAGACGGAAAAATCTTAAACTAAAACGCTACGAGCTGACCTACGATGACCTTCAAAAATAAACCTTTATTCCAGTTCCATACATGCTATACTGGCCAAGTGACAGCCAAGATGGGATTATCAAGATTCTAGGGGCTTCAGCATTCTGAGAACCATGCTAAAACCAGTCCGGGCTCTCTCTCTCTCTCTCTCTCTCTCTCTCTCTCTCTCTCTCTCTCTCTCTCTCTCTCTATTTCAAACTACCCGTCAAGCCAGCTAGACACTACTCGCTCCATTTGCAATGGTGATACCATATCAAAGTCTGGGAGCTCATCACACAGCTCCTTTTGGCCTTGTAAAATGTTCCACCGCATCATCGTACATGACCACGTGTCCTTAAAGGAAAGGCGATAAGAGAAAAAAAAGAAAAGAAAAAGTTCGCTGAAGCAACACGGAATCTGTTTACAAAAACCATCGTGTCCAGCTTGCACAGCATATGGGTAAGCAAATTTAATTCACTTAATACTTGAGGCGTGTAGCGGGAACATACCACCGAATAGAGCTAATGATCAAAGTTACGTAATCATATTCGGAAAAAAAATAAACTACTGTCTTCCTTTTTTCCCTTTTTTTAAGAAATAAGCTCTTTGACGCGAAGTTACTCACTCTATAAACAGCGTTCGAGCACTGTTAACAATACAGCTCCGTAATCTTTGAAGCACCAAACGAAGCACTTACCTCAGAATAACAGAGAGAGAAAGAGAGAAACTGTGCAGTGCAAAGATACAACTGTCTTCCTTTTTTTCTTATTTCTTTAAGAGATAAACTCTTAGATGCAAAGTTACTCTCACTATATTATTATTATTATTATTATTATTATTATTATTATTATTATTATTATTATTATTATTGAGAAGATGAACCCTATTCATATGGAACAAGCCCACCAAAGGGGTCATTCACTTGAAATTCAAGCTTCCAAAGAATATGGTGCCTATTCGAAAGAAGTGACAGAAGGTAATGGGAAATACAGAAAGGGATCAATTACTACAAAAACACGTAAATTAACAAATTAATAAATAAATAGCAATGTAAGTAAAACAAAGAGCGTTCGAGTCAGCATAACAATAGAGTTCCATGATCTCCGAAGCGCCAAACGTAGAGCATGCCCGAATAAGAGGGGCCGTTTTTACACTAACCAGCCATAACGGGGCTACGTCCTCATCAAGATACGATCGATCAATCATCTCTAGTCATTGTTCATGCTATATCACATCCCCTCTTGAGATGCCTCAGAGAGAGAGAGAGAGAGAGAGAGAGAGAGAGAGAGAGAGAGAGAGAGAGAGAGAGAGAGAGAGTGTGTGGAAAGCAATCACAAATATATACACACACAAAAACAGAAAACAATCTAAACAGAGAGAGAGAGAGAGAGAGAGAGAGAGAAAGTGGAAAGCAATCACAAATATATACATATACAAAAAAGTAGAAAGCATAATCACAACAGAGAGAGAGAGAGAGAGAGAGAGAGAGAGAGAGAGAGAGAGAGAGAGAGAGAGACGACACGGTTACTGGTTGTGACAGCTACATATCTTGTGGTTAATGCCGGTTGAGTTAGAGCTTAATTTAAACAGTTGTTTATCAGAGTCAGAATTATTGAAGCATATTCTTACGAAATCCATGTACACACTCAAATACATAAATAAATAAATAAATTATATATATAAATACAGATATATTTAAGTATATATACATATATATACATATAAAGACAAAATCCACGAAGGAAAGAGAAACAGTGGAGTGCTGCAAGGCCTTTCGGCTTATAATCTGCCATGTAAAGGACTATAAGTCGAAAGACCTCGTAGCACTCCATTGTTTCTCTTTCCTTAGTGGATTTTGTCTTTATTTATATATTCATCACGTTCCATATTTTAGTAATTCATTTATACATACATACATACATACATACATACATATATATATATATATATATATATATATATATATATATATATATATATATATATATATATATTAATATAACTTAATTCTTAACCTTACTCTTTTTCTTTAGTGAAAATCCCCTGATCTTCTTCTCCTTCGATAACCAACAAAGACCGCTAATGCAATATCTGCCGACGATCTATCTTGCTTTCATCACACAAAAAAGGTCATCTTGCCATCGTGTCACAGAAACGAAATGGAATCTTGTCCAGCCGTCCCTGACAGATCTTTGGAGAACCCATTTGACACGCTCTGGCAAAAGTCCCATATCGGCTACACTTCCTGTTTTTTTTTTTTTTTTTTAATTTGTCCCAAACTTTTTATTTTAAAAGTAAACCCTTTTTGGGTAAAAAAGGAATATTTTGTTTAAATTATCCTCAGAGTCATTAATTTCACCATAGGGTTCTGTAATCTTCATATTTTTTTTTTTTACTTTCTGAAATATTACTAAATTCTTGAATCATTCTGCTCCCCATACATTAAAGAAAAGAATATCTTATCATAATGATCCCTCATGCATTTCATAAGTTTGGAAAATCTTTGTCATCAGCTTTAGAAAACTTGATTTAAAATAATGTGGGAATCTAAATTACAATATAGCTGACGAGAGCACACTTTCTGTTAAAGCCAAGTAACCGACACAACTATGGGACGACACAATATGATCATGGATATACAGTATATACCCAGGGAAATAATAAGATTAGTCATATTCTTTATTTCTAATAAATCTATCTCCTTGTGAAGCCTCTATCAGTTTGCTCTAAATTCCCTCTTATGGACGAAGAATAATTTTTCTTCAAAACGTATGCAAATCAATGTATTCCTAGCCCGCTGAAAATATATTTCTACTTCTCTCGATAATTGGCTGACACTGCGTCAACAAAACTGTGGGGCCACACAAAATCTTTTCGGGTGGTCTAATCACACTGGCATTAAATCACTGAATTGAATTTTTTCCTTTCTCTGCATGCGTAAATGAAATAATCCCTTACCCCTGTTTTACTAATGTTACAATTGAATTGTTTGGTATGTGTGTGTGTGTGTGTGTGTGAGAGAGAGAGAGAGAGAGAGAGAGAGAGAGAGAGAGAGAGAGAGAGAGAGAGAGAGAGAGAGAGAGAGAGAGACGACGGCTGTAATACGTCCGCTATGAGGGTGGCCGCCCGATAAGTTAACCAAAGTTTAGTCGGGATGTTCCTTGGATGGGTGATCATGAAAAAATGCCAACTACATCACTACGCCCTTGAAGATCCAAGGATTAGGGCGTGGCCAAACAGCCTGGTCCCAACACTACTTCATGAAAACCGGAAGGGCAGTTTAGCACCTACTCTAAGAGAGCCCTCTTAGCTTCTTGGAAGAAAACGCAAGTATAAGAATCAAAATTTGCTTATAAATGAACACGTAAACTTTGAGACCAGAGTATAATAATATGACACTTCTGTTCTTGACAGTGGAAGCCTCCCTATAGAGGACAGGCTGACAGAGATGGACAGGAGGACTTCAAATATGATGTTTAGGCAATACTTCGTGCCACGAAAATATTGACGACATTTGTAACGTGAGCGAGACTTGTCATACCGAAGAACGTTGGTCTGACTTGACCACACTGTAGTAGAATCCAATGTATACATATATAGGTTTGTTCACGGATAAACACCACGTACAGACTTGCCGTTGTACAACTCAGGGCCAGCCTTCCTCACCAATGGTCTCCTGTTAGATATGGAAGATAAAGGGTGCGAGCCTTGGCCAGGGCCTCAGAATGATACGTAACATCTGCCTGGGAATAGCTAGGAATTATACATCGTTACCATCGTCTATTTTATTACTGTTAATTTGGGTGTTATGATTATACGAATAAAATAATAACTCACTCAAAGAGCACAAATAAACTTCCATTTCTTAAACTGTTTACAGTTTGCTACGCTGTCAAATTGTCTTAACTCTCACCCTATTTAAAACGTGCTGTGAGGGCTCCTGTAAATGATCTGCAATGCTGTATACACAATTAACAAGCGCGCGCACACACACACACACACACACACACACAAAACATTAACACTTCAATTTCAAAATGACGACAAGAAGAAACGCATCAGTCTTGGCCCTCCAAATTTTATTCATTTTCCATTCCAATTTTTGAGCGGCGCCCGGAAACAGTTAGAAAAGGGGAGGCGACATCGGCAATGGCATTAATCACTTTTAAAGGTTTTGGATCTGAAATAGGGAGCCTTGTGTCAAAGCTCCTCCTATATCTCTCTCCCCTCCCCTCCTCCCTCCCCACCCCCGCCCGCCGTCGATGGCAGCTTCCATTTTAAAAACTGATTTCTCATCACAATGAAACAGACACCGATGAATGCGGCGGCCGGGTGGACGAGATCTGATGGGCGTTCTGCATTCCAGCCTTTCCGTGTGACTTGTTTCCTATCTCTCTCTTTCTCTCATATAAATATAAATATATATATATATATATATATATATATATATATATATATATATATATACATATATATATATATAATATATATCCATATAAATATATGTATATATATAATATATATGTATAAATATATGGATATATATATATAATATATATATACTGTATGTATATATATAATATATATATAAATATATATATATATATATATATATATATATAAATATATGTATATATATATATATATATATATATATATATATATATATATATATATATATATATATATATATATATTATATATATATATATATATATAAATATA
Organism: Macrobrachium rosenbergii; assembly: GCF_040412425.1. Classification (NCBI taxonomy): domain Eukaryota; kingdom Metazoa; phylum Arthropoda; class Malacostraca; order Decapoda; family Palaemonidae; genus Macrobrachium; species Macrobrachium rosenbergii. Next base: position 9,490,692 of record NC_089789.1, on the reverse strand, counting down.
CTTTCATCGCTATCTCGATCATTTTCTATTTACCCAACTCATTATTTCTGTCTGTCTGTCTCTCTCTACACAAACACATGCACACACATATACATATACATATATATACATACTTTTACCTCTTCATCCACATATATTTCTATCTACTTCTTTCTATTTATCCATCGCCTAACCTTTCTCTCCCTCTCATCCACCCATTTCATAATTCTATATCTCAAAATCAAAACCAACGAAACACAATTCGGTCGAGAATCGTCGAGAAATAAAAACGACACTCGTTTACCCCTGCTAGGCAAACGTTCTTCGTTGTTCTTCTGCGGATCTGTTCTCCTCTCGTCTCTGAAATACGTACGCAGAGGAAAGGCTACCATAATACATTTCAATATCATGCAATATGCTACAATTACGGAATGACACGCAGAGCACAATTTTATATTAGGAGCGATTGGTATTTCACGAGATATTCGTGTGAAAAAGAAATTTTAAGCCTCGCAGAAAGGCAAAACATGATTCTATCTGATTTTCTGCTAAAGTTAGTTAGTTACACGCAGTTCAAGCATAATTTGTATCGCACATTAGAAACAATATATACTATTATTATTTAGTCCACTCTGGGTAGGAATATTATTTGAGCATCTGATTTCAATAATCCTAAAAGAGATTAAAAAAAATGGACATTTGACCTCCAAGCACAACAATAATAAATGAAGTCATTTTCCCAAAAGGCATTAATATACACATACCGTATGGTTAGTGGTTTAAACAATATATATATATATATATATATATATATATATATATATATATATATATATATATATATATATATATATATATATATATATATATATATATATATATATATATATATAATTTTCACACATTGCATACAAGTCGCCGCTTAACATCAGCTAAGAGATTAGCATTTTTACACTTACTAATTTTGGTTTTATATATATTCACGCGCATGTATACATAAATGTATATGTATATATATACAAAAATATATTCATATACTTATATTATAAATAATATATGTCTGTGTGTGTTCTAGGCCTAAGTGAATTTAAGGTGATGTTACTACAAATATATAAAAACAGATAGATAAATCCATTCATAACTTCTGCATGAACGTAAACGAAGCTGAACAAAGAAAAGATACAAATAAATAAATAAATACATAAATAAATAGTTTGCTAAGGCGTCATTAGCCATTGCTTCCTGACGTAACACCGCAAGTGCATTAAGGGCTGCCTGAGTTAGAGAGAGAGAGAGAGAGAGAGAGAGAGAGAGAGAGAGAGAGAGAGAGAGAGAGAGAATTACTATTCCTCGAGTAGAAATACCAATGGAAATATAAGCAAGAGACCGGGATATTTATTGAAAATGAATGAATGAATATAATTTAGAATTTAGGCCAAAGGCCAAGCACTGGAACCCATGAGGTCATTACCTCTCATTATTTTGTAAAATCCAGAGTATTCGCAAAAGCAGTGGCTACAAATTCGGGAATATTACGAGTCGAAAGAGAATGCACGGCAGTTTTTAACACAACGACAAATTCTTAAGATGCATAGCGAACGAACGTATGGTGGGACTGAGTGGAATGTAACGAGAGAGAGAGAGAGAGAGAGAGAGAGAGAGAGAGAGAGAGAGAGAGAGAGAGAGAGAGACACACACACGCGAACAAAGTAAGGAAAACTTTGGAAATCTTCATTTTAGTGGAAAGTATCAAGGGAAAAGATTGTCTTTTTTTATACAGGTTATTGAATATACTAAGATCATTCAACCGTGCATACTACCAGAGAAAGAAGACTGGTTTTAGTTCCGAGATGTATTTGAGCGTCTGAAGAGATGGTCCCTTTCAAAATATAACGCTTTTCTATCCACTTCGTCTGTTCTCTTTTCATCAGTGTGTAATGGGTTACATTTTTTTCATTTAAATTTCGTAGTCCTATAGTTGTTTTGACGCAATCTTGTAGTATTGTATTAAACAATAATCATATATAAATCGTGTATTAGCAAACGGTGCACCTGTGTAAATAATACATGCATGTGTGTATATATATATATATATATATATATATATATATATATATATATATATATATATATATATATATATATATATATATATATATATATATACATATACATATATATATATATATATATATATATATATATATATATATATATATATTGTATATGTATATATGTATGTGTATATATATATGTATGTGTGTGTATAATATTACACATATACACCCACTCTTTTTAAACGCACAAACTCCCAAAAGTAATGGTCACAATATCTAAGAGACTTCCATTATCTCTTCTAAACCCGACCACTCCGAACAGGACCATAATCCGATAACCTCCTCAGCTCCGCGATAACAGTTTCCGTGCCGAGAACGGGCACGTAGGCAATGGCTTCCCTAATGGCAACGGTATGCTTTCGGCAGTGCATAACGAGTCCGGAGACGCAATTGCACACTGGTAAGTATGATTGCATAATGCTAATTATGGGCTGTTTCAGGAGATCTGATTGTGATGGCGGTTAAGGGGGCTGGATTGACACTTTCAAAGGATAAAGACCTTTGCAGTAATTTCGGCCGTTTGTTCATGCATATATTTCGTTATTTGTTTATTGATTTATATTAATTAAAAACTTTTTCAATTGTATTTTAATACAATTCTTCCTGGTGTTTTTTAAAGTTACATTTTTTTTTTGGTGAAGCCTTAGTCAGTCAACTGACTTCCGGACTTAATTTTTTTTTACACGAAAGTGCGTAAGTCACATCATCATGGAAGTTTCCTTTTTAAGCCAGTGGACTTTTGGGGTCTTTGGTATGAAGGCGCATAAATTACAGATGAGTAACAGTGGCAGAGCGATAGAATACTTTCAAGATAACGATGTCGTATCATGGTACATCGTACACGAATGCTGACCGGTTCAGAGCTGAGTTTGAGACGCAGCAGCGTTTTTACAGAAGCTAAGGAGAGACAGAAATGGAATAAATAAAAGATAAGTTTGGTCTGCCTGAGGGACGGATATTGTGGTAGTGTTCCTAGGCAGACGACTCACAAAAACTTTATAAAGATACAAAAACAAGCAGGTTTAAGGACAAAACCTAACTATCATACGTGGTTAGAATACAAAACGGTGTACAGATTTTATATCCTCGTCATGTCTACGACATCAGTACACATTTTCTGAAGTTTTTCGAAAACGCTCAATACTAGCAAGGAATTTTGGGCATTAGTAAATTGCTACCATCAATATTCTATTATTACTTTATAAATAAAGAATTTTAATCTGGAACAAACAGCTACCAGAAATAATCTATTTCTTCAACAAATACTTTTAAGCATGGATAACTGCCACCAAAAAAATCTCTTATATAAAAAAAAAAATATTCTAATGTGGGACAAACTGCTGCCAGAATTACTCTGTTACTAAGATCGCCGTCACTTGAAGACAGGGCAAAATTATCAACATCAGCAAAAGCAAATAAGATACTCAGCCTTCATGACTTTCTAACGAGCGGTTCCTTTCCAGGAATTGCTTGGAATGATGCCAGGACTCTTTCTGTTTTTTTTTTTTTTTACCCGAATCCAGTCATGCTGACTCATGCAGGATAGGGAATAGCATGGCTAGAATGTGACAGTTCTCATGATATCTTAGCCAGTAAATCGTTTTTGGTGGGATATTGGTTAATAACATCATAACAGATATTCAAATTTACTTGAGTCATTACAAAGCTAATTGCTTTTTTAAACTAACAAAAAATAAAGAATAAACCGATTGCTATATGTTATACCTGAAATATATCTATAAGTATTAAAAAAAACATAAAAATTATTAATGTGTATATTTATAATGTATATTTATAAATTAAAAAATCATGAAAAAAATTATTTATACGTTATATCTAAAATATAGTTTATAAACTACAAAAAATAAAGAAAAAATGATTACTATAAGTTATACCTAAAATATATTTATAAACTACAAAAATGACATAATTTACACCTAAAATATATCAATAAACTACAAAAAAAAACAGAGAAAATAATTAATTTATCCTATATCTAAAATACATTTACACTCGGCTAATTCATAATACGAATAGTATCGCAGTTCAAAATAACAAATAGGAAAAATAACAACAATATAACAACAATAAAAAGAAAAAACAGAGCGAGGCAAAAGGCGACATTTCAAAGAAAGTCGTATGAGTCACCTCGGCCGCGGGCCAAGGGAACGATAACGAGAGAGAGAGAGAGAGAGAGAGAGAGAGAGAGAGAGAGAGAGAGAGAGAGAGAGAGAGAGAGATACGATGTTTATCGCGTAAAAATCAATAAGAGATTATTACGGGGTGACTCACGCGACTATCCAGATGTCTACAGATGAAGGGTATAGTTATATAGATGAAGAAAAGAAAAGGGGGGGGGGTAATTTTTATTCCAGTTTAAATTGGGTTCATTTGGATGTCATGAAGTGACGTGCTCTCTCTATTTCGCCCTCTTTCTTTCTTTTTTCTCTTTCTCAGACACACACACATGTATATATATATATATACACATAAAGTACATATACATATACTGTATATATAAGTGTGTATTTCATTTATAAAAGAAATATATATATGAAAAGGACTGACATGCAATGAAGAGAGATCTGTCTTTGTCATACAAGCAAAACTCCTTTAGGTTTAAAGTGTGAAAATCAACGTGAGAAACATTTCAAGAATAAAATTTTTTACAAAATTACCGCTAATTTGCACAATAGCTAACAAGTGTCAGGATTGTAAAAGATAGGAGAATGCATCAACAAGCAGCTACGGGAAAGAATTTTTCTTTATTTCCTAAAACTTTAAATAAACTGAATGACTTAAAAAGGATCGTTTCTCACTGGGAAGACTTTTCCATCAACATAATTTTTTTTATTTTACCAATTACGGCCAGATACGCCCATCTCGGTCTCTTCAGCGCAAAACAACTATATCATCTTGATAGTTTATCCTGTCACATTACCGAATCTTTATTCAGAGAGCGAAAAATAGCGAAAACTTCTAAAGCAACTAAGAAACCAGTCAGTAATTAACCTCTCTCGCATAAACTAATATTTACCGTAGAACTGAACACCAAACATCAAAGGCAGAAAATTCGGTCGAGTCATGTGACCTTGTTACCCACAACCTCCATGCACTTCGTGGTGAAAATCGATCTAAGCTTGGACTGAGAGAGAGAGAGAGAGAGAGAGAGAGAGAGAGAGAGAGAGAGAGAGAGAGAGAGAGAGAGAGAGAGAGTCCCAAAGCCAAACACTAAATTTCTGAAGGGGAATAGCTTCAGTCACAAAGCTGTAAGGTTCTACTCACAAAAACTGCGTAATTTCATTCACAGAATAGTACGATTTTCTTCCTTACTCTAGAACTACACTTACACTATCCTAGCCTCCTGTTCCCTACTTTAAACTGCAAAGTGATATCAGTGAAAAAAATATCTTTTTTATGAATGCCAATAAAACGGGAAATTCAAGTTATCATCGACCGCAGCCAGGAAGAAAAAGAAAAAAATTAAAGAGAGAAAAGCCCCACCCCGAAGTCCTGTTGGAATATTGAAGGTGCATAACCCAAGAACCACCGAAGACTGGAAAAAATTCCTGAACTTGGGGATGATGGAAAATAGCACTGAAAGAAAACTCAATCAAAACCGGATAGCTCATATATCCCGAAACCGGAATGGAAACATTCCCAAAATATATTTCTGAACAAGAAGCTAAAATTCTTACTCCTGAGGAGCTTTACAAAACCCACCAACGATTAATAAAGGATCAAAACTGTTTATTAAATGACCAGATACATTCTTATCACGACTGAGGCCACAGAAAAATAGTCATCTGAATATGTTTTAAATCCATACTTCGTAATGGTACAATACTGAAACGAGTCCAGTCAAACACAACACTCTAATCCCTTTAAAGCAAGTCATGAGCTAGTAAATAATACAAATTAAATAAATTGATACAAAATAAAAATAAATAAATAAAAGACAGCATAAACACATTCAGACTACAGTATTTTCCCTTCATTTCAAACCTCTGAGGATAAATTAGACGAATACACGTATCAATGCGGCATGTAAACAAGTGACACAGCAAGATCAGATTTCCCTTCAAAAACATTCCTAAAATTTAAGTAAGGTATCTCCTTGCATACACAAGCAAATCTGCAAGCAACTGCTATCTTATAATGGACTGCACATACCGAGAAGTAAAAGTTCGTGGATGTTAAAAACATTCTTTTTTGCTTTCTTCAGATTAGACTCGTAGGAATTCCAAACACCCGTCTAAGGTTCCATGGACTGAAAAGTTGCTATAATAGAAAGTTCCTTACGAGAACAAACAAGTCTCGAAATAATTCTCTCTCTCTCTCTCTCTCTCTCTCTCTCTCTCTCTCTCTCTCTCTCTCTCTCTCTCTCTCTCTAAGAGTTACTGTAAAGGAAAGTTCCTTACGAGAGCAAACAAGTACAAAAATTAATTTTTTTTCTCTCTCTCTCTCTATGAGTTATTGTAAATGAAAGATCCTTACAGAAAAAGTCTAAAAATATTCTCTCTCTCTCTCTCTCTCTCTCTCTCTCTCTCTCTCTCTCTCTCTCTCTCTCTCTCTCTCTCTAACACAAACAATCACAAATGAACGCAAACGCAAATTCACGAAATTCCATATCAATAAAAGAACGAGTCACTCACAAAATACATGGAATTAATAGACGTTGCCAGGTATTTCCACGCTAAAAAACATTTCCCGCTGAAATAAAATGTTTTTTAATAAAAACATCGCCCATTAGAGATCTGTTTGATCCTCGGCATCCCTCTCTTAATAAGATTTTACCTCGAATGAAATGCCAGGTTCTAAATGCACTTTTTTTTTCGGAGCAAAAACATAAAATTTATTCGCTCACAAAACATATTTATTATTCCACTTTCTGCTAACGAACTTGGACCCTGAAAAGGCCACTTTTCACACCCAGGGGCGTGTGTGAGATTTCGGAAAATCATTTTGCGCCTTTTTTTTTTTTTTTGTCTGACAGAACGAGAATGAAAAAAAAAAAAAAAAGTGGCATATGCTTTGGATGAGGTTGTTCTGACTGAATATACGCTCTCAGCAGTAATGACCTGACTGCAGAAAGTAAGTCGAATGCATCTCAGTATACAACTCTAACCTTTGATGAATATGATGTACAAGACGTATTTTATCGTAATCATTGGGGAAATGTCACACGAGCATTTTTTCCGTAATGTGCCAACATGAGGCTTTACTCGTATTGATATTATTATTATTATTATTATTATTATTATTATTATTATTATTATTATTATTATTATTATTATTATTATTATTATTATTCATAAAAATCTCATAACTGCATGAGTCATAAAATGGTGAAGAGAGCCACAATGGTATAAGTGTAAATATACATTACAAATATATGCAAAACGTTTTGTGTATATTTTTAATATATACTTTATATATATTTACACTTACACAATTGTGGCTTTCCTCACCATTTTAGTGACTCATGCTGTTATGAGGTATTTATGAATAATAATAATAATAATAATAATAATAATAATAATAATAATAATAATAATAATAATAACAATAATAATAATAAATACTAGGAGAATAGAGCAGGTTTCGAAAGCTCTCGTTTTTTATATACCTTTAATATATATTCACACCCACTTCATTGAGGATTTTTTCACCAATATAATAATATAATAATAATAATAATAATAATAATAATAATAATAATAATAATAATAATAATAATTTCCAGGCTCATAGGTACACATCGAAAACCTTCGTTCTCCCAGGGTGGTTCTATTGTTCTGTCATTTTCCACGTACAGAAATCGAAACTGTCGAAACTGATCAAGGCCAAAGTCCAGAAAACAATGACATACGCAACAACCGTAAAACTGAACACTTAGGCTGCTATGAAACTTTAATAAAATAACTAATAAATTAAAACTAAACGTCAGAGACACAATTTTAAAGAGTGATTTTGGTATCTTGTAAGCGCAACCGGCATTAGATCCAGCTAACTTGATCACTCTGAATTAGCGGCATGCATGAAATATATATATATATATATATATATATATATATATATATATATATATATATATATATATATATATATATATATATATATTTTAACAAGAAAATATATGTATGTATGTATGTATGTATAAATATATATAAATATATATATATATATATATATATATATATATATATATATATATATATTTTATAACACCTACTAAGATTTTAATTTCAAAATGTCTGTAAAATTTATATTAAATTAAATATATATAACGCACGATAAGACAGTAACCAAAACTCAGGGCCTTCTTGCTTCTCCTCAAAACATCTATATCAGCAATTTATATATCTGTCAACCTTTATGAAAAAACAGAATAAGTAAAGTACGGAAGAGAGAGAGAGAGAGAGAGAGAGAGAGAGAGAGTGCAAAAGACTGACAAAAAATTCATAATAGAATAGCTTTGGCTCTCTCTCTCTCTCTCTCTCTCTCTCTCTCTCTCTCTCTCTCTCTCTCTCTCTCTCTCACGGGAGGCAATGATGTGCCGGGCTGCTAAAAGGTATCGATATCTCACCGAACAGCTGAGGGCCCGGAGGAATCTCTCTCTCTCTCTCTCTCTCTCTCTCTCTCTCTCTCTCTCTCTCTCTCTCTCTCTCTCTCTGAGATCCGGGGAAGAAGAAAAGGGAAGAGGAAGTATTAATCAGCATTCAGGTCTCGAAAACCCCAGCCATAAACTCAATTTTCAGATACCAGCTAGAACTTCACATGTGGGGTGGCAACCGATATTATGGCGGTGGAATTTCATTTCTGGATCTCTCTATTTGTCTGTATAACTGGCGTCACAACTGCTAAGGTCATCGGCACTGGACAAAATCTTAGATGGAAAGTTATAAAGAATTTTTTTGGTCTTATAAAGTACATTCTTGGTCTTACTTGACGTGTATATATGACGGCTTTGAAAATAACATGGCGTCAAAACTAAATAGATAAAAAATTTTACATGTGATCGATTATAAAAAAAAAAATAATGGGCGTCGCAGCATCCATAGCTGTTATATTAGAAAAAATGTTAACGATGCCTGAATAAATAAAACTTTAATTTTTCTGGCGTCGCAACAGAAAAATGAGAAAAATAGATAGATTGAAATTAAATATCGAACATATCCTTTACCACATAAGGTATCTTGTGACAAGAAGTACTTAATTAAAACAATGAAGAGTAATAAAGTCTGCTTTAAATTAATTCGCAAAGGGTAATTACAAAGTAATGAAGAGCATTTAGTGGAATCTTCGTCAACTTCAAATCTTTTTAAAAGTGTTGTTTCAAGAAAATGAATTTTTAAATTGCTTATTTGACTAAGGCTCCTGCACAGCGAAAATTTCTGTGAAACAAACCAACCTGCATTTGCCTCGCAAGCAGTTATATATAAATAAATAAACAAATGAATTATATATAAATAAATAAATAAGGAACTTCTTCCCTCATACTGAGTAACATCAGTTATCAAAAAAATTTATCACTACAGTAGAATCTGTTACTGTTAATAAAGCAGGTTTTAAGAAAAGACTTTTAGTAAAAAAATCGTTCAAAGAAAAACCCACAGAACCTGACATCAAAAACTGAGCCTCGACAAAAGGATGTCTTCTAAGAAATTCATAAAAGCGAAAGCAGTGTCTGGTAAAAAGAAAGCAAAGAAAGAAAGAAAGAAAGAAAGTTGTCCACAGAACTGCAAAAAAGGGCAAAGGGAAACTTTTGAGGAAATCCATTAAACGCAGTCTTGACTGCGGCTCTCTCAGAGGTCAGGAGATTGCATTTCATACAAGGAATAACTCCTGTAAAAGACAAGGAGGAGGAGGAGGAGGAGGAGGAGGAGGAGGAGGAGGAGGAGGAGGAGGAGGAGGAGGAGGAGGAGGAGGAGGAGACCCTACTATCTCCGCAGCCTCCCCCCTTCCACCCTGGCCCCCACAAACTGGAATTTTATCTCTCAGCCAAAATAAAACTCAAAGCTATTCTGCAAAGTGGAACGAGAATTCAGATCAGCAAAAATAACAATATTTTCATCTCGTGTTTTGCATACTGAGTTTCTATTAGTGGCTATTTTGTCTAACAATAATTAATATAATAATAATAATAATAATAATAATAATAATAATAATAATAATAATAATAATAATAATAATAATAATACCAGCGTTCAATAGAAAGTATGTCGCTAATGCCAATCCCTAACGATCGCACATTTCTTTAAAGGGTTTGCAGTAATTAATAACGAGATGGTTTCTATGACGACGAATCGTCAAAACCTCATCGATGTCCACCAAAAGGTTAGTTAACGAGGTTCATCTAATGATGTTTACATCCATCATCATCACATCAAAGTTTCACACCAAATTTTCCTTCTACGGAGTTAGAAGTATAATGGGTTATCTCCAATATCATCCAATTCTGACTACCCGTTCTTGAGTTATCATGCTTAAAAATAAATTACCTCTATAACGAAAAATTTGATTAATCCACAGGCAAAACATTCGACAATTTAATCAACGGATCTCCCATCAAAGATGCCAATTAACCAACGCAACCTTCATAGAAACCTGGATACTATACCTGAGTATAATTAACCTGACCCTTTTGATAACGGTTTCAGCCAAGGCTATCACTACTTCCCAGAGAACGGTTTGCCAAATTTGGAAGACAGAATAACAATAAAAGCCTTAGTTATTCCTGCCACGGGAAGTATACACAGCATGCAATCATTCAATGTATAAAAATGAAGAGAAGAAAAAATAATGAATGTTTCAGTGAATAACGGCAACATATATTAGAACATAAAAATATAAAGAAAAAAATTCAAAATCCACACTAGTTCAAACGGACCCTTAAGAGAATTAGTTAGATGAGGTTTCTTGTATCTAGGTAGTTATTATTAAAAATGTGAAAATATAAGTGCTTAGGCACCATTGAGAAAAACAGCATTATCTATAAGCACAATAAAATGACAAGAAGTCTCTCTCTCTCTCTCTCTCTCTCTCTCTCTCTCTCTCTCTCTCTCTCTCTCTCTTTGTATCTCAAAATGTACCCTTACCCTTGCAAGAACGACTTCTTATATAATGGCAGTTTCTCGTAATTTTCAGAGGCGATGTGAGCATAATCATTTATCGCGCTTAACGAGAGTTCTGATGAGGCTGAATCTGAAAAATCAATTCAGGAGGAGTCTCCAATATAAGAGCATAGGAATCTTATGAAGTATTGACGCTAATTATAGCAAGAATATTCAGTATAAGAATGAATGGCATATTTTACAGCAAAGCTTTTATATGAAAAGAAAAGCATTAAGATGAATGATTGGGTGATACTTGCTATATGCTTTTAGGTATCCATAAATTCGGAACCCAAAGAGAGAGAGAGAGAGAGAGAGAGAGAGAGAGAGAGAGAGAGAGAGAGAGAGAGAGAGAGATAAAAACTCCAAATATTTGAAAGTGTAAAATAAAAACGTCAAAAAATCTGAATAAAAATGAAAATAAAGAGAGAGAGAGAGAGAGAGAGAGAGAGAGAGAGAGAGAGAGAGAGAGAGAGAGAGAGAGAGGGCTATTTCCAGCAACAGGTCTTTGCTTTGGGGAAATCACAAAAGTAGCAGTACGCCCTTAATCCTGCTAAAACCCTTCCTCTCCTTCTACGAGAAACTCAGGCTAAATCGAGCCGTTAGAGGCATGACGACCTTCGGAGGAGCCAATATGGCTCAAATGATATGGAGCCATCAGCGAAAGAACTTGAGCAATGAATAATAAAAAAAGTCGGGGGATTTACGACCCGATGTCGTTAACCCAAAGTACTGGCGTTGTCAGCGGAAGCTTCGTCGTTTCGTCGGGAGTGAGGGGGTGGTTTGGGGGTGGGGTGAATTTGCGTGTGAAATGGCGAGTTGTCTGGAATCGAAAAGGTTCCATTAAACATTTTTCAAGTCTGTATGTACTATTTACCACATTAATGAATGAACAATGTACTTTAACCCGATTTCTTTATCAAGTATGTAACGTTTGCCAGATTATCGAATGAACAATGTACTTTAACTTGATTTCTTATATTAAGTATGTAGTATTTGCCACATTAATGAATGAACAATGTATTTCAACCTCATTTATTTGATCAAGTATGCACTATTTGCCAATGAATAAAAAAAAATTATATTTTCGGAAAATTACAATTAACCAATTGCTTTCTCGAATTCCATATAAAAAAGGAGACTGTGGCACTTGCTGTATCAAGTACTGATAAAAAAGACATTATTATAGGGACTCGCAGATCTTAAATACAATAAATCAGCATTTAAATGAATTTGAGTTGGATGAACAATAATATTCATAAGAAGGAATTTCTAGCCAAAAAACAAATTCTAAAGATTAAATTATACTTCAACAAATAATTACATTTATTTACAGTAATGTGATACATCTAGGCAAGTTATAGCTTAAAAACACAACGCTTCACGCACATCATCATTTCTTGAGAAAATACTTGCTAATTCATGCACACACACGCAGACACACACACACACACACACACACACACACATATATATATATATATATATATATATATATATATATATATATATATATATATATATATATATATATATATATATATATATATATAAAGTTAGAGAGAGAGAGAAACACTGACAACACCAGAACTTTTTTTTCTCCCTTTCCTTTCCTTAACAAAGTCGAAAACTTTCTGGGCCAACTTGGAAGCGGGTCCGTGTCCTTAGAAGTTACTGGAGAAGAATGACGGCGTTGCTTCTCCAACAGAAAAGTTTAGGCTCTATGGCACAGGGAGGCCTGTGTGGCACCCCCGTGTAGAAAGAGAACTCTCATAACCTGGAATATGGTCTTAAGCACGTACCATATACATACACACACAATCTGATTCGCGCCCGGCCTGCTTTCATGGAATGGAGTAGAACGGAATATACAATTTAGTCCAAAGATCAGGCGCTGGAGCTAAGATGAGGTCATTCGGCGCTGAAACGGAAATTGAGAGTAAAGAGGTTTTGCAGGTGTAACAGGGGGAAAACCTCGCAGTTGCACTAAGAAACAATCACTAAGAGAGGGTGGACAGTAAGATGGAAGAAAGAGACTATGAACGGAGGTACAGTAAAAGGAATGAAAGGGGCTGCAGCAAGGGGCCGAGGGGACGCTGCAAGGAGCCTCGAGTAACGCCTGCGTGGATGTTTCAGAACTATCATATCTTCTATCCTCATTAGCCTTTTGCATGTTTTTCAGCTCTTATAGAAATTATTACTATAGTAATGAATATTATTAAGGAAATCTAGATTTACGTTCTGCGCATGTTTTCAAGAACACAGGAGAAATATTATTATTAATAATATCACTGGCCAAAGTTAGATCTACCTTCTGCAAATTTTCCAGAATAAATATAGTTATGAACAAATTAAACTAATCTAGATTCCCGCTCTACCTAAGTCTTCAAGAACGTGAAAGAAATATTAATATTATTACTAATGTCATTGGTGAATTCAGATTTACGTTGTAGACATCTTCAGCAATGTATTAGATTGATGACGATGATGATTATCATCATCATTAGTGACACTAATAATAATGATAATACATCATAAAGTGAGACATCGGTGGACAGGATGAGTAGAGATATGACAATCACTTAAGAAACAAAGGTAAGAGAATTAAATCAAAATACCCCAAAATAATTAATTTACAAAAAGAAGAAAATTCCTCACTACTTTGGAAGTTCAAATTACTCTGGACGGAGCCCAGAGCTCTAGAAAGCCTCTTACTCCCCTTCACACCTTACAAAACTCATGGGCGCCCTTGGAAAAAGCCCTATGCTGGCATAAGGCCAGAGTAATCTAAACCCATTAACCATTTAACTAGTCTAAACTTTAATCACTGGTAGCAAAACGGGATGATAACTGACATTTAATAGAAAACCTAACGAGAGAGAGAGAGAGAGAGAGAGAGAGAGAGAGAGAGAGAGAGAGAGATAAATTCAGGCTTGACAGGCATTTCGTAAGATTTCATGTGTTACCTAACGTTATAATCACTGGTGTCATCTGCAGTTACACCACTAAAGTCCCCTGCTGTTACACCACTGATGTCACCTGCTGTCACACCATTGACGTCACCTGCTGTTACACCACTGGTGTCACCTGCTGTCACACCATTGACGTCACCTGCCGTTATACCACTGATGTCACCCAATGTTCCATCATTGACGTCACCTGCTGTCACACCATTGATGTAACCTGCTGTTGCACCACTAATGTCACCTGAAGTATGTCACTGATGTCACCTGCTGTTACACCATTGTTGCCACCTACTGTTACACCACTGATGTCACCTGCTGTTACACCACTGATGTTACCTGCTGTTACACCACTGAGTCACTGCTGTTACACCAATATCACCTGCTGTTACACCGTTGATAACACTTGCTGTTATACCATTGGCGTCACTTACACCACTGATGTTACCTACTGTTACATCAATGATGTCACCTGCTGTTACACCACTGACGTCACCTGCTGTTGTAATCCGGAGCCTCTATAGTGGTCCCAAGGGAGATATTTCCGAGGCCCATTTCCACGAAAATGTACCTGAACACTATCAATTTAGGACACAATACCTCTCGGAAAGGGATCGTTTGTGGAATGTACAGAAAGGATTTGTTAACGCTGACATAATGCCAGGCAGGGAAGGAGAATGTTCGGCAGAGAGAGAGAGAGAGAGAGAGAGAGAGAGAGAGAGAGAGAGAGAGAGAGAGAGAGAGAGAGAGAGAAGGGTATTGTTTTAAAGCAATGGTTCACTAAATTGAGTGCTTGTGATCAAAGCAAAATCTCATCAAATACAGTCGTGGCGTTACAGGAAATTGTATCGATGCGGATAAATGAAAACTTTTTTTTTCAAGTATTTCCTAATTATTGCCTTTTTCATTCGCACTGATGCCATTCACATGGGAATACAGTATATATACTCTAAGCAAACTGTTTCATTCGCTGGCCTTTTAGATATATGCAATGTGAGTATGTATGTATGTATGTATGTATGTATGTATGTATGTATGTATGTATGTATGTATGTATGTATAAGAGCAATGGTCTTTCGTATAAATGAGCACATGGGAATATTAAATACATGATTCAAATGACATGATGATAAATCATAATAAGAACAAGAACGCACTGAATGAACCAACGACAGCTGAAAACCAAAGAGAGAGAGAGAGAGAGAGAGAGAGAGAGAGAGAGAGAGAGAGAGAGAGAAAAAGTGGAAGGCATGGATGGCGATCTTAGCAAGACGTGAGATGAATTATTAGAGAGAGGCGTCCTCCCCCCTCTCTCTCCCTCAGCCTCCGACGTGAGGAAACTGGGTTCAGTATGAGAAGCATCTGTCAGCTGCAAGGATGTAGAACACTCCTGCACCCTGGGACTTGTCAGGGGGCCAAGAGGAAAGGGGAGGAAAAAGGGGAAGGGGGGAAAAAGGGGAGAAAAGGGGAAAATGGGTAAGGTGACGGGGAGAAAAATTGGGGAAGGAAAGAGGAGGAAAAACGGGGAAGGGGAGACAAAAAGAGGAAAGGAAGGGGAGGAAAAAGGGGATGGGAAGGGGAAAAAGGGGAGGGAAAAGGGAAGGAAAAGAGGGGGAGGGGAGGGAGATGGAGAGAAGAAGGGAAGGAAAGGGGAGGGAAAAGGTGAGGAAAAGAGGGGAGGGAGGGAGATGGAAAGGGGAAGGGGAGAAAATGGGGAGGGAAAAGGGAGGAAAAGAGGAGGAGGGGAGGGAGATGGAAAGGGGAAGGGGAGAAAAGGGAGAGGGAAAAGAGAAGGAAAACATGGGGAGGGGAGGGGAGGGAGAAGGAAGAAAAGAGGGGGGAAACTAATCAATAATATCTCTGATAAGGAGCGAAAATAGTCTGAGCCCTTAGGTAAGCGAGGCAGTTCTTAATTAAATTATTGTTGGCGGTTCTGTACATTGACTGATACTTAGAGAGAGAGAGAGAGAGAGAGAGAGAGAGAGAGAGAGAGAGAGAGATAGTTAAATCTTACGAATTTGCAGTATATTAATGTTTGTCAATGGCAAGGTAAAGCGATATATTCCAACGTCCATTCAGGAAGTCGCTCTAAAAACAAAATCAAAGGTTAAAAGAATAGTGAAAATTACAGTAAAGAGCATTCCCTAAATCAAAGCACAATGCTTGGTTAACTCTCACTTGATATGCAAGGAATGGAGAAAACGCCCACTACGGGACATCAAGGACTGCATTCAATCTCAGGAACCTAATATTAAACGCTCATTTATAACTAAGATGCAGTTTTACTTTTCTGGTCTTGAGACTGAGTTACGACCAGCGACGCCACTTATTCCATAAGCAGGTTCAACCTTTAAAAAGAGGAAAGCTTTATTTTTTTAACACGAAGCCGCTACTCCTCTGGCT
>NC_089789.1:9436614-9469114 GCF_040412425.1 Macrobrachium rosenbergii | reverse complement strand
ATCCCACCTTTGTAAGAACAACAGCGCCCATTGTTTGTCCATTCCTTCAGGAGCGAGATGCCCTGCCCTTCGGCTTTTGTGACTCACAGCACGCGCCAGCCGTCCCACGCCCAGTTTCGGACTGTTGTTTACCTCGCTCCTTGTCGCTAACCAGCCGATTCAACACTGTTGCCAATACTTCTTCGCGATTTTAAAAAAAGAAATCTCAAAACTGCGAGGTAGTCGCGCTGCACAATAATAAAATATAAATAATCTCTTTCAAACGTTGGAGGGATAGAAAGAGCGTCTAGCGGTCATTCTGAAGCGAAAACAAAGAAATATTGACACTTGAAAATGTCTTCCTAATTGGCAACAGTGTCCAAGGAATCGCATCCATCTCGATTCGGCGCCGATTCCCAGAAAGTCACATCCGGTTCGGAGAAGAAAGAAGTGCGGTTGAAAAACAGCGTCTCAATGGGATGAAAGGTACCACCAGCTCGCCAACTCTCGTCCGTCTTGGCTTAAAATAACGAAGAAAAGGAACACAGAAGGAAACCTGATCATTCGTCTTAGAAATGGTAAAGAAGGGAAAGTATAAAAAAGGTGGTTTGGTATTTCCGGGGCTGTTCCCTGGAGAGAGGCGTCTATTCACGTCCTTTCTTTAAGGTATTTTCATTAACGAATAATGTGGCCCCTCAAACAAACAACAGAGAGAGAGAGAGAGAGAGAGAGAGAGAGAGAGAGAGAGAGAGAGAGAGAGAGAGAGAGAGAGAATGCTAATACAATAGGCGATACCCTTTGCTTCATTTTTTTTTTAAACACGAATTTCACCATTTGCTTTTCATGATATACTTCATTAGTACAGCACGCATTTGTCTTACTTTCGTTAAACATACTTTTATTATTATTATTATTATTATTATTATTATTATTATTATTATTATTATTATTATTATTATTATTATTATTATTATTATTATTATTATTAATTCAGAATTGCAACTTCAGAATCCAGACTAAGCTCTGCCTTGGGCGCAAAATTTAATCTAGGCTTAGACTTCCCCTATGATAAGAGCAATTGACTTAGTTTAGTATAATCTATGATGCTCTTTTATTCGTTTATCAAGTACGCCTACAACATTCTATATTCATTTTGTATGATACCTTTACTTGAAATGAGTACGGATCTAAATTAATAAGATCTTTTCCCCTCTAAGAGATGAATAAAATATATGCATTTTATCTTACCTGTATAATTTGATACATGTCTTGAAATTCAACTCCTTCCTATATTTGGTCAGGTAGCAAAAAAATATATATATCAAACCTTGCCAAATCTTCAGTATTCAGACATTTAAATGAATTCCTCCGTTACAAGTTTGAAGTCGCGATGTCTGAACTTAGAATTAATTTTCCACCGACATTCTATCACGTTCCCTCGACAGCGGTGCTTCATAATGTCTCGCAATCAATTTTACTGCTCTCTGGATTGTTACCAGCATGTCACTGCATTGATTATTAACTTGTTTACTCTGGGCTCGTAGGAATGTCAATAGTTATGACTTGGCATTATCACACTACTGCATTAATGAGTGTTTCATATTCATTTATTTGATTTATTTCAGTGTACGAACTCATCAAGTACATTAATTATTTACTCTGAAAGTTTTATTTACTTATTTACCTTCGTGTATCATGACAAAAAGATGGCTTAACAGGAGCTAATCAAAGTTGTCAATCAGATCTGATCAAAAACGCTTTTTCATTTCAGATTCAGTGTTCTACAAATGCAAAAATTGTTCTACATCCATATAGCGTATCGAACAGTCCTTTAAAAATAACAAAATAAATAACACGTAATGTACAATATATGTGTGCATTCTGTGAATTCAAGAATACATTTCCTCTGCTCAGCTCCTCCAAACATATGTGGGACTTATCAATCTCCTTAAAAAAAAACCTGTCATATATCGTGTCTGCCTTTCAAAGGTCCTCTCAGTAAGTTTATACTTCCAGCGGAGGCCAATTTAATACGTATTTTCACAAGACTGCTGATTACTACTGTCACTTCGCTCGGCCTTTGCTAGCCCGAGGTCCAAATACTAACCTTGGTGGCCTCGCTTAGACTGTGCCAGGACGTGCTAAGTCTTGAGTGAGTCCTAGACTGCGCATCTAACAGGAGATGCCAGTACATCTGACGTTACATTATGAACTCAAGAGTACATCTAACAGGGAGAGTCTTGAGATGAGTCTAACAGGAGAGACTGCGCATCAGGAGATAACAGGAGATGGTAACAGGAGATGGTTAACAGGAGAACTCGAAGAGTACATCTGACAGAGATGGATTGCGAACTCGAGAGTACATCTAACAGGAGATGGAACATTATTAACTCGAGAGTACTCTAACAAGATGGTACATCTAAGATGAGTGTGTACAGGAGATGGTACATTACGAACTCGAGAGAATCTAACTGAGATGGTACATTGTGAACTCGAGAGTACATCTGACAGGAGATGTTACATTACGAACTCAAGAGTACATCTAACAGGAGAGTGTACACTACGAACCGGAGAGTACGTCTAACAGGAGATAGAGTAAATCTAACAGGAGAACAGTACATCTAACAGAGAGATGGTGTAACAGGAGACATTGAACTCGAGAGAACTAACAGGAGATGGTACATTATGAACTCGAGAGTACATCTAACAGGAGATGGTGAACATCTAACAGGAGATGGAACATACGAACGAAAGAGTACACTAACAGGAGAGACGTGCTCGAGAGTGCATGTAACAGGAGATGCATGTAACAGGAGATGGAGATGGTACATCTAACAGGAGAACTGAACTCGAGAGTACATCTAACAGGAGATGGTACATTGCGAACTCGAGAGTACATCTAACAGGAGATGGTACATTACGAACTCGAGAGTACATCTAACAGGAGATGGTACATTACGAACTCGAGAGTACATCTAACAGGAGATGGAAGATGGTACATCTAACAGGAGATGGAACATTACGAACTCGAGAGTGCATGTAACAGGACGAACTCGAGAGTACATCTAACAGAGAGATGGTACATCTAACAGGAGATGGAACTCGAGAGTACATCTCTACATTACGAACCAGAGAGTACATCTAACAGGAGATGGTACATTACGAACTCGAGAGTACATCTCTTTGGTCTCTTTATTAAGGCCTTTCACCTCAGTGTTATGGGACTTTCTGACCACAGTGGATAACGAGAAACGGTCACGGAGCAACTTCACGATTTCCAGGCTTCTACAGTAGTAAGAATATATAATGCAAACTTTGGGATAATTTTTCAAAAGGTTCATTAATCCTAAAGACACTAAGTATTACGTATATTTTAAAAAGTTTATATTCTAAAAAAGGTAAAATTTTTCCACCAAATTCAACTGATATTTGTCACTACTATATGGGCCTGCGTTTCTCTTCATTTCGGAATATATAAAATAGTGTCTATTTCACCAATAGAAATAAAACGATCGGTTACAAATGGAATCTAAAATATAATCTCATGCAGATTTAATCCTTTATTTACATTAGTAAACAAAAACAAAAAAATTTCAGGCAATCTCCATAAGAATATTCTCCGTAACATTCCTTCAGGAATAGTCATTCAATTATTATCTAGATATCCGGAACATTTTGGGTCTTGACATTTCCATCTCATGCATTCTTGGAATAACGCGAGAACTGTTATAAGGGGCCGTCTCCTGACATGCTAGGAATGGTGGAGATGTGTTACGTGATCAACTTTGTAGAAGGTGTATTCCACACGAGATAATTAGTTTACACAGTAGAGTTCATGTTACCACGAAAACTTTCCTCTGCGGTTAAACTTGAGTCTGACGGTATGTGGTTATAAAAGCGTAACAAACACACCCATACACACACGCAGAGAGAGAAAGAGAGAGAGAATTTGGTAAATTTTCCGAATCTGCGTGTTATCAACGTTTGTCAGTGACACGATAAATCAATACAATCATGAGAGAGAGAGAGAGAGAGAGAGAGAGAGAGCAATACTTTGTTTGATAAAAGCATTTGAAACATGAAATACATCCCAAAACAAGAGAGAGAGAGAGAGAGAGAGAGAGAGAGAGAGAGAGAGAGAGAAATTGTGCTTTATCTACTAAAAGCATTTGACATAACAAACAAATATATCCCAAAAAACCAACTTGACTACAACATGAAAGCGACAAAGGAGATAAGAGAAAGAGGAATTATGAAAGACAGATAATAAACCAAAGTGCAAACTGTCAAAGGAATCTTCTTATAACAGTAATAATAAACTTAAACGTTGAATTAAGAAATAACAACTGTCAAACACTGCTGTCAGTCACTGGCCCAGTCTAAGCCCCTCAGGCAAATTATTTAAACTCAACACTGCGCAAACTCTGAAAAAGTATATTACAAAAATTCATCAACTGAAATTAATACAGAATTCCATTTCAATAAGGTTATGTCCAATATGTTGAAACTGCCCTCATGCTCGTCGCTTGAAAATATCAAAATTATATAAACGAAATACTACATCGTTCGAATGATTCAACAATGGAATTTTTAATGTAACACAGGTAACATAGTATTATCACATCAAATGATTTGCAAACATTGTCTTTCGGACCTCATTTATTTGGTAATTAAATTTTGTCATATATATACTGTGTATACACACACACACACACACACACACACACACACACACATTATATATATATATATATATATATATATATATATATATATATATATATATATATATATATATATATATATTAAGAGTTTCAAATGATATAATTTAAAATAATCTGACATAAAAGGATAAAATACCATATTTAAGCGTTCGTTCCTCGCTTTCCTTTCGAGCCATGCAAATTAGCTTAAGCATAAAGGGGCGGATTTCTTAATATGAGGCCAGTTCAGAAAGAACTAACCTGGGATTCTATACCTGCACTTCTCCTGTATCAAATCAGTCTTCTACACGATACCAGCATTACCTTCGACAGAAAGTAATTCAACCCTATAACCATAGTCAACGAGTTGAAGGTTACCTTATCGTAGCCGGCAACCTACATGTCAACCGTGCGTCCGGTTTCTTAGCTGTAATGTTGGCAACACATGATGATAGAACTTCAGACACATAGGCTATGATTACTGTTGGAGCTTTGAGGTCCACTGTTTGCAAGATTAAATCAGAGAATGAAAGTAATAAAATATTTTAAAAATATTTTACAATAAAACTTTTGAATTTCTGAAGGCCTCCTTATCCTATGCCTTAATGTCAATAGACCGAAACCTTTCCAAAGAAATAACCAATTACACTCAAAATTACTCGTCAAACAAAGCATACAAACGAACAGACAAACCACAAATACAGTTTGTAGAATGAGACAACATGGTTTGCACACTGACCCTGCAATTGAGACTCTTCTCGAATATCACCCCCGTGTTTATCCAATTCCAGTAAGAGGCGAGACTAAAATATATAAAGTGATATAATAATAAGCAGCGTAAACTGACCCAAGTGTTACACAAAATCTCGCGCGCACACACGCTGAATATATATGTGTAAATTTATCAGTATGCCTTTTCCCTAAACACGATGTGGCTTTGTATACAGGTACTCAAGATATATTCATCCTCTCAACTGCGGAATCAAGAATAAATCTGAGTAAGACGCTTACAAATCTTCTTAGCCATTTCATATGAAGAGCTACACACTACAGACTGCGCACACACACACACACACACACACACACACACACACACACACACACATATATATATATATATATATATATATATATATATATATATATATACACATACATAGTCCATGCACATACATGTACAAATATATAATATATACAGTTTATATGTATATATATGTGTATATATATATATATATATATATATATATATAGAGAGAGAGAGAGAGAGAGAGAGAGAGAGAGAGAGAGAGAGAGAGAGAGAGAGAGAGAGAATATCTTGTGTTTATTTTGCCCAAATATCTGAAAGAAACACAAAAATCACATTTCATGAAAATAATTGAATATATATGTACACCTTTCCTCAACAAACTGTACAACCATAGAACAAACACGCTTTAACAACGGTTATCACTGAGAGAGACTTTTTCAAAGTTCTATGTCATTGACTAGAAATAGTGCAAAAGAAAAGTGAAACTGTGAGGAGAACCCCTTTGCCTAATTTAGAAATACCCTGTTTCACCAAGAGAGAGAGAGAGAGAGAGAGAGAGAGAGAGAGAGAGAGAGAGAGAGAGAGAGAGAGAGAGAGAGAGAGGTTTTTCAAACTTACGTATCACTAACGAGAAGTAATATATAACAAAAAGTATAACTGTGAGGGAGAATTCCTTTGCCAAATTAGGCAATATCCTGTTTCACGAAGAGAGAGAGAGAGAGAGAGAGAGATCTTACAACAATGCTTGGGTGGTCGGTTATCGCGGTTGACGCGCGAGTTGTAGGGCCACAAGAATACAAAACTACAAGATTTCTATGAAGACGACAGACAGTCCTTTCCTTCCTCAAGCTGACAAACTAAAACACGAATACAAAGACGAGGCTGGGAGACGTGACACTCTACAGCAAAAGGAAAATACGATATTCGACACCATCGCGATGCCTTGTGTGGTGTCGTTTCTGTTCGAAAAATATCGAGAATTCTCTCCTACAGAACAAAGAAGAATATTGACACTTCACGCAAGATAATTCTCAAGGAGGGGAGATATTTGTTTTATTTCTACATAAAGGTTCTTACACAAGAATCGTCAGTTTCCTCCAGGCTAAAATAACAGGAGCGACGAAACATGAGCTTAAAAATAATTTTTTTAATAAAAGCTCTATTAACATTTTGCAAAAATCCAGCCTTACGCCGGAAGTTTACAAATACCGCATGAGTGGAAGTGATAAGATATTTTAAACAGGGGATGGTAAGAGGTTGAAAAAAGAAAAAGATCTGTGGTCGACTGAAAAATTTACAAATCCTCGAATCTTTTGGCTAACGGCTATGAACGTTGTTGTGCGACGCCAGTAACTGGTCCTATACCAGTCAATGACTAAATCCTAAATAAGTCAAGGGAATAAACTAAAACACAGACGAAGGGCCGTGAAATAAGAATAAATCCACCTGGGAATATATTCCTGGCAGGAAGTCACGCAACTGGTTTTCATAAATAAAGTAAGTGTTTGAGATATAGGTAAAGAGCTCTTTAAAATAACGAAGCAGAGAATCAAAATCCCTTGCTAACTGCAAGTCTCAAAAGCTGTTTATTAACTTACACGACCAAACACACGGAACATCGTGTTATCGCATCATAAACTGCGGGGTTGTTTTCAAACACTGACTAATAAAACTCTTAATACTTGACAAAAAAAATTCTAAATAAACAACAAACTGGTTGACAAGTCTCTATTAACTGCATAAGAACATAATATCCTGATGTGGATTTAAAACATGTACGATATGAAAACCAAAATACAAGATTATGCCTCATACCGAATCACCTGTCTGCATTACCTATGACAGGCATCTGCCGAAAAGAAATAAAATACACCGAAATTTGACATAGGCATTTCAGTAAACATATATGAAAGATGACCAGAAAAGACCATGAATTTCAGCTAAAATATTAGCTGTCTTGAGCCCGAAATTAAGTCAGAGAGTCATACGTACTTTACGTTAAGAATTTATAAGTTCAATTTTTGGAAGGGGCAGGTCTCCCGTCGGGAAAATTATAGTCTGGACGGATGTATTCGTGTCTGAAGCATGCACTGAAGAATGTTGGAAACGAAGGTTATAATAATCACATTCTTACTGCTAAGTAAGAGCATATAAAAAATATAAACAATTTATTCAATTACCTTTTTTTCACCAAATTACTGGAGTGGTTCCAGATGGATACAACTTTTTGGTATCTCAGCAAATTTTGGGGGGTTGAGGATGCTAGCCATACACCCATTATTCTTAAAGCATGAAGATGCTGAAACTCATTTAAAGCTAGGAGGACTAGTGAGATGTAGGTTTGGACCGATCCTCGGCCAAGCAAATCTGAGCAGAGAGCTGCAACGCACGGTCAAAGAGGCCAGCCTAAGCTAACTGCACCTTACACCAGGCACAGCAGGTGTATGTACATGTATATATATGTATATATAGTGTATACAGTATATGTATATATATATATATATATATATATATATATATATATATATATATATATATATATATAGATAGATAGATAGATAGAGATAGAGATAGATATTTCTAAAACACGTATGTGAAAGAAAAGGGTACAAACGTTAACCTCAACTCATTTCGATACTCAATAAACAAGCCTGCAAAAATTACTAGCTATAGTAAAAACCTTAATTATTGTGCACTTATTTTTACCGTTTTGAAAGTACATTTCATAAAGGGGTTATACTTGTCGCAATAAACTTACTTTTATGTAGAGAATGTAAATAGACTTATACTTCTATGTACGAGATAAACAACATATGCAAACTCAAGTTAAATAAAAATATTAACACTGGCAAAAACCTGTGATACGTGTTGACATTACCAATATTAAAACTCAGAAAAATAACTAAATGCAATTCAGTGGAAGTTATTCCATAAAGCTGGTGCATTATTACATAATTTCCTGCTTTCCAAAATAATTTTCAATGAAGAAGTAAACTGCCAAGTAAGACACAAAACAAAATACATGAAATAAAAACCAACATTAATACATAAAAATAGAGATATGTATAAATATATGAATAATAACCGTAGATGAATGGCGATACTTTCAACAGCAGATAATAAACAAATAAATGAATAATTAATTCACAAAAAATGAATAATTTATCCGAATTCCTCCGACACCTGCAACATGAACAGCTTAGGAAGCCAATATCTCATGAAGGTGGGGAGGAGGGGAGGGATATAATCCCCACTTCAAGGCTTTTCTGAGACGTAAGTTACGATAATTACTTCGACTATGAACATTCCTTTTTTGGGGGAAAATAATCTCGTTATAATACAGATTTAGCATTTCTTCTTAATTGTAAAAGTGATATAAGATGATTCTTCCGTAGGAAGTCATCAAAAATTTCGTATGAAATCATTTCAAAGGTCGAAAAATATGTATAAAGTTTATAAAGCTGAACGGGAGCGTCAACGAAAGTATGAATACAGAGCTGACAAAATATCAAAAGAATGGCACAGAAACGCATAAAGTAAAGACTAATAAAAAATATAAAAACACACGTTAAACACCATCTTCCCAGACCCATTC
The DNA here is from genome assembly GCF_040412425.1 of Macrobrachium rosenbergii. Taxonomy (NCBI): domain Eukaryota; kingdom Metazoa; phylum Arthropoda; class Malacostraca; order Decapoda; family Palaemonidae; genus Macrobrachium; species Macrobrachium rosenbergii. The sequence continues at coordinate 9,459,810 of NC_089789.1, read as the reverse complement.
TCCCTGAGCAGTTAACGCGAGCAAAATCAATAAAAAAAAAAAGGTATAATATAACCCGGGAGCCTTCAACTCCTTGTCTGCAAAAGGAACAAATGAAAACTATGCCTGGACTTAAAAATCTGAAACTGTCGGGCCAGAAGTTAACGATTACCAGCCATTATTGCCCTGAAAAATTGAGAGAGAGAGAGAGAGAGAGAGAGAGAGAGAGAGAGAGAGAGAGAGAGAGAGGCAAGTTAACGGTACAAAGGCCTGCAGGGAAGGTCGCTCAACTTCCTGTGTGCTGGCCTGCACACCATCTCTCTCTTTCTCTTCCCCCAAGATTACCTCTCTCTCTCTCTCTCTTTCTCGGCAAGCTGTACTTAAACGTCATTCGCCGCATTAAGTAAATTCCCTTGCAGCAAGCTTAATTCTCTAATATCCCTTTCCTGCAACCTCTATTAGCCCCCCAACCCCCTTTGTGCCTTTGTATTCCACGATAAGAAGAAGAAGAAGAAGAAGAAGAAGAAGAAGAAGAAGAAGAAGAAGAAGAAGAAGAAGAAGAGAGCGAAAGTGAACATCGCTCAGCCCGATCTTTGGGCGAGTCTAAGAGGATGAGGTCAACAGCGAGTGTTTACAAAGCACAAACTCTTCGCCCCCAATAAACCCACCTGGGAGGAAGAGAAGAGAGAGAGAGAGAGAGAGAGAGAGAGAGAGAGAGAGAGAGAGAGAGAGAGAGAGAAGGGAGGGGTTAGATAATGCTTCCCACCTGATCCCTCACGTCCGGTTTAGACTTAACCAAACACAAAAGCTCTTTCCTTGCCTTTTGCAGCGGTTGTGCAACGTGTCAAGTTTGCAGGAGAGAGAGAGAGAGAGAGAGAGAGAGAGAGAGAGAGAGAGAGAGAGAGAGAGAGAGAGAGAATATTGATAATGAATTCAAGTACTAAATAAAAGAATGTTATTTTCAGTTATAATAATAATAATAATAATAATAATAATAATAATAATAATAATAATAATAATAATAATAATAATAGTATTCCCAGACCATTTACTCTTCAAGCTCAAATCTCAAAAAAAAAAAAAAAAATTCCTGGCCCATATGCTTTTCAAACTCAACGCTCAATAATAAAAACAAACTGAATCGTTCAGAAGATGAAAATATGAAATTTTCACCACAAATGTTCCAAATTGCCCAAGATTCGATTTATGAGCAAAACATCTTACAACGTACCTTGTTAACTCAAGAAAAATGGATCTTATATGAAACTTTCCTTGTAATAGTCTTTAAATTAGAGAGAGAGAGAGAGAGAGAGAGAGAGAGAGAGAGAGAGAGAGAGAGAGAGAGAGAGAGAGAGAGAGAGAGATTTAGGAAAATACTTTAATAGAAAAATTAATCAGATCAGTATTTTGATAAATAACAAAACTATCAAAGCTTTTGTTTTGTCCACTGTTATGATTGATATGTTTACATTATACTGAGCAATTACTTCCCTGAACAGATGCAATGAGAAAATGAAAGTACTGATATAATGACAGTAATATTAAAATGAAAATTACAAGAAACGCACATGAAAATTAAATCCAAAAATTTTCTTTGGATGATACAAATTAATAAAAAGCGTTATGCAAACAAAGGTTCATTTTCTAACAGTTACGGAATCAAAATTGTGTCAAGATGAGATGGGACAGAATAGACGAGAGCTACGATAATGAACTTATCATCATTATTATTATTATAACGTATGCTAAATTCACTAAAGAAATTTTAAATTTGCCACTGATTTCCTGAGCTAATGTCCACAGAAAAGAATACCGGCATGTGTCATTACACACAGCAAATGAATAAATATAAACAAATCTCTAATGCATAATTATTTACATATATAAACCCTGATAATTCAAATAGAAAAAAATCTTCATCGCTCTGCTAAAAATGGCTCTTTTATCAGTTTTCTGAAATTTTCCATGCATATTTTTTTCGTTCTCAATCTCAACTTTAAACAGTTCGAATAAATAAAGTTAATTCTTAAAACTTATAACTGAAACATATATGTTTATTAACATGAACCTTTTTTTTTATTTTTGTGTAAAAGAAAACTATTCTGTCCGTTCGCACTTTTTTCTGACCGTCCTCAGATCTTAAAAACTGCTGGGGCTAGAGGGCTGCAAATTGGTATGTTGATCATCCACCCTCCAATCATCAAACATACCAAATTGCAGCCCTCTAGCCTCGGTAGTTTTTATTTTATTTATGGTTAAAGTTAGCCATAATCGTGCTTCTGGTACCGATATAAGATAGGCCACCACCAGGCCGTGGTTAAAATTTCATGGGCCGCGGCTCATACAGCATTATACCAAGACCACCGAAAGACAGATCTATTTTCGGTGGCCTTGGTTATACGCTATAGCAGCTGTACGAAAAACTCGATTGCGCCGAAGAAACTTCGGCGCATTTTTTACTTGTTTACTATTTGCTCAAATTACTACTATTCAAGTCTCAATAGGTGTCTCTTTCAGTACCGTTGGCATATTCAGACATCTTGACTTTTCCTTATTTTGATACTATTTTCTGTCATTGCACATGTAGCTCATGCTGTACTTTCTCTCTCTCTCTCTCTCTCTCTCTCTCTCTCTCTCTCTCTCTCTCTCTCTCTCTCACATAAACAAACCCATAAACATACACACACACACACACACACACATATATATATATATATATATATATATATATATATATATATATATAATATATATATATATATATAGATAGAGAAAAATAGAGATAGAGAGAAAAAGAGAGAGAGAGAGAGAGAGAGAGAGAGAGAGAGAGAGTACACATGGTCCACAGCACAAGCACAAGAGGAGCAAAGCAAATTTAGAGAAAGGGTCAGAATCATTCTTTTTTTTTTTTTTTCGCCCTCCACTAATCGAAGTCGCTGCCGGACCCCATCAAGTGCAAATTCCCTCCGTCGTAATCGAATCTTCGCCAACCAAAACACCCCAGGACATTTAAGCCCTGCTCGGTCGTCTCTCTTCATTTTGAGAGAGAGAGAGAGAGAGAGAGAGAGAGAGAGAGAGAGAGAGAGAGAGAGAGAGAGAGACTATATTTGCAAAAGGAGGAAAATATAATTTTTGTCTCTCTTCATTTATAAAATGAAAAGAGAAAGGTCCTACCTCTGTAATTACAAAAGGATGAAGAGACAGACAGCCTCAATATACCTGTAAAGGAGAGAGAGAGAGAGAGAGAGAGAGAGAGAGAGAGAGAGAGAGAGAGAGAGAGAGAGAGAGAGAGTCTCTATTTGCGAAAGGAGGAAAACATCAGATTCGTCTTTACTTACAAAAGAAAAAGAGAAAGGACCTATCTCTTTAATTACAAAAGAATGAAGAGACAGAATGCCTCATCCATTTGCAGAGAGAGAGAGAGAGAGAGAGAGAGAGAGAGAGAGAGAGAGAGAGAGAGAGAGAGAGAGAGAGAGGTTATTACGTATAATACGGAACAAACATGCAAACAATGACGCTGTTTATTCTCTCCTTTGATAATATAATAATTTCAAACAAAAAAGATTTCTGTAAAAGAATTAACCGAATTGAATTTTAATACTGCTCGAAAGTAACATTTCAAAATGCGATATTTTTCATTCAAAATGTAACCAAATACTTCTATGTTTCACAGGAGGAGAAATTAACTAATGCTCTTTTTAAATACCTTTGCATACAATATCTTCAGTGCACTGTAAAATTATGGGTAACTTTAGATTGAAAGAAAGAATATATATATATATATATATATATATATATATATATATATATATATATATATATATATATATATATATATATATATATATATATATATATATATATATATATATATATATGCGTGTGTGCGACCTGTGTCTGTGTATGCATAGGGCGATTAGCAATGTATTTTCATTTCAACGATTCGCTTAACTTCAGAATGAATTCAGTTTATGGGGAAAAGAATTCGTAAAATAAAAAGAAACAAAATTTATAAGATAAAAAAGATAATGAATGAAAGAAATACTCATAGGCTACAAACAAAAATAAGCCAGAAATATGAAAATAAAACATACGAACAGAAAAAAAACATAAAAATACATAACATATAAACCACAACTCATGACATACATAAATATAAAAAATTAAAAATACTTCCCCAGGCGTGAATGATACAAATGCAAGGGGGACTCACAGTTTCCCTAACACCTGTCGCAGTTGTTCTGTTGTTGTTGAAATTCGAATGGAGGATTGTATTGCACGTGTTGCCAATAAGGAGCAACCCAATAATTCCATGACCGACGACATGGCTTCAATAGGATTCTGATATTGGCTTTGGCTAATCGAGAATACAGCTTCCTATTACAGCTATTCCACAAATGCTCACACACACACACACACACACACACACACACACACACACACACACACACACACACATATATATATATATATATATATATATATATATATATATCTGTGTATATATATATATATATATATATATATATGTATATATACACATACACACATATATATATATACATATATGTATATGTGTATATATATATATATATATATATCTGTTCTATCAAGTTTTTCATACATAATGCATATCTCCATAAAAGTGTTCACATAAGAATATTAATTATACACACACAAAATTCATGTTAACGTGTTGCAAAGATTAAGAAATAAATGAGAGAGAGAGAGAGAGAGAGAGAGAGAGAGAGAGAGAGAGAGAGAGAGAGAGAGAGAGAGAGAGAGAGCCGCTTAATATGAATTGTCAATTCTATCAATTCTGCCATAATGTTACCTCCACTTATCTTTGACACTAGATAGGACTCTGATCATTGGTGTTGGCGTAAGCTTGCGAAACTTCTTATTTGGTAAAGAAACTTCTCTGGACCATTTCAAATAAAACTACGGGTTTGTATGGTTCTAAACAAGGAACTTTACTAACATTTATTTCTAACCTGACAACGTACACCGAATACTGCAGGGCTTATTAATCCTACATAAAACAAATGCTTAATTATTATTTCTCTTGCTTAACATCCTACGATTATTATTTCTCCTGGGTAGCATAAATGCTGAACTACAGAATAACGAAACAATTTCATCATTATTCTCATCAAATATATATGGAGAGAAATGCAACAAATAATCACCCATTCACAAACCGTTCTAAAAATACACAGATACATGACCTCAATAACGGTCTCCTCTAGACTCCGTGACGTCACACCAATAACATGAAATGCACGCGTGAGTGTTACCATATCGAGGTCAGATTTTAGATACAAGCTGAACAGACTCAGTAACAGGAACCCGTTTCACAAGGCCCTCCGGCAGCGCTGCTCTCCCATAACTCCGGGCGATATCCTATCTCCTTATCCTTCACGCTTCCCCCCCCCCAACCCCACCTTCGTTTCACGAGTTCCGTGGCCCGTCTCCCGAAATATCCTTCTCCTCCTAAGGGCAGTGGGCAACCCTTCCACACCGACCCAGCACCCCCTCGGCATACCACAACTCAAGCATGGACAAGGATAAAAGAGGTTTGTACTGCTAAAACCGGGTCATGTTACTGCGCACCTCTTCTATTACTGTAACTGTAACTCTCTTCTTACACTTACTGTACACTTGGTGATTGTGTTGTTATTGTAATCCTCATGTTGTTGCAATAACTCTTGATGGTTGTATTGTTATCGTAATCCTCGCATTCCTGCAATAAGCTTGGTATTGTGTATACTTTTATTGTAACCGTCATGCTATTGCAGAAACACATGGTGATTGTACTGTTATGGTAATCCTCATGGTACTACAATAACACATGGTGATTGCATTGTTCTTGTATTTCTCATGTTACTGCAATGGCGCTTGGTGAGAGTATTGTTATTATAATCGTCACATTATTGCAATAACACGTGGTATTGAACTTTTTTGTAATCCTCGTGTTTTTGCAATTACATAAGGGATTGTACTGTTATTGTAATCTACGCTGCGATAAAACTTGGTGATTGCATTTTTATTGCAATCCTCACATCATTGCAATAACACTTGGTACTGAACTGTTATTGTAAACTCTTGCTATTGCAATAACATTGACTGACTGTACAGTTATTGTAATCTATACTGTAATACCAGATGATAGTTTTGCTACTGTAATCCAACCATTATTGCAATAACAAGTGGTGATTGTATTGTTATTGTAATCCTCATGTTATTGCAATAACACTTGGTACCTGTACCGTTATTGTAACCCTCATGTTATTTGCACACGTGATCATACTGGCTACTGCAACTGCAACACTTTATTGTCGTTTTAACTGTAACCCTCATGACTATGTGCAAATCTATCACTAAGGTTACAGCAACCCTCTTGTTACGGCAACGGAAAGACTGCTGTGGGCGCAATCCTCTTAGCTAGAGATCACAGAAAGGATCCGATTGTGGGCGGAGCTTTTTCCGTGGAAAGATGTAAAAAAAAAAAATAGGAATGAATGGAAAAATTTACAAGGGAAATATAAATGGAACTGGCATTGCAAAATAAATTCTTTTATTTTAACCTTTCATAAATGTTTCATTGTATTAAAATTCTTAATCCCCATAAAGGATTCTGTCTGTCTCTCTCTCTCAGATACACACACACAAACATACACAAGACGGCAATTCATCAGCTTTATTTTAGACAATAAAAATATCTCAAATGGACAACTCAAATATTAACATATGGCAATTAACGAAATAACAAATAATTTTGCAACAGTTCTTTGCCATTAAAAACAGACTATTTGTAATCAATTTCGAAAATATCCATTTGGTTTCCTGAAATCACCTGACCAATCAGTATATCATTTTAAAACCTACTGACATTTTCCTTCCCAAAAATAAGGGCTTTAGCAAAACTAACGACAAAATCCGCAAACCTTAAAGTACAAAACTGAATACCAGAAACAAAGGCTCCAGTTTAGGCTTCTATACAGAGACCTTAAATAGGTATTAAAAAAAAAAAAAAAAAAGTAAAAAATGCGCCGAAGTGTCTTCGGCGCAATCGAGTTTTCTGTTCAGCCGCTACAGCGTATAATCATGGCCACCGACAACAGATCTATCTTTCGGTAGTCTGGGTATAATGCTTTATGAGCAGCAACCCATGAAACTTTAACCACGGCCCGCTGGTGGCCTATCCTATATCGTCGCCAGAAGCACGATTACGGCTAACTTTAAACTTAAATAAAATAAAAACTACTGAGGCTAAAGGGCTGCAATTTGGAATGTTTGATGATTGGAGGGTGGATGATCAACATACCAATTTGCAGCCCTCTAGCCTCAGTAGCTTTTAAGGTCTGAGGGCGGACAGAAAAAGTGCGGACAGAAAAAAGTGCGGACGGACAGACAGCGCCGGCACAATAGTTTTCTTTTACAGAAAACTAAAAGGGGCACAGCCAAGCCTACTCATTAATTTAAGCCCTAAATAGCGTTCTTGCTCTCACACATGCTCTGGGTGGGTTAATTCTGCTGAGTGCACTTGCTGCGTTGTGATTAACAACGCTCATTTTCAGGCACGAATGGAACACTTTTCCTTTATGAAAATGAAAAATTAATGAAAGCCAAATTATTATGATTATTCAGAAAAAGTAACCCGCAAACTCCTGTACACGTTTTATGTTACACATGGGTAACAATATGTGGCACAGGCAGATATCAATGGTATACTTGTACTTTTTTCTCAGAGAGAGAGAGAGAGAGAGAGAGAGAGAGAGAGAGAGAGAGAGAAACATATGCTCCTGAGAAAAACTGTTCCAAATAAATACTTATAATAAGATGTCTTAGAATACAATTTAAGATTCCATATTTAATTTAATCTCCGGCTATCATGATGAAAAGAGATAAGATGACAAGCCATGTCTAGAGTGCAATAATAATAATAGTGACAAAAGTGTCTTTAATTAACGACAACTTGGACACATTTCTTTGACAATCACTCACCTGATGTTCCACATTCTCTTCTTCCATGCAAATGAATCTGTATAACAGATCAAGTAAATAACTGCCGAAGAAATTACAGTTTTCAATTTAGAAGTTCAAAATTTGCTGATCCCTGCATGACAGGACTCAAATTTCGCATTCACACACACACACACCTATAAAATGATCATTCCCCCTTTCTCTTCCCATCCTCTCACCAATCTCATAACACTGCTCTTTCACAGACATGATTCATCTCTCTCTCTCTCTCTCTCTCTCTCTCTCTCTCTCTCTCTCTCTCTATACTGTATGTAGGCATTTTATACTGTAAAAAGACAAAGCGAAAAATCAGATTATAAACGCAACAACGTGATATATAACACATCCTAAGAGCATTATAAGGGATAATATCTTATGCCGTGCAAAAAAAAAAAAAAAAAAAAAAAGCTGTAAGGCTTATAAATAGAAAAAGAAACATCACATTTACACAGAGTAAGTGTAACTACGCTCTCACCATCATTATTTATAAAAACTCATAATCAAACGAATCAATAAAACGGTGAAGAAATCCACATTGATTTAAGTGTATATATATATATGCATGTATATATATGTTACAGTCAACACGCGTAATCAGTCATTACGCGTAATGACTGAAATTTCAGTCATCACGCGTAATGCATTTAGGGACATTTGATCCCCCAGGAGCTAGTACTAAACACGGCGAAATACATTTGACCCCAGGGACTAGTACTAAACCCGGCGAAACAGTGTAGGTGACTCACTGTTTCGCCGTGTTTAGTACTAGCTCCTGGGGGATCAAATGTCCCCTAAGTGCATTACGCGTGATGACTGAAATTTCAGTCATTACGCTGTAATGACTGATTACGCATGTTGATTGTAACATATATATATATATATATATATATATATATATATATATATATATATATATATATATATATATATATATATATAATGTACATATATGTAGAATCTACTGGTCACTTTTTACCAGATACATATGTAATTGTAATAGCCACAATGCCCTCTGAACTTCTCGAATTCTTCGCGCTTTTTTGGATATGCTTGTCACTACAAAGCCGTAAAGATCCAAGTGGTCAGGTCGGCAACGTGACCTCCTTGTGATTATGGTGACACAGGTTCGTTTCCCGCGACCGGACATCCAAGCCACTTCAATTTCTTGCACTTGGATTTACGGCTTTGTAGTGACAAGCATATCCAAAAAAGCGCGAAGAATTCGAGAAGTTAAGAGGGCATTGTGGCTATTACAATTACATATATACACATACATTTAAAAATATATATAAAATGCAAGCATTCGAGAACACACTTGATTCTCTTTAGATTGATAAGGAGAATCGGGCAGGTTCTCGAAAGCTCATTAATATATATATATATATATATAATATATATATATATATATATATATATATATATATATATATATATATATATATATATATATATATATATATATATAATCTCGAAGGCGAAGGAAAGGGCACCATTGTTACAATACGTTTATTATGCCGACGTTTCACGGCAATTTCTATAGTCGCATTTTCAAGGCTGCAATGATTAAAAAACTTCTTACAAAAAATCACATTAAAACATCGATATATAAATTATAAGACAAATAAAAACGGGGGGAATAGGCACAGGACATACCTAAACCGTAGCAGTAACAAGACTAAAACAAAAGTTTTCTCAAGAACACAGGAAGAGCAAGAGAGGACGAGAGAAGAAAAACATAAACAAAAGGTTAAGCAATGAACAAATGTACAGAGGTTGTTTGAGTATTTGGTTTTGGGACCGTCTTCTTTATGATAATAGATTCTAATATACTGAGGTCATTTTCGTTTTGGGCTTGTCCTATTATAGAAAAATCTTTACAATTAATATCAGTTTTGCACATTTTTACATGATTTCTTATATTTGAGTGGTCTGGATTAAACAGTTTACATCCAGTTCTGTAGCTTACACCCTTATGGGAATCTATGCGAATCCGTAGTAGCCTCCTCGTGCATCCGACGTAAATCCCACGATCACATCCTGGGCAAACATATTTATAGAGGAGGTTACTACAGATTCGCATAGATTCCCATAAGGGTGTAAGCTACAGAACTGGATGTAAACTGTCTAATCCAGACCACTCAAACATAAGAAATCATGTAAAAAGGTGCAAAACTAATATTAATTATAAAGATTTTTCTATAATAGGACAAGCCCAAAATGAAAATGACCTCAATATATTAGAATCTATTATCATAAAGAAGACGGCCCCAACACTAAACTCAAACAACCTCTTTACAATTGTTCATTGCTTACCCTTTTGTTTATGTTTTTCTTCTCTCGTCCTCTCTTGCTCTTCCTGTGTTCTTGAGAAAACTTTTGTTTTAGTCTTGTTACTGCTACGGTTTAGGTATGTATCATGCAAAAATGTAAGTACAGTTTCTCTGAAGTATTCGCCATTCCATGACTGTCCTTTTTCTTAGATGATCCACATTAACCATTTGGCTGTGAAACAGAGAAAAATTCCCAAACATTCAGGAAATTTCACAACTTGGCAATAGCGCACATCATCGTTGATATCATCCAACTTTGCAGCCCAAATGATGTCATTTTTATGATTTGGCTTCCTGACTGTGTAAATGAAGAATTCATCTGATGCAGCAACATGGAGAAAGTCAGCTTCATCCCAATCTTTGAGAAATGAACCACAAAACCATGCACGGTCTTCTCTCTGTTGCTGAGTGATGTTGGGCTTGCTGATAACATGAAATGGCTTGATACCAGATTTTTTCAACTCACAATATACAGCACTATAACTTCTCTTCTTTCTCCTTTTTTGTTTCTAGTACAAGCGCCAATTTACATAAAGACTTTCTTGGTCTACCCACTGCTTCAGCTATGATGTCTTTTGACTCCTGAGAAAGGACTTCAGGCCTTCCAAGATTCTCATTCTTTTCGCAATGACAGTCATATGGATTTTTGTTCCAGTTTCTTTTAACAAAGGATTCATCTCTTTTACTGTATTTAGCTATCCAGGGATGTGAAATGAAGGATGCGCCAGCATCCCTGGCCTCTCTTAAGGTTATAGCATGGATTCGGTCAATCCATCTGATTTCCTCCAAGTCGTTAGCCATGGCTGTGTTTAACTCCGTCACTCAGTCTGAAAATACGAGAAATGTAAAATGAAAAATAGCTTAATAGAAAGTTAACATAATGTACTTGGAGATAGGCTATAGCAGAAAACTTCATAACTTTCCATTTGTTCTGTGGAGGAGGGGCTCTAATTTAAGAAACACCCAGTATATATATATATATATATATATATATATATATATATATATATATATATATATATATATATATATATATATATATATATATATATATGTATGTATGTATGTATATATATATACATATATATATATATTATATATACATAAATCTCTGAATCACATCAGGATCGAACCCAGGTCTTTCAATTGAAAGGCAAGAGTGCTGCCCACTAGGCCATACAAGTCATAAAAGAAGTTGGAACCTGAGCACCACTGCACACAAGGAATTTCCTGGGCAAGCTAACTGCTTGTATGGCCTAGTGGGCAGCGCCCTTGCCTTTCAATTGAAAGACCTGGGTTCGATCCTGATGTGAGTCAGAAATTTATTTCTGTTCCACACGTGATTGTGTGTTGATTATTTCTATCATATTCACTCAGAAGGGATACTCGAATGAAATGCTGTCAATCGGGTCATTGCTGAGTCGGGAAGTTGGGGAAAAGACGCTGGTATGCAAGCAGTTATCTTGCCCAGGTAATTCCTTGTGTGCAGTGGCGCTCAGGTTCCAACTTCTTATCGTGCTAACCCCATACAAAAAATGGGAAAAAGCACGTTAAAAGAAGAAGAAGAATGGCCTAGTGGGCAGCACCCTTGCCTTTCAATTGAAAGGGTTCGTTCCTGATGTGAGTCAGAAATTTATTTCTGTTCCACACGTGATTGTGTGTTGACTATTTCTATGATATATATATATATATATATATATATATATATATATATATATATATATATATATATATATATATATATACATACATACATACATAATATACACATATATATATGTATACATACAGTACATATATAATTTACATATACACACACACGCATGTATATATACATATGTATATATATTCTATATATACGGTATTTGAACTTACATCAATGTGGATTACTTCACTATTATCATTGTTATTATTATATTAGTTCAGCCAAAGAGGTTATGCGACGATACGTTGCATCCTTTATACGTTTATGGAAATAACTTCCTCGAGGGCGAATAGAACGGTTTATGTAAACCCTTATGAGCACATTTAATTGGCTTCCCCTTCAGAATATCAACTTTTATCTTGGCTATCATTAGGCATTAGCGGTTTCAATAAACCCCAATAGTATGAGAAGAAGCATTGCCATGCTAATTTTCAGTGCCAGCTGCAGCTGTAAATTAAGACCAGTACAGTTTTCAATGAGTTTGATCTTAGCTACAACCAGAAGGTGGAATTGCTTGCCTACTGCAGTTGTGGAATCTTCTCATCTCCTAATGCTTAAGCGTGTAGCAAATTCATCTCCGCTCTCTGCTGCTGCTGCTGTTGCTGACGTCTTCTGAATTCAAGTGTATCGGTTTTATTTTCTATTCCTTCTTATTTATTTATTTATTTATTTATTTATCAGCTTGTCCTGTAATGTTTTCTCTCTTCAGGCTGATTTCCCTTTGGAGACCTCGTGAGTTTATGTAAGTCTGTTGACTGTCCATAAGGGTTTTCTGCTCCAGATTTAAACAGAGAGAAAATTTAACAAGAGACGTCAAAGGCGGTAAATCTATTATCTTTTTTCCCCTTAAATTAACGACGATGCTTCTAGTAGCAAATTCGCGTGTAGCACGGATTACAGCAATCTTCTACCACTGAATTAGAAGCGGCAGGACTCAAAGACCGCTCCGCTCAACTCAGCTCAACTCTAACTCACCAGCGAGCGCTACGGATATCAAAACCGCACAAATTAGGCGTCGCTTACAGACTCCGAGGATTCGGCCAACGACCGACCGGCGCGGAGGCAGCGTTTGATCTGGTCGATGTTGCGGTCAGATGATAATGGTCTGGCGGTGTTTTTTTCTTTTTTTTTAAATGTCCGCCGCGGAGATACTTACGCACTTCTTTTTTTTTTCTTAAGAGCTTCTGATACTCGACGTCCGGTAGACCTTTTCTTTCCCGGTACACGGGTGGGAAAACAATGTAGCCAACGTATTCTGAACTCAGTTTTAGTGGGCTACACGCTTACAGTATGTGTACAGTTACGTTAATAATAATAATAATAATAATAATAATAATAATAATAATAATAATAATAATAATAATAAACCCTATCACCAACAATCATCATTTTCAAAATGGTCGCAAGTTTATCATCTCTAGCCTACTACGACTGACACTGCTGTTAATCACAGTAGTGATCGTACCGGCAACAATAATAATAATAATAATAATAATAATAATAATAATAATAATAATAATAATAATAAACGCTATCATCATCATTTATCATTTTTTGAAATGTCGTAAGCTTACTCGTTGGTGAGTCGGTAGAGCTGCAGACTGTCACTCGATGGACAAGAGTTCAATTCCCCGGCCGGCTGATGAAGAGTTAGAGAAATTTATTTCTGGTGATAGAAATTCATTTCTCGCTAAAATGTGGTGCGGATTCCACAATAAGCTGTAGGTCCCGTTGCTAAGTAACCAATTAGTTCTTAGCCACGTAAAATAAGTCTAATCCTTCGGGCCAGCCCTAGGAGAGCTGTTAATCAGCTCAGTGGTCTGGTAAAACTAAGGTATACTTAACTTAACGTAAGCTTACTACATTATAGCCTACCACTACTAACACTTCTGTTAACAACTGCTAATCTTGATGCAGTTCGAACTTGCAATAAAACTAATTCTCGCAACTAATGTTTTTTTTTTTACTCAAGTTTTGCTCTGTAGTGATGACAATGGCAACAACAGTATTCACGGCAGAAAAGCATTATAATCTATATACTACCACTAATCCTACTACCACTACCACCACTACAACTACTACCACTAATCCTACTGCTACCACTACAACTACTACCACTAATGCTACTACCACCACTACAACTAATACAAATAATATTGCATTGTTGCTCTCATCAGCAGCAATGCAATATTATTTACAATGGATATTCATTTTTACAAATAATATTTTTTTGTTTTCGTCACGACAGCTCACGATTTACAATAAAATTTTATCAGAAAAATTACCTCAGAAGAGTAACTTTCAAAACTTTATTAGAAAAGTAATGAAACAAAACTTCTGTTGGTTCGTCACAATTTTTTGAGACTTCGAAAACAAATATTTACAAGCATAGGATAAGCTATTCTTACTGAAAAAAATACACACACACAAAACCTCCTCTTAAACTTTCAAAGTTTATCGGCGTAATAAGTCGCCGTAACTAGTCTAAACAGCGGTTCTCGAGGATTTCAGTCGGTAACCGGAATATTTTAAATGCATATGACAGATGCGCCCAATTTAACACTCCTGAAGAATATAAAACAATAAATTGAAATAAAAATTTGTTTTGCAGATCACCTTCAGGCATTATCGTGAACCTTTTCCTTATTTGCCATTTTGATGGCATATTTTCAATTAGACTCTATATTTACATTAAAGAAGCGAACCAAGTAGTAACTGGCCATCAGCGTAAAGGTTGAAAACGTTTCTAGTAGGTAGAGTGCATGCTCTTCAAGTGCATACTACACCAACTCCATTAAATATTACCAGACTTGGATCTGGAAGAGGGAGCAGCTTCTGACTTTACTATCCATAATATGATGTTACACATTTTATGAGAAATTTACATAAGCAAGAAAACCCACAAACACACACACACACACACACATATATATATATATATATATATATATATATATATATATATATATATATATATATATATATATATATATATATGTACATGCAAAAACCATCCGAAAACTTTAAAAATAGAAACACTAAAACGCATCTGAACGCTTCAAACTACGCAAAATACTGACTTGTACGCACTGGTGACGGAAACACCGCGGTCATTGCCGTCTTAAATTATGTGAATAAGGCATAAGTGCGCTTCCTTGGTTCCTGCAGACTTGTTAAACGGTTCATGCACAAACTCCTCCGCTCGCGCTCGCGTGCAGGTAGACAGTAGAATGGGAGGACCTGCAGCCCAGAAGAGTCCTTGCACGGCGTGGAATCCTTCTGAGGGCAACGACTTTGATAATAGAGAGTACTGTCTTTTATAACGTCGTCTGCTTTTGCGAATAGGATTCTCCTGTGTGATCAGTTTGCGCACGCGTGACTCCAAGCTCATTTCAATTATTGTATAAATATTGGCTGAGTTACTGTTTTGATTTAGAGATTTGTTATCATAAGCTGGCTGCAAAACACTGTACGATGAGAGAGAGAGAGAGAGAGAGAGAGAGAGAGAGAGAGAGAGAGAGAGAGAGAGAGAGAGAGAGAAACTTTTGTCATTATTGCTTCTCTTCGGCAACACTGCGGGTACGTTCAAGAGATAGATCGGACACAGCTTAAATTTACAAGTCTTTAGGAACAAGAATCACAGATATAAAAACATCCTAATTTGTTCGGAATGACCCCCTACTCTGTTTTCCTTTGCTTTTCATTTCCTTTGGGAAGGAGAATATTTTTTTTTTTACGGTGCGACGAATCTGAAGATGATTAGAAAAAATGATAATTCTGTGAAACAAAAAATACATCAACATCCTAATGAGCTTCACTTTTAAATGTGCAATAATTTAAACTGTTTTGGAAGTTGTATCTTCAGATAACATTATTATTATTATTATTATTATTATTATTATTATTATTATTATTAAAATCTGCAATAATACTTAGGTCAAAGTGCGTTGAGGATCAAGAAAAAGTCTGAAAAAACTGTCGAATTTTATTTTCCACATATTACTCATAACATTATTATTATTATTATTATTATTATTATTATTATTATTATTATTATTATTATTAGAGCATTTACAACCATCCTGTCTCCATCTAACCATCCTATCTGCAGCCACATCCACAACATAAGTTTGCAGCCAGCATCCCACGCACCGTTGCTTAGGGTCAATATTAACATTCGTTTTCAAATTCATCAGCAAAACAACCGTGCGCTTTTCCTCTCGAAGGCAAGCAAGCGGAATAAATAAACAAACAAACGCAAAACAAATGAAATGCATGTACGTTCAGCTCAAACAACAACAACGAAAAAACAGATGAGCATCAGCAGCCCAGATACACAAATAACCAAACAAAAAACAATGAAGAGAAAAACAGAAGGTTTCATCAATATTTTATACATGAGGGTCAAGAGACGCAATCTGTATTTCTATAAGCATTAATGGTAATTAAAAAATGAAAATATTTAAACATGCACCATTGCAGAGAACATAAATAATACAACGTTCTGTTTTCCTTCTGTTTCAATTATACTGACATAATTCGTCTGATATATATATATATATATATATATATATATATATATATATATATATATATATATATATATATATATATATATATATATATATGTATACGTGTATACACACACACACACACACATATATATATATATATATATATATATATATACATACATATATATGCATATATTTGCTAAACAATTAAACTAAACCCAGAACAGAACACAACAAAGATGAAGAAATATTAAAAAAAAAAATAAAAAACCTGAGCAAAAGCAAATAAAAGAACATTACCATAATAACTCACGTAACGCATCCGCCCTGCATCATTCATGACCATTCATTACGCTTCCGTGCAATTATTTAAATTACTACAACATTCATTTGGCGATTTCCTCCATCTCGGAGAAGTTTACGATCTCCATTACATCAATCACTTGAGATAAGGGAAAAAAAGAAAAGAAGTAATGGCAATAAAGTATTTGACCCCAGTGGGGAAGAAACTCAACAAATTAGTTGTATAAATCTCTAAGGGGCGCGTTTGTTCGCCCACCAATCCCCTGACGTCATCTTTCTTTTTTTCTTCTTCATAGCCTGATCCCTACTTGGGGTAGCTGTTTTTAATGGACCTCCTCCAGCATGACCATACCTAAAATGGCAGCATCAGAATAATGAAATAAGAGGACACCGTAGATATTTTTCCTTCCAAAAAAGTTTTATGCAGCCATTTAGTAATAAGTACGGAATGTATTTAAGTTTGACAGTTTGTGTACGTATGTCGTATGTATGGAATATAAAGCACATATTAAATAGATAAATATGTAAATGTCAAATGATATGTAATAAATACATATGAGAAGGTCGGTACTCTAATATAATATATACGTAATCAATACGTTAAATATATTGTACAAATTCATATACATATACGTATATAAATATGTATATGTATGTATGTATGTATGTATGTATGTATGTATGTATATATATATATATATATATATATATATATATATATATATACATATACATATATTCAAAGAATCCTATATAACGGCTTCCACGATATACTGTTATCAGGACTTCTTCCAAGCATCTCCCACAACTGGGGCAAACACAAGACCGAGAACCAGCTCCCCCATAGACCCCGTCCAAAATAACAATAATTTTACTTTAATAACAGTAATAGTAATAATAATGACATATCAGGAACAACGCGACCATGATCTGGTCCACTGAACACCAGCCGCAACTTGGGAAAATTCTCATCCCGGCATTACATCTTCCTCATTCTCTCCTTCTCCTCCTCCTTCTTGTTCTTCCTCTTCTTCTTCTTCTTCCTCCTCTTCTTCTTCACCATTATTCACCTGCTATGCCGCCACAACCCTTTCCCAGTTCACCATATATAGCTCAGTATAGCTTCCCATTCACTCAACCCTCCTCCTCCTCCTTCTCCTCCTATTCCTCACAATTTCCTCAACCCTAAAACTCTTCCTCTTCCCTTCCCTCCCTACCCACCCTCATTCTCCTACCCCTCTTTTACTCTCCTCCACTTCCTGAACTCAAAATAACAACCCAACAGTTTTTCACGATTAAAGAATTATCTATAAACACACACACACACTCGAGTCTCCACAAATCTAAGTCTCCTCTACTTTATTTCTGTTTCTATCTTTCTTCCTACCTTCGCTTTTAGAATATCGTCTCCTCTACCTCAGTCAGGCAACTGGTTCGAATCTGTTCCCGTTCCACGGAGGGTCAGCTTCAACTCTGAGCCCGTTTCCGCTTTAGGTAGAATGCTGCTGTTCCACAGGGCTAAGAAAATTTCCCCTTCCTGAACGGCATTCGGGGTCAACCCCCAACACTTACCCTCCCCGCCACCCGCAAAAAAAAAAAAAAAAAAAAAAACCCACATTCTCAAGGGCCAACCAACCACTGTTCTGAACAGTGTTTCTGCCCTATCAGGACCAACAAGTTGTTACCCATGGGACCCCTCCAAAAAAAAAAAAAAAAAAACTGAAAAGCGTTTAAGTGCCCCCTCAGCAAAAAAAAAAAAAAAATGCAAATTCTCCTAGAAAAACCCAAACTCAACCCTGAAAAGTGTTTCTGCCCTATCAGGGCCAACAAACTGCAACACCGTCCACCCCTTAAAAAAAAACACTCTGAAAAGAGTTTAAGTGATGTGACGGAAGAAGACTTATCTTTCTCACCACGTTGGGTTACCTGGAGGTCGCCACAGGCTTAATGGGGCTCTGCATGGCCCTTGGC
This sequence comes from Macrobrachium rosenbergii, assembly GCF_040412425.1. Taxonomy (NCBI): domain Eukaryota; kingdom Metazoa; phylum Arthropoda; class Malacostraca; order Decapoda; family Palaemonidae; genus Macrobrachium; species Macrobrachium rosenbergii. The sequence continues at coordinate 9,440,983 of NC_089789.1, read as the reverse complement.
ACTTGGCAATTGGCACTCGAGGAGATAATTAATGACATGAAAGGGTTGACTTTTCGCTCGACACGCCAGATTAGGTTTTTTTTTTACAAGGCGATAAAGTTTTTTTTTTTTCCTCACTTCATTAAAAACTAAATTAGGGGGTCTTTTAGCTCAAAGGACCGAGAATTTTTCAGTTTTCTTAAGAAAATGAAGTGATGATTTTTCGAAATCAGAAAAAAATCTGTTTTCTTGAATAACCCAGAACAAATTTAGCCTTACAATTTTTGTTAGAAAATATTATACCAATGTAAAAACTAAACTAAAATTCCATTTTCTTCAGTATAACCTGAACAAATTAAAATTATAAAGAAAAGTTTTATTCCCATTAAAGTATTTCCTTTAGGTGACAGGCTGGATAAGAATAAGAGAGTATAAGCAGCACTAGAATAATCGAGAAAGACAGGATGGTTGATGGATGAGAGAGGCCTGGGGAACACTAGCGGATTCAGAAAAATTTCATGGGGAGCACCAATTTTCATATTATACATACATACATCATATATATATATATATATATATATATATATATATATATATATGTGTGTGTGTGTGTGTGTGTGTGTACAGTATGTATGTCTATAACAGATTTTTCCCCATGTTTATATTTCTCGTATATGTTATTATTATCTAAACCTTCAATATTATTAATTTATAATTATTTTTCATGGGGGCGGGGCACGTGCACAGGTGGCCCCCCACTGGGTCCGCTAGTGAAAGGAAGGTATGAAGCATTTTGAAAACGAACGATGGGAAAAGACAGACTGGCTGAGGTAGAGAATGACCGAACTTAAAAGAAACGGAAAGATAAGAAAATAAAACAAATAGACCTGGAAACAGACTTTGAAGTTAAAAGGGACATCACCAACCCAGGAAGAAATGTGAATTAGCATATAAAAAATAAAATAAAAAAAGGTAAATACGAGAGACAGGTAAAAAAAAAAACCCTACTGTAAAAGATTAACAAAAAACGACCTTTAATCTTAAAAGGACAACTCACTACCTTATATAAAAAACAGATTAAAAATATGAAGACAATAAAAAGAATAATAATAAAAAATACACATGAAAATGGCCAATTCCTCAGCCACGGGCAACAAGAGAAGCGTTGGTGTGTGAAATGGAAGGAGGAGGAGGAGGAGGAGGAGGAGGAGGAGGAGGAGGAGGAGGAGGAGGAGGAGGAGGAGGAGGAGGAGGAGGAGGAGGAGGAGGAGGAGGAAGTGGTAGGAAATTGTGGGGGAGAGGGAGAGGTAACCACAGCTTGGTTAATGAAATGGGCTAAAGAAAAATCTCGGAAAAGATCTTGAGAGGAGTGGCGCGTTTTTTATAATCTTTTCTATCACCCATAAGTTTCCATATGGCGTTGCACAGGCTAATAAAGATTTTTTATTATTTTCTAAGGTCTCGGTCTAAACATGAAGTAAAATAAAAAGAAAATACATAAAAATGGTTAGGTTCTGGTAGATGATAATAATAATAATAATAATAATAATAATAATAATAATAATAATAATAATAATAATAATAATAATAATAATAACACAGTAGTCTCATTATACATCAACAGCATAAAAAACAATAATATTAATAATAATAAACCAAAATCTACAGTTTACATACCAAGAACAATAACAAGCCAAAAACAGTTTACATAATAATAATAATAATAATAATAATAATAATAATAATAATAATAATAATAACTGCAAAGGAAAATCCAACCCAAATGAAGACTTCCATATAAGAAGAAGTGTCCCTTACCACACCCTTCCCCCATTTCCTCAAAGAGAATATTTGACAACATTGACAGAAGGAATGAACAAATATGAATAAACGAACCGGCATCCACATAAGCGCATATGAAAGAGGAAAGGGTGAAATTATAATAATGCACCGCTGTAATTAATATAGATACAAAACAAAGATGAAATAAGAATAACAACAATGAGGGTTCAGTTCAAACGTACAGTCAGATGTTAATTACGACCAACGGAAAAAAACCAATAGCTAATAGAAGGAGCGGCATTATATGTAGTTAAATTACAAATGCTATTAAATTAAAGAAATATCAAATAATACACACACACACATTTATATATAGTATGTATGTATAATTGTATATTTATGTATGTATGTATGTATGTATGTATGTATGTATGTCTATATATATATATATATATATATATATATATATATATATATATATATATATATATATATATATATATATATATATATATATGAAAGTCCAGTGCACACGCGCACACCAGAAGCTGCCAAAAAGACTGGCTAACTTAGGTTACGTAACCAGAATAAAAAAAAAATCTTAATCTAAAACAGCACATGAGCAACTGACAGGCTTTTGCAAAGGGGACTTCAAAAACTATGTGAGAGAGAGAGAGAGAGAGAGAGAGAGAGAGAGAAGAGAGAGAGAGAGAGAGAGAGAGAGAGAGAGAAAACGTAAATCTCCATCAGAGGCAATTCACCCATGCATTTCAGGGGAGCTACACACGCCACAATACAAGGCAGTATCCTTACCTTACCTTATAAGGACATCTTTTCCTTTCCTCAGACTCCCGCCAGGTATCCAGGTAGGTAGCTTTTTTTTCTTCACTGAACTGCTGCTTGTGTAATGCTCCTTTTTATTTTTTTTATTTACTCTTAAAAAACGAAGAGTAGGAAAGAAAATATTTCTCTTACATTTCAGTACGAAATACTAGGTACAGTCAAGAAAGTCGCAAACATAAACTATGATTATGTAAGGATATTGGTCCTTTAGAAAATTTCTATGCAGATAGTTCTTACTAATACAAATATCTCTCCCATAAAAATTTATATACATATATATATATATATATATATACATATATATATTATAATGCATTATAACACATATGTAAATATAAACACACATATGTAAATATAAATATATATATATATATATATATATATATATATATATATATATATATATATATATATATATTTACATACATACATATATATACAGTATGTGTGTGTCTGTAATTTTAATAACCATAATACCCTCTTAACTTCTCTATGTCTTCACACTTTGGAAACGCTTGTCACTATCAAGCCTATATCCAAATAAAAAAAAAATGAAGATATTCTGACGCCCGGGTGAGATTCGAACTAGCATCTAGGGTATCAGAACGAGATAATGTTAACTACGTGGCCACGAAGATAAACCTCTGTTGGCTTACTGAAGTTTTACGGGAAATAACGAGAATGGGAAAATAAATAAAGAAATAAACCAATGAAAATAGAAAAAAAACTAGTATTCATTCTTTACGAATTCAAGATTCAAGATCAATGTCGAACCAAAACTTTTATGTACCATTCAAAAACCACAAGAATACTCATCAGTAATTCAAGAACTACCACGACTTTCTCATAGGTGCGAGCTGATTGTTCATGCTTGGGAAAGAAAATATAGGTGCAATTTGCGTTACAATACCCTCCAGGGAATTTAAGACATATAAAAACAAAAATATACTCTTTGAGCGAAAAACGTCAATTCAATGAAAAGAAAACGAGAGAGAGAGAGAGAGAGAGAGAGAGAGAGAGAGAGAGAGAGAGAGAGAGAGAGAGAGAGTTCCATCAGAAGCAAACAGCTGTTCACTCCCATTGGGCCAACTGTTGAAGAATTAAATATATACAGTTTACTTGCAGGGTTTAGATGACTCAACCAACATTATATATGAACAGTTTAGCTTCCACTTCATACCTCCAGGCGTAAAAAAGCAAGTTTTATTTATTGGCCGCCGACTAGCTAAAATCATTTTATCATTATTTCGCTGCAATTGAAAGTCATTCTAGATCTTCTTTACCAACTCACACTACATTATGTGTAAATGTGTATAAGACAATTAATTCGCATAACAAGCTCCCACGAAGTAGAATGCTTAAAAGAAATAAAAAAGAACGCATAGAAAAGCTACTGGTAATAAAGATTTAAAACAATAACAGATAAATACGTATTCAATCTAATACAAGCCAGAACAATAAGGCAATGGTAACCGACGCGTGAGTTTAGTATTGTAACCTTTTGAGAATTACTATCAATAAATATTAAGGAAGGCCCTCCCTCAGTACTACACTATAGAACACTGAAAACTCTCCGGAAGTGGGCAGTACAACATCGTGGCGCCTCGAAAGACTCTAGTTGCTGATGCACTGAAAAATGAGTAGCACAAACTACTTGGGGAGGCAGGAACTAAAAGTGTCAAACAAAAGTTCCCTACAAAATTAGACCTCACGGAAGATGGCTATAACGGACTACTCTTCGGCGATGGTCTGAATGATAATGACC
>NC_089789.1:9406614-9414114 GCF_040412425.1 Macrobrachium rosenbergii | reverse complement strand
CGTTGCAACAGCAATGGTCAATGGAGAGAGAGAGAGAGAGAGAGAGAGAGATCCACTTAATATGACTGCATACCAAAAAAACTGGCGTTGCAACAGCAATGGTCAAAGAAGCCCCAGAGAGAGAGAGAGAGAGAGAGAGAGAGAGAGAGCGCCACTTAATATGACCGCCATACCAAAAAACTGGCGTTGCAGCAGCAATGGTCAAAGAAGCCCCAGAGAGAGAGAGAGAGAGAGCTCCACTTAATATGACCGCCATACCAAAAAACTGGAGTTGCAGCAGCAATGGTCAAAGAATCCCTAGAGAGAGAGAGAGAGAGAGAGAGAGAGAGAGAGAGAGAGAGAGAGAGAGAGAGAGAGCGCCACTTAATATGACCGCCATACCAAAAAACTGGCGTTGCAGCAGCAATGGTCAAAGAAGCCCCAGAGAGAGAGAGAGCTCCAATATGACCGCCATCAAAAAAGAGCAAGTCAAAAAGCCCAGAGAGAGAGAGAGAGCGCCACTTAATATGACCGCCATACCAAAAACTGGAGTTGCAGCAGCAATGGTCAAGAATCCCTAGAGAGAGAGAGAGAGAGAGAGATCCACTTAATATGACCGCCATACCAAAAAACTGGCGTTGCAGCAACAATGGTCAAAGAAGCCCCAGAGAGAGAGAGAGAGAGCTCCACTTAATATGACCGCCATACCAAAAAACTGGCGTTGCAGCAGCAATGGTCAAAGAAGCCCAGAGAGAGAGAGAGAGCTCCATAATATGACCGCCATACCAAAAAACTGGCCAGCAATGGTCAAAGAAGAGAGAGAGAGAAAGCTCCACTTAATATGACCGCCATACCAAAAACTGGCGTTGCAGCAGCAATGGTCAAAGAATCCCTAGAGAGAGAGAGAGACCAAGAAACTGGAGAGAGCAGCAGCAATGGTCAAAGAGAGAGAGAGAGAGAGAGAAAGAGAGAGAGATCCACTTAATATGACCGCCATACCAAAACTGGCGTTGCAGCAGCAATGGTCAAAGAATCCCTTAATATGACCGCCATACCAAAAACTGGCGTTGCAGCAACAATGGTCAAAGAAGCCCTAGAGAGAGAGAGAGAGAGCTCCACTTAATATGAGCCATACCAAAAAACTGGCGTTGCAGCAACAATGAGTCAGAGAGAGAGAGAGAGAGAGAGAGAGCTCCACTTAATATGACCGCCATACCAAAAAACTGGAGTTGCAGCAGCAATGGTCAAAGAATCCCTAGAGAGAGAGAGAGAGAGAGAGAGAGAGAGAGAGAGAGAGAGAGAGAGAGAAAGAGAGAGAACAATGGAGAGAGAAAGAGCTCCAGATGAGATCCAAAAACTGGAGTTAATATGACCGCTATATCCAAAAACCGCCATACCAAAAAACTGGCGTTGCAGCAGCAATGGTCAAAGAAGCCCCAGAGAGAGAGAGAGAGAGAGAGAGAGAGCGCAACTTAATATAACCGCCATACCAAAAAACTGGCGTTGCATCAGCAATGGTCCAAGAAGCCCCATGCAACAAACAGCAAAAGAGAGAGAGAGAGAGAGAGAGAGAGAGAGAGAGAGAGAGAGAGAGAGAGAGAGATCCACTTAATATGACCGCCGTACCAAAAAACTGTCGTTGCATCAGTAATGGTCAAAGAAGCCTCATGCAACAAACAGCAAGAGAGAGAGAGAGAGAGAGAGAGAGAGAGAGAGAGAGAGAGTATGGAACGTGCTCCACTTATTATGACGACCTGACCTCCAAGTCTTCCTAATCGGACAGAGAAGAAGATTCTTACGACATAAACCTCTTACAAGAGATTAAAAATCCAGAGAGACTGACTGATTGACTGATTGGTTATTTGGCTTATGTAGAATGGCGTCACAAGGACATTGGTTATCGACGTCGGAAAGTGTAAAAGTAATTTGAACGTAAAAAACTGAAAACAAATAATGAACAATTTACAAATACCTCCATGCAATGTGTCTATAATTTTATATACAAAAATTTTTATTATTTACAACAAATTAGTGCTAGTCTTCATGGTCTAGCTTGCTGCCATTCAAATCTAATAAACATTAGAAAAAACTATCTCATTAATAATAATAATAATAATAATAATAATAATAATAATAATAATAATAATAATAACACGATTCAATAATTATTATTAACGTAGCTCTTACAACATTCTTATCACGTCTTACCATGTACTGTATTTACCGTGTAAGGCCAGAAGCTGTAATACAATATATTATTATTATTATTATTATTATTATTATTATTATTATTATTATTATTATTATGAAATCTTTCTAAAGGCAAGTCGTGTGGCTTAAGACTCGAATGCTTCGTTGAAGCACGAACGAATAACTCAGTGTCTTCTTCTTCTTCTTCTTCTTCTTCTTCTTCTTCTTCTTCTTCTTCTTCTTCTTCTTCTTCTTCACCGTCCATCATCCAGAGACAAACGGGGAGAGCGAACTTTCAAAATAAATAAATAAATAAATTTCTCCGCACTCGTTCGCTCTGTAGCGAAGTATTCGACCGGATTTTAAGCTGAAAAGGTTTCTTGATGCTACCATTATGTATTGGTGTTTCTAATCACTTTATAATAAATGTATAAAACCTCATGTGCACAATTATAATAAGAACGAAGAGATACGAAAATACGCCTGGATCTTTACAGTGACCTTGAATGCTACCCAGACACTGGCTGCTTTATGTCTATGAAACTCGTGAATATTAAGCTTAGCCTACATTAAGATAGAGCTAATAATAATTCATTGTACATCATGATGTAAGAAGTTATTTAAATTCTACTGTCTAAGCACCAATCATTTTATGTTTCTGCTTTATTTAAATGTCACACATACACATACAAATACAAATATATATATATATAAATTATATGTGTATATACATATATATTGTATATATGGGTGTGTGCGCTGTGTGTGTAAATGAGAGCAGTTGTGTTGGGACAACACCCACTTCACAAAAATGTACTCCGCCCTGTCAAGGCACATTCAAAAAGCATTTCAATATAGAACAAACTAAACAAAAAATAATATAAATTAAAATAAAAACATAATTAGACAGTACACAAAGGACCCCCAAACTCCCCCTTCCTGAGAGCCTCGGGTTATTTCCAGAATGTATTAATACCCTCCCCTTCACCACGTCACCCTCCCACTATTACAACCCCCTTCTCCTCTTCATTTCAGCACGCTTTGTTCCTGAACCAGTTCCGCACAAACGACCCTCCGTACAATACACGAAACTCCCTCCTATAGTAACTGGTAAGCCTAATAACAAACAACCTCGACTACAACATTTAACAACAACTTACAACAAACATGCACCACAACAAATTGTAATGCAAAAAAAAAAAAAAAAAAAAAAATGACGTTGCTGAATGCGTCCGGACCTGAGTTATTTCAGTCGTGGTCTGTGTGATGATGAATTCTGCATTGTTGTTGTTGCTGAGTCCTTCCACCCCCGTCTGCGTCCCCTCCCGTGAATAACGGATTTTTTTTATTATAATCATTATGGACTGGTCGTGACATTTCATTGAATGGAACCGGAATGGAAATAAGCATTACTAGGAAGCTGATGGTTTTGATAATTTCTCTATGGAGGTGGGTTGTCATTCTCTCGAGAAGCGACATTTCACTGAATGAAACCGGAATGGAAATAAGCATTATTACTAGGCTGATGGCTTTGATCATTTCAATATGGAGGTGGGTTGTCATTCTCTCGAGAAACGATTAATCTCTCTCTCTCTCTCTCTCTCTCTCTCTCTCTCTCTCTCTCTCTCTCTCTCTCTCTCTCTCTATATATATATATATATATATATATATATATATATATATATATATATATATATATATATATGTATATATATATATATACAGTATACATAAATACACACACACATATATATATACGAGTATATATACAATATAAATATATAATTCGTTTCGGATTCTGAGAAGGTATGTGGCATTAATATGCTCTCTCTCTCTCTCTCTCTCTCTCTCTCTCTCTCTCTCTCTCTCTCTCTCTCTCTCTCTCTCTTTCCCCTGACTAAGGAAAGATATTTGAAATGCGATTTTGGATCTGAAAATGACAAGTACAAATTGTATCGAGAGGCAATTACTTTATGCCAACACTTTACAGATGCACCGAATAAGGAGACATTAGCCATAAAAAAAAGGTCTAAATTTGGCTACGATTTATTATAAGCAACTACCGATACGCTTCCTCATGGACACTGCACCTCACTGGTTTTTTCTTCATAGTTTTTTTTATGTGAAGATCGAGAGTTACGGAGAAACAATTAATAAAAACACTATGAAGTATCAGATCCTGAACACTACTGAGAGAGAGAGAGAGAGAGAGAGAGAGAGAGAGAGAGAGAGAGAGAGAGAGAGAGAGAGAGAGAGAGAGAGAGCCAAAACGACTACTCTCATCGACTGAAAACAGAGAACTGTATAAAAACTGCAACAGGTCAAAAGCAAAAGTGGGAGACATTAATCAATACTCTGCCTGAAAGGGATTCGGTTTCTAATCAGAAAGTGGGGCGGTGTGGAATATTCAAATCAATGACACATACACATATATATATATATATATATATATATATATATATATATATATATATATATATATATATATATATATATGAATGTCATTTACAGTAATATGAAGACATTCATTTACACTTCTGTATTCCTTATCATTGGAGATCGGAAATACAGTTCTGATACTCAGAGTAGATTGCTGCCACGTTTAAATAATTGTTTTTATGGGTCTTACATACATATATATACATATATATATATATAGTATATATATACATATATATACATATGTATATATATACTATATATATATATATATATATATATATATATATATATATATATATATATAGAGAGAGAGAGAGAGAGAGAGAGAGAGAGAGAGAGAGAGAGAGAGAGAATCGTGGTTCAGTGGGAGAGAACTGTGTTCGGATTTGCAAGGTTCGCGGTTCAATCCTGTGCCTGCAACCCATCATTCGACCCAAACGTGAATGAATACCAGCGTCAGCTAGGTTAAAATAAAATGACATGGGGCTAGCAACCTCATTCCTAAAGATTTGCGAGGATCGGAAGGTTCTACACATTTGGCGTCACTATTACTATCTACCTATATACATCTATACATATTAAATATATATATATATATATATATATATATATATATATATATATACACATAAGAAAATAGATAAGTACAGGAAAAATAAATATAACAAATAAAATTAAAACCCCAAATACTATTATATAAAAAGAACAAATAAAATACACAAAAGTAAAGTAATTAAAAAATACTTACATCAGTAGGTAGAAGAACAGGAAATACACCCAATATAGATAAAGAAATAAAAAGTAAAACTGATAAGAAGAATACGAAGAAAAAATAAAAATCAAACTACAATAAAAATAACTACGAAGATAAAAAAAAATAGCGAAAAAAAGCAAAAACATGATAAAGAAACGAAAGAGACCAAGCCCAATTTTCCAAAAGCCTCCTTTTTTATTCAGAGCAGCCAACAACACAGCGCAATCAATTAGCGAATGCGGTCACACGGGGTTAACCACGAATCCCTTCCAGTGACTTCAACAGACGACGCCGGAAACACAAAGAGAGTCTAGGCAATCCACTCAAAAGCCAGTCCTCTTCCATTCTCCTTAGTGGACGTCATCGTGCTGCTACTACAGCCAGGTTGCCGGAGCGCTCCCACGCACGCACACGTACATACATACATATATATATATATATATATATATATATATATATATATATATATATATATATATATATATATATATATTCATCCTATAACTTTTCAGCTGAGATACAACAAGACAACGATCACTTCATGTTCCTATTACTATCACAAAATCATGAATGATTCTCCTGCGTGTAAACTTCAAAAACATTATCTATTTTATTTTATGCACCTACACATAAAGCCCATCAGCAGTGCATTAAACACTGCGCCACTCACCTCTCATCTTGCGGGCACTCTCGTACTTCCAGGATGTTAAGGCCCATCCTTTTCAATACCTCCTTCAGTCGATCTGTAAACCACCTTCTGGATATTTCCCTTTCCTTCCCCCTCCTGAGCCATTATTTCAATGAGCTAAAATTCTTACTACCTCTCGGTATTTTCACATTTCTCACACTTTTAACTTGTAATTCTTCTTACACCAAACATACTACATAAACATATGGTACAAGCCCCGTGGACTTGTACCATATGAACAGGGTTCATCGTCTGAATATAATAATAATAATAATAATAATAATAATAATAATAATAATAATAATAATTGCATTCAGTATCAAACTTCATTTCCATAATATATATATATATATATATATATATATATATATATATATATATATATATATATATATGTGTGTGTGTGTGTGTGTAATATGTGTGTATATATAATATATATATATATATATATATATATATATATATATATATATATATATATATATAACAAGAAAAATCGGACATAATGGTACGTGGCATCGTAATATTGAGAGAGAGAGAGAGAGAGAGAGAGAGAGAGAGAGAGAGAGAGAGAGAGAGAGAGAGAGAGAGATAATGAATTTCACACTGTAACCCATCCTTGCCTTTGATCCTTGCCTTTGACCACAATGAGGGTGATATACGTGTGAATGGCATCTAATGCCCCTTCACTCCAAACTTCCACCCCACCCCCACCCTCTCTGCCTTCTCTCACCATTATCAAACATAGCATCCACCCTCGAGAGAGATATAAACCTCAGCAGAGCTTCCTCTTCAAGCTATCTCCGTCGTTCTGAAAGGCCACTCCTAATTGAATGAATCACTGAAGACTCCTACATACAACAACAACATCATCATCATCATCATCATTATAATAATAATAATAATAATAATAATAATAATAATAATAATAATAATAATAACAATAATAATAATAATAATAATAATAATAATAATAATAATAATAATTCTTTTCTAAAAACTAATCTCTTCTTTCTGTATTTTCTATTATCTCCGGTAACCTCTTTCAAATAAACACTGTATTCTTCGGAAGCTTGAATTTCAAGTCAATATAATAATAGGATTGTTAATACGAGCAGAGGCTGATCTGAATATAATAATAATAATAATAATAATAATAATAATAATAATAATAATAATAATAATAATAATAATAATAATTTTTTAATAACTGATCTCTTTTTGTTTTTCCTGCTATCTTCTGTAACTTCTTTCAAATGAACACCACACTCTTTGGAACTTTGAATTTCAAGTCATTAACGGCCCCTACAGGCTTGTTCCATATGAGTTGGGGTTTATCTTCATAATAATAATAATAATAATAATAATAATAATAATAATAATAATAATAATAATAATAATAATAATAATAATAATAAAAATAATAATAATAATAATAATCATTGTT
>NC_089789.1:9374114-9401614 GCF_040412425.1 Macrobrachium rosenbergii | reverse complement strand
ACTTAGGTAATAACAGGGGATGAAAGGAGAGATGAGAAGCAACTGTAGTTGTTACAATATCTCATTATGACATGAAAAACTCCAAAAGGTCCCTATCTTTCTAGTTTCTTTCTTTAAATCTTCAGCTGACAATCCCTCTTGGACAGCTAGCAGTCTATAAACCCAAGGGAAATCAGCCTGCAGAGAGAGACAAGTTACAAGGAAAGGTGATGAATAAATAAATGTGAGGGAATAGAAAATAAAACCGATAGACCCTGAATTCAGGAGACGTCAGCAGCAGCAGTGAACAGGAATGAATCTGTTCCTCGTTTAAACGTTTGGAGATCAGAAGATTCCACAACTGCACTAAGGAAACTATTCCACATTTTATTTGTAGCCAAGATAAAACTCCTAGCTAACTGTTGAATATTTCCAATCAATAATTCGATGTCATATCTTGGAAACAAATATGATTTCTTTTTATTTTGTCGCTCCAAAACCCTTGGACACTCCCTCATCATGGTGTATCAGTATGACGCTGGATAACCTCAAGACCAAATCAGAATTTATTTCAGTTTGTTGAGTGATCAGCAATTAGAGAAGTAACCGCACTTGTCTTGCAAGTCTCATTTATTTTTCAGAGATCATGCAGTATATTTTGGCAGTTATCTATTGTTTGCATACCAACGTGGGAGTCATATATAAAAAAGTCATAACTGGAATACAGCGTACATGAAATATTGGGGCAAGGTATTTGCGTTATGTCATCAGTCAAGTTTGTTTTGCCATCTTAAATATTGATGTGCGGCATCAGACGTCATGTGAGTTCATCATGTTTGTTGCATAAAATGTAGTACAACGACAAACACCCTCTACCTGACCTAGTTTTTGTTCGCAACACTAGGCAGGCTGCTGCTGCAAACAATGTGTCGTTTTGTAGTATCAGGTTTGATGCTACTCAGTTTGCTAGGGAACAAATTCATTCCTGTTCTCTGCTGCTGCTGCTGCTGACGTCTCCTGAATTCACGTGTATCGGTTTCATTAGTATTTCTTTATTTATCACCTCTTCCTTTACTTGTGTCTCTCTCTCTCTCTCTCTCTCTCTCTCTCTCTCTCTCTCTCTCTCTCTCTCTCTCTGCAGGCTGATTTCCCTCTGGAGCCCTCTTGGGTTTTTAGTCTGTTGACTCTATTCATAAGAGTTTGCAACTGAAGATTTAAAGATAGAAAGAAAGAAAGAAATGAAAATGCCAAATAAATACCTAAAAATGATTGTCTACAACATACAGAAAATTTTTCAAGTGGAAGCAAATGTCTCTGTAGTATTATTTCAAATGTAAACTGACTGTCAGCCATGTGTAATAACATACGTGCAATAACAGAGAGGCAAGTTGAGGCAAGAACAACAATGCAAATACATTTCCGGAACTTGTGGCTGCAAAAATTGGGCAATAATTTCCCAGGTCTGTTGCGTCCACTAACGTGTTTCTAATTATGGGAAATTATGAATGGCGAAGGAAATGACGAAGGAAACGTGTGCTAAAAGAGAAGGCGAGCAATCTGCATGTCATGGAGCAACAATATTTGTGTTTCTTCGAAGAAAAGGTAAAGGAACTTGGTGTTTTTTTTTTTTTTTTTTTTTTTTTTTTTTTTTGAGGACGACGACTGGAAATCTAGCCCTTGCTTGATGGAAACAAGACTAAGAAAGTGACAGGAAAAAAAAATTGTGAGGTATAAGACCTGCCACTTGAACTATGGTAGAAAGCAATTTACAGAAGTCTTCTTTTGTTTCGGAGGCCAATGAGACGGGGAATCTAATGACCATATAAATTCCAGAGGCAGAGAGAGAGAGAGAGAGAGAGAGAGAGAGAGAGAGAGAGAGAGAGAGAGAGAGAGAGAGAGAGAGAGAGGTTCCTTAATATAACAACTGTAAGACTTTGCCACTAAATACCACCAAAATCTTTCGAAAAGTGACTTGTGAAAAAAAAAAATAAATAAAAGCGAAATATCACAGACAAATACATAAAGAGAATAAAGAAGACACTTACATGCAGTTATAGGACAGATCAGTGTCATCGTCGTAGAGGTCCTCCACCTTGGCCGTGCAATACCAGTAAACTCCGGCGGCCCTTTTGATCTTCTGGCACCTCTGGCACAAAAACTGGATGCTGGGGCGTCTCATCTCGCCCGGCGCCCTCATCTTTCCAAAATTCGACTTATGTGGAAAGGGTTTGGGGGTGGGGAACAATGATCTATCTTTTACCAGGAGGACACCCGCAGAAGAAGACGCCTACGGGAGGGGCGGGGCGGGTGGAAGCCGATCCGATGGGCGTGAGGGGAAGCAAGTAAGCGCTGCAAAATAATGGGCGCCTGTGAGATGACAGCGACACCTTGCGTCTCCTCTATCCGCCGCAGGTGGTTGGTGCCCAAGCATCGTATCCAAAAGAGCCAAGGAGCGGAACTGATTCTCCCTCGTTTTCCGGGACAGAGGGAGCGGCGCTTTCACGGGATAAATTGTAAAGCGATGTTTTCAAGATCCTGAAATAACCCACTTCCTCTGGATAACCTTACCAAGTGTGAATTTTTACTTACACCAGCATAATCGTACATAAACACCGTCGTGATATTTTCACTGTTAAAAAAGGAAAATATAAAACGTAGTTGCCACACTGTTTTCACTAGCAAATTCCTTTCCCTGACTGGAACAAAATATACGTAATCACATCACATCGTTTCACATGAAAACTATTTCTTTTGCTGAAGCGAAATATGAATATATTTATATTAACATTATACCACGAACAATTTCGTTTCTCATGCTGACATATCATATACTCATAATCAAATACTTCACAAATTACACAGATCAGTCAAATACACCATTCCACTGTCCATTTCCTTCTTTTTTTCGTAGGCACATGACAAAATTAAGTTTTTAACTCAAATAATGCTATCGCGTGAAGAGAATCCTTTTTATACTAAAGGCACAAAACCCCCTTATTCCTTAAAGAACAGAATTCTTAGGATCCATTTGGTAAAAAGTTCGGGCGACCCAAACACAAATAACCACCTTGGAAACATTTCACACGCCCGGCATTCTCACGCACCTTACGCACGGGAGACAGGAAGCCGCGCGCCAATTTCGACGCGATTCGCCTTCGTGAATCGAAAGGAGTGAAGATCGCGCGGTATACATTCCACTCCCCAACTTCGCTTTCGCCTCGATCACGCCCCCGATTGTACGTAGTCGGGTCCGTTCGAGGGGCGGCGGGCGGGTGATGCCCCGGGATGAGAATGTTTATGGGAGAAGAGGAATAATAATTGAAGCCACATGCTCCGGTGTCCTTAAGTCTGTATCTCATCTTGAGTGTCTCCCTTCCCCCCACCCTCCTTCTCGTACTTAAACAGACACGCAAAAACCCCTCTCCCCCTCCTCCTTTCCCCATATTCCACACAAACACACAGACACACACACTAACACCAACACATACACAAACATGTGCAATGGCAAACAACCGGCAGATCGCTGTTGCGCAAGCGCATCATTTCTCGCGCTTGAACAGTCCTTCTGTTATTTGAAGGGTCCTTGGAGGATGTTTCTTTCATCCTGCGGAATTCATTCGATTCAGGGCAATGCCTTGTCCTTGCCTCCCCCCCCCCCATTTTCTCTCTCCACCCAGCATAGGAATGAATGGTGGTCGCTTCTCTGTCTCTTTTGGTGGCCAATATTTGTGCCACGTATTGTAAATACCGTTATCTTTCATTGCTCAGTAATAATAGACGCCATTTTCTTTTCAGATATATCAAAAGATTCACAAAGACCTCTCGAGGGGTTGTCGAAGTTTCATTAATAATAATTAATAATAATAACAACAACAACAAACACCAAGAGGAAACATTCATCTTCTTACCCTCTTTTTTCCAGCGTGGGAACCTTGTTACACCTGTTGCGAGCATAATAAAAACCACTTTGTCACCACTGAACCAAAACGACTGACTACCTTAGCGGTCATGTTTACGCGAAGCGGAGTCCATTTCCCACCAATCAGGAAGAGACATAAATATGAAGTTCAGTCAGTCACTAGACATAACAATGACCTTTTCGCGAAATCTGTATCAATGCGACTCAATTAACATACACTCGTGCATGCCACTTTGAAGTGAAGTCCAGGTAAATTTATGGAAATACAGGAAGTCAATCGCAAAATCTGATGGGATTCAAGATGTTTATAGTGATTTTCGTGGAGAGACTTACAGGTAACTTTCCTAAAATGACAAACGTGTGGCGTCTGGGAAGAGAATTATGACAGATTTCAACAAATGACACAAAGAGAGAGAGAGAGAGAGAGAGAGAGAGAGAGAGAGAGAGAGAGAGAGAGAGAGAGAGAGGGAAACTTTCGACGGCCGAAATCACTATTTCACAGAGAAGGCCCCGCGCACTGACCACCGATCACGGCTGGAGAGTTGGATACTATCCGCTCACGAAGGAGGAAGGAGAGAGAGAGAGAGAGAGAGAGAGAGACCCGCCCTTCTGTAAACTTGCCTCCCGACCGACCGACCGACACCCGACCGACCGACAAGACCGACGACCACAATCACACTGTGGTGGTGTGGCCATTCCAATGCTTAGTCGAGGGGCCTCTCTCTCTCTCTCTCTCTCTCTCTCTCTCTCTCTCTCTCTCTCTTTCCTTCTTCCTTTCCCTCCTTTCCCCTCCCCTCCCCTCCCCTCGAGGTGAGAAGGCCCTCTGTAGCCTATATAGATCTGTAACTGTTGCTGGAAAAAAAAAAGAGACGTGATATTTATATCCACTTGAGGATCATTTTCACTCCCTCACCCCAACCTCCTCAACCCCTCACACCTCCTTTCACAACCTCCAACCCCCTCTCAACCCCTACCCTTTCCCCTTTTATTCTCAGGTCAAGCTGGGGTGCAGGGGTGCAATTGGGGGGGGGAGGTGGAGAAGAGGCCAAGATGAAGTAGGAACAGTCCAAGGATATCGTAATGCTAATTTGCAGTCAGGTTTTTTTGACGGGGTTCTTAATTTTCCTTTTTTTGAAGTGGTTCCTAATTTTCCCTGTTTTGAAGTGGTTCTTAATTTTCCTCCTTTTTTAAGTGGTTCTTAATTTTCCTATTTTACAAGTGGTTCTTAATTTTCCTCTTTTTTTTATCAAGTGGTTCTTAATTTTCCTCTTTTTTTTATTAAGTGGTTCTTAATTTCCCTTTTTTCGAAGTGGTTCTCAATGTTCCTTTTTGTGAATAACCTGGTTTTTAATTTCCCTTTTTTAAGTGGCTCTTAATTTTCTATCTTTTAAAACCTTAATTTTCCTTTTTCTTGAAGTGATTCTTAATTTTCCTCATTTTTTAATGGTTCTTAATTTTCCACTTTTTTAAAACTTTTTAATTTTTCTTTTTCTTGAAGTGGTTCTTAATTTTTCTTTTTTGAAGTGGCTCTTAATTTTGCTTTTTTTACTGGTTCTTAATTTTCCTTTCTATGAAGTAGTTCCTAAATTTTTTAAAATGGTTCTCAATTTTCCTTTTATTAAGTGGTTCTTAATTTTTTTAATTTTGATGGATGCAAATTTTTCAATTTTTTTTGAAGTGGTTCTTAATTTCCCCTTTTTTTGAAGTGGCTCTTTATTTTTTTGAAGTCGGTCTTAATCCCAGCTATTTATCCTTATAATTACCCTTTTTAACTTTCTAAGGATAAAAACCTATGCCCTGTTTAAAGGAGCATCTTCAAGGGCGAAAGATAAACAAAAGGCGGAAGCCATCCAACACAGTGATTACTATTCATCTTGGAATAAGCAGTGGTGGTGTTGGGGATGATATGTCTGGGTCAATCACCCACTCCTTCATTCTCTCAAGATTAAGCATCTCTCTCTCTCTCTCTCTCTCTCTCTCTCTCTCTCTCTCTCTCTCTCTCTCTCTCTCTCTCAATTACACATCAAAAAAGCACAATAACTCACGACTTAATCTAATCTCAATTACAAAGAAATAATCAATGCAAAACTGATTGACGGTTGACTGATTCAGTGAAATGGCGTCGCAGAAACAATGGTCATCCACATTGAATCAATGAATGAATATTTCCCTCCGACTGTCATTTCCATCAGACATCAATTAACAATGAAACTAAAGATGTTTGTGGTCAGGGAGTACGAAACGTGCAGGCGCGGGTGCACGCTCACACAACCTTGACGTAATGAAAGGGCCGTATTATGTTACATTGTCTATAAATGGAAAGAAAAAAATCTCTTTGCATTACCGCGTTGACGATACTAACAGGTTCTCAGTTTAAATATATTGAGGTTGACAGACTTTCGCAAGCTGAACGGATAAAAATAATAAGTCTAACTGACTGGTAAAACATGATGAAATAAATACATTTTCATGTAACTATAAGAAAGAAATAAATATGACTTAAAACAACATATACTTTCAATGAAGGACTTCACATGCGTTGAGTACTAGCGAAATAAAAATTAACATTAAAACAAAGTTTTAGGTGCTACGTAGGCAAGAGTATTTTCTAAGAATAGTTAGTCCCTAAGTGCAAATAACATCAATCAAAATTTCCATTAAAAATTATAAATATATGACTACTCGGCCACAACAAGCATCCTCATCATTGAAATATATAACAAGAAGAACAGATGTAATCAGCAGTTCTTCTGAAAGATTACTTTAGCAAAAAGGAGAAGAAAATTGTGGGTGTTTCCCCCAAAACAAAATCTCCTATGCTGACAGCTTTCATCAAGTGACAATTGCGAACCACTTAAAAAAGAAAAATTAAGAACCACTTAAAAAAAAAAGGAAAAATGAAAAAGTTTTTTTTCCCAAACCAAAAAAGCTCAGCTTCTCAAAGAAATGCCATCAATAAATATTTCCTTTGTAAACAAATCAATGGGAATTTTCTTTGAGTGTACCCAAAGTGACGTCTGTGTTGGTTGCTCCGAGTCCAACAGACCTCATAATCACCCTCATACCTTGCCATCGCATTCGGGTTACGTTTGTTTTCTAGCATCAGGCTGAATACTGCTCAATTTGCTAGGATTTTCATCTTGGCTGCAACTAAAATGTGTAATAGTCTGCTAGTGCAGTTGTGGAGGAATCTTCTGATCTCCAAATATCCAAGCGAGGAGCAAATTCATTCCTACTCTCTGCTGCCGCTGACGTCTCCTGAATTTCAGGTGTATCAGTTTTATTTTCTATTCCTTCATATTGATTTATCTAAATTTTCCAACAACTTGTCTCTCTCTCTCTCTCTCTCTCTCTCTCTCTTCTTCTCTCTCTCTCTCTCTTTGCAGGCTGATTTTCCTCTTGGATTTAGTCTGCTGAATCTATCAATAAGAGTTTTCCGGGTGAAGATTTACAGAAAAAAAAGAAAAGTAAGTCCTGAATGTTCTCCAAAGATAGGTCACCATGTCTTATAAGATGGCTGGAAACGGAATTAATTTAATAAAAGCACAAGATCTTTTAGAATCCCGGGACAACCGAGGGACATCGAAGGACCGGAGAGAGAGAGAGAGAGAGAGAGAGAGAGAGAGAGAGAGAGAGAGAGAGAGAGAGAGAGAGAGAGAGAGAGAGAGAGGGGGGTAGAATTCTTCCGAAGAGGCAAAACATAATCCTCCAATATTCCCATTTCCTTTTCATCTCTCATCAAAGAGCGATCGCAGAGCGGATCAATAAATTAATTCTCCAAAAGCAGATCGATCACTCCTCCAAACTCAGCCAATTCGGGCCTTTAATTAAGCGAAGGGGGTTTTTTACCTCTAATATCGGAGCTCTAATTACCGGCGTCCAGTGCAATGTCCATCACTGCCAATGTCCATGAAACGGGAACGCACGTATGTGCATACATTTCCATTTTTTTATGGATGACGAAAGCCAATCGAATGGGCGTATGTGAAAAGGAAAAAATACAGTAATAAGCACATTTCTATAGCATATAATAGACTTTTTGCAACCAAACTAAATATTGTTTACCTAACTCGTAATAATACAAAATATAGCACGCATGACTAACATGCATATGTAGCCTATAAGCATACATACATACATAATGGCATTGCGGATCACTGGCTTAAGACAGGCCATACAATGAACTGGGATAAGCCAGCGATAATCTACAAGGGCAATGACTATCGGAATAGGAATTTGCTTGAGACTGTGTTTATTGATGCTACTTCCACCAGTAATGTTAATCTCCAGCCTGGATTATCCCTTGATCCTTTGTCCCTGTCTTTTTTGTTCAAGGAACATGCTGCCCAGATTAACAAACTGTAATCCCGGCCCCCTTTTGTTTTTGTATACAAGGCTCTGTCAGCTTCTTTTGTATTGTGAAATTGCAAATGTAGAATAAACTATGAAGTTACTTGTTCAAAGTCCCGGTTTTCACTCACCTTCTGACGTGGATTTTATAATAATAATGTGTGTACATACACACACACACACACACACACACACACACACACACACATATATATATATATATATATATATATATATATATATATATATATATATATATATATATATATATATATATACACGAGTATATCAATTGTTTCCTGTGGCACCCACGGGGATAGTGCCTCTATGAACTCACGCCACTACATTCTGTCCTGGGCTAACTCCTCAAGATCTCCCAAATCTCGTCTCCTGCTTCCCGCCTCATTGCCCTTAACCATGTCTCCTTTGGCCTACCTCTACCTCTTCTACCAAGAGCAACCCACCCTGGCGTATCTCGTACTATTCCCTGTCTTCTATACACATGGCCTATCCACTTCCACCGTGAGAATGTAACATACTTCATCGACCGGCTGCACCCCAGTTACTTCTCTAATTCTGTTATTTGATATCCTATCCCTCCAATTAATTCCTAATATTCTTCTGAGCGCCTTATTTTCAAATGCTAAGAATTTATTATCCGAAGTCACTGTACTGTACCATGACTCATGCCCATAAATCAAAATACTCCTAACCATTACCTTACAAATTTTGATTTTCGTATGCACAGAAAAACTGCTATGACTCCAAATATTTCTAAGCATTCCCATTACCTGATGAGCCTTCTTTAATCTTTCCATAAATTCTGTGCTCAGAGAACCATCCTTATCTAAATAAGTACCTCAATATTTAAACTTATCCACTTACTTCACAACCAAACCTTCAATTAAACAATCCTGTTCATTTTCAATATTCATATTCATGATTTCAGTTTTTCCACTATTAATAACCAAACCAACCTTTCGACCTTCACTCACTAGACTATCAACACACTCTGCATCTTTTCTGGTACCTCGCAGATCAAAACCATATCATCAGCATAATCCAAGTCAAGAAGTTCACATTTTCTCTTTTAACCCTTCTCATAACGTAATCGATGACCAATACAAACAACAGAGGAGACAGAATGCCACCCTGAATAACACCAGACTTGACTTCAAATGGGTCACTCAAACACCCATCAACCATCACTTACAAGATGTGCCCTCATGCATGTTCATGATAACCGTTACAAACTTTTCGGGTATTCCATAATGCCTCGTGATTTTTCCCATAGTCCTTCTCGAAATACTATCAAAGGCCTTTTCAAAACCAACAAAACAGACTCAACGGAGTTTTCATTTCATTTATTTGCTGCATTAAATTCCTAACTATGAAGATCTGATCACTGCAACCTCGCCCCTTTCTAAAACCAGCCTGTTCATCCCTCAGAATACCATCAACCACTGGCTCCAACCTATTCAACATTACAAAAAATTTTCAAGGCTACAGGTGACAAAGTGATTCCCCTCCAATTACCACACCTACTCAAAGGAACTTTAATGATCACATCATTCTTCCAACCTACTGGTATTGTTCCTGTCACCCATATCTCATTGAATAATATATTCAAGACAAATACTAATCTATCCTCCTCCACCTTAAACATTTCCGGGAATAAACCATCATCTCCTGGTGCCTTATAATTCTTTAACTGTTTTATTGCCTTAACTGCTACTTCTAGCCTGATCTCACCTTCATCAATATTTAAATCTTCCTGGCCAGGCAGTATATCCTCTTCTGGAGGGACTGGTCTATTAAGAACTGTCTCAAAGTGCTCTTTCCATCTATTTCTGATTTCAGCATTTTTGGTCAATAAATTACCTTCCATATCCCCTGACTGGTATATCCTTACGCTTACCAGCACTGCCACTCAGCTCTTCAATTGCTTTACATGCTATCCTTTGACTCTGACCATCATTTTTATTAATTAATTTTTCAGTGTTCACAACCTTTTCATTAACAGATCTTTTATCTCTCTTAGTTAGTCTTTTAACTTCTGAATCCAAACTCAAGTACTTAGTTCTTGCTAATTAAAAATCTTCATCACTAACAAAATGCATCTCACTCCTCAATTTTGCTTCACCTCTCTTTTTGATCATACCCCATGTTTCCTCGACATCCACATCCTTTTCCCCAATCTCAGTCTCCTTCCGATATATATATATATATATATATATATATATATATATATATATATATATATATATATATATATATTCCTATAATAGGATACAGTTACGTGTAATAACACCAATTTGGACCCGCAAACATTATATATCCCTAGTCCTAACAATAGCCCGTTTGAAACATTTCTAAAAATAAACATCACTAACATGTACACATATATACACAGACAAATACCTCTCTCCTCTATTAAAAACAAAAGACTAAGTGATAGTCTTATTCAAAACACAGAACACACACACACACGAACATTTTCTCTATCTCTAACAAAGCCCATCTGAAACAGAACCGTATTAAAACCGTACGACAGGCAATACATAATAGTGCGCATGCGCGACAAAAGGCCGGGTCTGAGAAGAGACCCATTCCCGTTTGTATTCGCCGTTAAAGAGAACCCGTTTATGTTACATAAGAAAGACCGAAAGATCTTTTATTTGTCATTCATTTGCGTCATTTGTGTTACAGGACGCTTTTGTTCCGATCACCGCTTCGAGGCCTCTTCAAAAATGGAGTGGAAGTGGGGGAAGGACCTTTTCCAGACGTCCCGAGCGCCGCGCCCAGTGTTGCCAAGTAAGCTGGAGTGGATCACAGTGTTGCCAAATTCACCGGAATATGTAGACCAGGTCATTCAGTGTTGCCAGGTAACAGGTGAGTATAAATGCATATCTTTATTTGTGTAAATACCTACTGTGTCGGGAAAACAAACATTCGGAGGAATTTTACTCATATATAAAAATGTACCCATATATTTCTCAGAATTATTACATTTATACACCCCTTCTCTACTACCGGTCCTGGGAAATAGTTAAATATTTAATGGAAGGAATTGTCGGGGTATAGTTTCATTTAAATAACAAGATGCCCATCACGGTCTCTTCGCCATAAAAAAAAAAAAAACATATAACGGTTCAACTAAAACCACAAAAGCGGTTCTTTCATTTGCTTCACGTTTCTAATCATGTGACGAATTACAAACCAATTTAGCAAGCAGACCTAAGTATGCTGCTACTTAGACGACAATCAATCACACGCCATGTACGACGATGGATTAAAATATTCAATCAGTCACCCTACTCAATTACCCATCAATCAATGAACAGTCAAACTGAATGACGATCAATCAATCAGCAATTTGACTGAAGAAATCTCAACCTTTCAGTCAATCTAACACACATTCTGAAATAAATCGCCATATGAAAATACATCAGGTAATAAGCAAAAATGGAATAAAATAACTACGGAAATACTTGATATGACCAAAAGATTATAGAAGTTGGTACACATCCCAGACCCAGACAAGAGCCAACCAGCCTAACTTAACAAAGTGCCTCGGCTTCCTAATCCGAATTCCAAGATGACCAAAATACAAGGCATATCTTCCCGCCTCCTCTTTATCTCATACATACGAAACGGCTCTTCAAGACTTGCCAAGATATGACCGACCACTACTACACCATAGACTCTTGAGAACTGGGAGTAAGGGTGGAGAGAGAGAGAGAGAGAGAGAGAGAGAGAGAGAGAGAGAGAGAGAGAGAGAGAGAGAGAGCAGTCAGCTCAAGGATATCCCACCAAGGATGATCAAAGTACGTTTCTTGCAAGATAAAAGAAAACTCAAGAGAGAGAGAGAGAGAGAGAGAGAGAGAGAGAGAGAGAGAGAGATCCGGTTGCCTTTCTCTTTATCGTGTGTGAAAGTATGTTCACCTTCTTTAGCCTGTGACAGACAAGTAAATAAAAATGATGTACATTTATTCCCGCTTTTAACAGCGGGAATTTCTATCGGGAAATATTTAAATAACTTACTTAAAGTGGGTACTGGCTTTAAGCGATAGAGACAGACTTATAAACTAAGAGAAGAATACATGCAGTAACATTAAAAAATGACAGTGCTAATGTGAAGCCACATCAATCTGAGAACAAAAATGAAATTAAGAGCCGCCCTTAGCACGTAATAACATGACACAGCTAAAAGAAAATAGGAAATAATATAAGACAGATAAGCGAAAATGACAGTGTGACAGATTTTTAATGAGATTTGATAAAGCAAAGTGACAGCGCAAAAAAGGTGAAAAAGTGCATAAACACGTATTCAGTTCAGGGCAAGTTGACAATGAAACAGTTAACATGGGAATAAAAAAAAACATGATTATTCAAGAGCACGATGAAATTTCACCTTCCCAAGAGTGCATGAAGATAAAATCATATTTGTAGGGCAGAATGCAACTGAAGTGATGACGTGTGGCCTTAAACCAGGTTTCTTTGGGAACAATGACACTAAAACAGGTAAACATTTGCATTAATGTGTGTAAATTTAAGAATGATATGAAACAAGTGAAAAATACGCCGAAGAGCAATCGAGTTTCATGTACAGCGTAAAATGCTGTGTGAGCCGCGGCCCGGTGGTGGCCTGTCCTATAGCGTCGCCAGACGCACGATCATGGCTAACTTTAACGTTAAATAAAATAAAAACTACTGAGGCTAGAGGGCTGCAATTTGCTATGTTTGATGATTGGAGGGTGGATGGTCAACATACCAATTTGCAGCCCTCTAGCCTCAGTAGTTTTTCAGATCTGAGGGCCGACAGAAAAAGTGTGGACGGGCAGACAAAGCCATCTCAATAGTTTTCTTTTACAGAAAACTAAAAATGTTATGTGTGTGTGTCTATAAAGTTACTCAAGAACAAAGACAGGACGAAATCGATGACAAAAATTTAAAAAATATGTTGTCTATAATTTATATCTATATAATCATATATATATATATATATATATATATATATATATATATATATATATATCAGAAGATATACGACTAAAAGTATTGAGATAAAAAGAAATACGCAAAAATATAACATTATCAAAACATAAAAGTTCCCTCCAATTGTCAGTAAAATCTACCAAAAGACAACATTGAAAATATCACAACTCCACTGACAGACTTAACCCCAACACATTAAAACAAGAGCAGCAACAACAACGACAATAATAATAATAATAATAATAATAATAATAATAATAATAATAATAATAATAATAATAATAATAACAGAGAGGAAGCGAGTTCGCATAACCTCATTTCCGAAGCCATTACAAAAATATACATTCCACTCTCCGAGAGTTTCCTGCTGAGGGTCGCACTAATGGCGGTTCCACAATAGGGGTAGGTCTGAAATATGGCGTAATAGGAATCTCAATACAAAATCTAATAGAATTCTTACGTGGTTACAAACGCCCAGTCTCTCTCTCTCTCTCTCTCTCTCTCTCTCTCTCTCTCTCTCTCTATCTGTCTATACATACATATATACATACATACATATATATATGCATATATATGTATGTATATGAATGTATGTATGTATGTGTATATATATATATATATATATGTATATATATGAATATATGTATGTATATGTAATATATATATATATATATATATATATATATATATATATATATATATATATATATATAATCAATGCTTCTAAACGTCCTTTAATATCAATTCGCTCTACCTCAGAAATAATATATTTTCATATATGTTACCGAGGAATTTTTTAGTTGATAATAAGTTCGTCGTCCCGTGGGCTCGAACCAGCGAAGGACAAGAACTCAGGACTACAGTGGACGCATTTAACCAAAGCGGGCAGCTGGCCACTGTAGTCCTGAGTTCTTGTCCTTCGCTGGTTCGAGCCCACGGGACGACGAACTTATTATCAACTAAAATTCCCGCGTCCACTATAGTCTGAGTTCTTGTCCTTCGCTGGTTCGAGCCCACGGGACGACGAACTTATTATCAACTAAAAAATTCCCCTTCGGTAACATATATGAAAATATATTATTTCCGAGGTAGAGCGAATTGGATATTAAAGGACGTTTGTAGCTTACTGATTGTATATGAATTACGGTGATGTGATAAGAAGTCATATATATATATATATATGAAAATATATTATTTCGAGATAGAGCGAATTGGATATTAAAGGACGTTTGTAGCTTACTGATTGTATATGAATATATATATATATATATATATATATATATATATATATATATATATATATATATATATATATAGATATATATATATATATATATATATATATATATATATATATATATATATTCATTTCAATATCAATGGCAGGGCAATTCTACAACTTTCACCAGCGCAACTCCTAGAGAGAGAGAGAGAGAGAGAGAGAGAGAGAGAGAGAGAGAGAGAGAGAGAGAGAGAGAGAGAGGATGCAAATGATATTAGGAAAAACAGTGTCGCACCTCTGCAGAAAACCAACAGAACCAGGGAACACCGACGAGAGAAAGAATGCCAAGGATACCTATGACTTGGCCATGCCCGTATTCATGACTGTGAATACATCATAATCAAATAAAGAAAAAATTACTGTGAGTTCAAAGAGCAATCAGATGAGAGTAACAAACATTTGAAAACAACAGGTATGACGCAATACAAACAATGTAAATAATAACAATTACAGGAGATTTTGAATTATTATAACATGAAGCAACAAGGATTTATTTCATACATAAAAGTTACGTGTTTTCTTTACAAAATTCTACTTCAAGAAAATCTACATTCCAAATACATGGAGAGAGAGAGAGAGAGAGAGAGAGAGAGAGAGAGAGAGAGAGAGAGAGAGAGAGAGAGAGAGAGAGAGAGAGAGAGCATAAAAGGTCATTTTTTCTTTACAAAATTCTACTTCAAGAAAATCTACATTCCAGATACATGGACTACGTGTGAGAGAGAGAGAGAGAGAGAGAGAGAGAGAGAGAGAGAGAGAGAGAGAGAGAGAGAGAGAGAGAGAGAGAGCATAAAAGGTCCACGGTTTTCTTTAAAACATTCTACTTCAAGAAAATTTACATTCCAAATAAATGGACTGTGTGTGTGTGAGAGAGAGAGAGAGAGAGAGAGAGAGAGAGAGAGAGAGAGAGAGAGAGAGAGAGAGAGAGAGGCTCGGATGACAATGCTGTTGCTGATATTTATCAACCGATCATCACTTTCACGTCCATTAACCCCTCGTAGATGATGGACGACATTCAGTTGCTCTCTCTCTCTCTCTCTCTCTCTCTCTCTCTCTCAACTTGAGATAGACGCTATATTAGCGTAATAACCTTCACTCAAAGGACAAGAGGATTACGCCAACTACTTCCCTGAGATGGGCAGATTACATCCAACCCACAAGGAATTTGAGAGAGAGAGAGAGAGAGAGAGAGAGAGAGAGAGAGAGAGAGAGAGAGAGAGAGAGAGAGAGAGAGAGAGGTATTCAGAACGCCACTCAACACAGAAGAAAGGGTCAGCCGACAGGGCCCAACATATTTGTTTATGTAGTTAGGCACAATATAAACACTGTTCGATTTACATAATTGAGAAACAGAACCCACCTACGGGCCTTCGCTATGAAAAGGGAAGTTGTCGCGGGGTTTCGGTGTTAAAACACACACACACATATACATATGGTCATATTTTCTCTTCTATGCAATTTCCATTGAAGTCAATGGTATTATTTGAAGAGACTATCTTTTCATTTAGACTGATTCAGTTTATTCAGAGTCTAAATAAAAAGATAGATTCTACAAATAGTGCCATTGACTTCAATGGAAATTGAATAGCAGAGAAAATATGCCCAAAGAACATACATATATATATATATATACATATATATATATATATATATATATATGTATGTATGTGTGTGTGTGTGTGTGTATATATATATATATATATATATATATATATATATATATATATATATATATATATATATATATATATATATATATATATATATATACGATTTCCTTTGCCTACAATCTCAGCATTCTTTATGAGGAATCGACAATATTAAATTAATAAACCATCAAACCTGAAACGGAGTTTCAAGCTACAACGGAATCCCTTTACTCGAGAACTGTCTCCGTAAGCCCCATGCAATTGAAACCTGGGCATTTCCATTCACTTCCAATTCATTTGCACTATGTTACTCCTGCACCTCCACCTCCTCCTCCCCCTCCTCCTTATCCCTTCCCAATTGGCCCGACGAACGAACGGCCTCCGGCTGAAAGCGGCTTAATTTAAGCAGCGCTTTGCTTGACCCTTCAGGGGCCACAGCCCCCGAAATTGTTTGTCGAGACCGCTTACCGGTGACTATATAGAAGGACTGACGCAAAGGGCGGACTGGCACATAGGCCGTAAGTCATTAACAGAACGACTTATAGATAAGCGTCCTGACGACGAGTCTCCTTACACCGGGACTTTGAAAAGCACAGCTAGGAAGACTTAGAAGGCTCCAATACAGTGGTTCATCACTAAATATGAATGATACTAATAAATGGTTATTAAAATGGAATTCAGCAAATGTCGCTCGATGGGAATATTGTTTACGTACTGCGGTATGGCAGAATTCGGTCACGCAAACAACGTAAAAAAATTTGAGGTTACTAACCAAGCTTAGTTTTATTATTATTATTATTATTATTATTATTATTATTATTATTATTATTATTATTCAGGAGATGAACTCTATTCATATGGAACAGGCCTACAGGGGCCATTGACTTGAAGTTCACGCTGCAAAAGAATATGGTGTTCAATTGAAAGAAATTACAGAAGATAGTAAGAAATACAAAAAGAAGATAAATTAACAAATTAATAAATAAGTAGATAAAAAATTAATCAAGTATTAAAGTACAAGGTGAATCGTTTTAGGGTTGTGGCAATACCAAATTTATTCACACAAAGTTAGTTAGAATATAACACTCTAAATCAAATTCAGTTTCACACATTAAATAAGGTTCCTCAAAATTTCAACCCAGTTTCTGTACTTTCCATTTATCGTCTTTTGACAGAACAACGCTTGCGATTCCAAGTTAATCATTAAGCTGATCACTAGGACGTACTCACCTGCAACAAACACCCTTGAGAGGTCAGAAAACTTTTTTCGGAGTTCAAGTTCGATTTATGCACTAAAATCCAACATTTCCTAACTTGACATTATTGTGAATTCCACGTTTATCAACAACTTGAAATAGCAATGGAAATCGAATATAAAGTTTAGGCCAAAGCACAAGCACTGGGACCTATAAGGTCATTCAGCGCTGGAAAGGAAATTGAGAGTAGGTAGGTTTTAAAAGGTGTAACAGGAGGAAAACCTCGCAGTTGCACTCTGAATAATTGTTAGGAGAGGGTGGATAGCAAGATGGAAGAAAGATAATATGAAAGGAGGTACAGTAAAAGGAATGAAAGGGGCTGCAACTCGGGGCCGAAGGGACGCTGCAAAGAACCTTTAGTAATGCCTACAGTGCACCCCTTGAGGTGCACTGACGGCACTAACCCCCTACGGGGGCTCTTGAGAGAAAATAACACCATGGCCCAGTTAGATAAAACAGCAGTACAGCCATCGATAAATTCTTATCAGTTGAAGGTCTTTGGAGAAAAGCTGTCTGTCACCAGGACATCGTTGTACGTTTTATCATGCGGAAACTCTTGAGCAATTGACGCATCACCAGATAAAAATAAAATGAATCACACCTTCGTCACACTGCTTCATGAGTGGCACTGCTTCCGTGTAACCACAAGGAAATTCATATTATGACAAGCACTGCGGAAAACGAAAACAATTTAACCTATAACAAACAAGAAAGAATTAATTTTTTACTTATTTCAAACCTAATAAAAAATACTTCGCCGGGAAAATAAGAACAAAAGGAAACTAAAATGAAAAAGAAAGAAATCAGAACTACGATTATAAAAAACAAAAACAAAAAATATTAACCAATAGCTAAGAGGTATACGTCTACTCTTCCATAAGTATAACCTAATACATGAAAACCTCCCTTGAAAAAAAAATAAAAATGAACCTAAAATGAAAAATTAAAAAGAAATCAGTACTATGGTTGTGGAAAACAAAAAATTATATAATCAATAACAAAGAAGAAAGCACCTATTCTTTCATTATAATAAACCTAACGCATACAAATGTCGCTTGAAAAAAGGAACAAAAAGAAACCTAAAATTAAAAAAAAACTAAAACCAGCCAGGTACCTATTAACCGCTACCTTCCTACCTTCCGAGCCCAACTTCCTATATGATCTTCGCCCGTGTACCCCGACACCCTATTCGCACATGAACTCAGAGCGGAACGGCAGTTTATTGTTTTAATAAACAAGCAGAAAGCAGAGCGAGTACACCCAGCTCGGTCTTCTACCCAACTTTTTATTAATAAAAAAAAAAAACTTCCTAGAGCCAGAGGGTACACGCACAGGGGGAGGGAAAAGTTATCAGCTGAGACGCCGTGCCGAAATTACCTGACGCAGGGGCCCTGTCCCACCTCCCGGGGAGGAGGAGGAGGAGGAGGAGGAGGAGGAGGAGGAGGAGGAGGAGGAGGAGGAGGAGGAAGAAGAAGAAGAAGAAATAAGACGTCAATAATGCGTACTACTAATGA
Source organism: Macrobrachium rosenbergii (assembly GCF_040412425.1). Taxonomy (NCBI): domain Eukaryota; kingdom Metazoa; phylum Arthropoda; class Malacostraca; order Decapoda; family Palaemonidae; genus Macrobrachium; species Macrobrachium rosenbergii. The sequence goes on along the minus strand of NC_089789.1, from coordinate 9,382,670 downwards.
TGAATAAGGCACGCTATTCAGTACGTGTAAGAGGACAATTCATTCCTAATAATAAAACAATGCATGCACCTCCACTAACACACATACAGGCACATGCACATATACACACACATATATATATACTGTATATGTATGTATGTATACTCATCAATGAGAGAGAGAGAGAGAGAGAGAGAGAGAGAGAGAGAGAGAGAGAGAGAGAGAGAGAGAGAGAATGCATTGAGTGAGTAAGGAATATATTCAAGTGTACGATACCCTATGTAAAACATATAACCATCATGCATTAACTTTCCCTTACATTAAACCAGTAACAACAAGGGATGAAACAAAAACAGAAAAGCCTAGCAACCACAATCAAACAGACAACGTAAACAAACATTACCAAACAAAACCCAAAGAAAGCAAAAGGGTGCTTGGGTGAGCCCTCAATCAGCGAGAACCCAAATAAATACACAACATCTATCTAAGTATACCGTTCTCTTCTCTTTTCTCATTCATCTTTCAGACGGCTCTGCTTCTACGTCAGAGACCGTAATAAATGAACTCCCATGTCAACACAAACTTTCTACATGGCTTTGTCTTCCTCGCGTACGCTTGACAAATTTGAAGAATTGTTTTGACAAGTTTTACGTATTTTTTTTCAAAATTGATAAAGCGATAAAGCGTACAGTTTAATCTATTTTTATTGCATATAAACAAACATAATTCTGGTGGGAGATTTGTACTTATTCATTCTAATTCTAACAAACTCTCTCTCTCTCTCTCTCTCTCTCTCTCTCTCTCTCTCTCTCTCTCTCTCAATTCACTTCTATTTTCATTTAGACATTATAGACATAAAGTTTGGGTACTCTTCTTTGTACTATAATTCATTCCATTTCAATGTTGTGTACCAGACCTCCCCCAATTCTCTCTCTCTCTCTCTCTCTCTCTCTCTCTCTCTCAATCCATTTCATTTCTATTTTCATCTAGACGTTACAGACATAATTCAGGTTCTCTTCTTGTACTTATTCATTTTCTTTCAATGTTGCGTAACAGACCTCTCTCTCTCTCTCTCTCTCTCTCTCTCTCTCTCTCACACACACACACACATACACAGAAAGGCACACACACACACACACACACAGAAAGGCACACATTTGAGCAGGTACTCTAGGGAAGCTCTTAAAAGCCTCTGGTAGAGCGCTAATTGCTCTGTGGTCTTGGCAATTCCCATCATTTTCTTTTTTTTCCCTGCCTTTGGCATAACAAGGCCTCCTGAACCAGACTATCGTCAGGCAATTCTCTTCCTCCCTCTGCGTGCGTTCCTGCCGTTGCTTTTAGAAGGATATGCTGACTGGAATTCTGAAAGGAATTTCATCCACTTTGTTTTGCTTTTTTTTTTCTGGTACTTTCACTCTGTTGCGGTCAGTTTCTTCCTGGTTCTCTCTCTCTCTCTCTCTCTCTCTCTCTCTCTCTCTCTCTCTCTCTCTCTCTTCTCTCTCTCTCTCTCTCTTCTTTATATAAGGGCTGTATTATGTCCTGGGGAAGGCTGCTTTACATTACTTTCATTTGAATGTTCGGTCACTCTGAATAATAATAATAATAATAATAATAATAATAATAATAATATTCTACAGTTATGGATTTTTAAATAACAACAATTTAATCAAGACACTGTTAACATTTTAGCAGCAATAATAATAATAATAATAATAATAATAATAATAATAATAATAATAATAATAATAATAATAATAATCTCCCCATGCCCAAGAAACGTAAAAGACCAACACACCGACCAGAGAGAGAGAGAGAGAGAGAGAGAGAGAGAGAGAGAGAGAGAGAGAGAGAGAGAGAGAGAGAGGGGGGGAAGGTTGCAAATCAATATTGCTAAAGCAGTAGCAGGAACAACATCAATTGCCAGGACTCAGCGTCCGAGTCCACCGGCCATTTACTTAATTAATGATAGGGATATATAACGTATTATTATACTCTCCCCGCGTTCGTACCCAGACTGCCTCTCTCCTCCAGGATTCCCCTCTAGTATCCTACGAGGGGAAGGAAGGGGAGACGAGGGAGGGGGAGCATATGACAGGAGAAAGTGGACGACACCTTTATTAAAGTATCCAGGCGGGAAGGAATTTTATTATAAGTACGCCATGTTAAAATATATAACATAGCCTATCCTGAATATGTTAGGGAAGTTTTTTGGAAAAGAAATAACGCCTATTTTTACGATACTTATTTCTTCTTTTTTATTAAACGCTCTATTAGATATGCTAGAGCTTATAATAGATGCGTTAGTGTACTCTGCCAGATAAAACGTATTTGAGAGAGAGAGAGAGAGAGAGAGAGAGAGAGAGAGAGAGAGAGAGAGAGAGAGAGAGAGAGAGAGAGAGAGAGAGAGAGAGAATTTATGTTACAGTTGGTTACCTACTGACAGTTAAGTATGCACACATACAAAAATAAATTAAAAATAAAATTGTATTTTTCCTAGGTACGAACCTACGCCTTCATATGCAGTATAGACTTCCACTGCGCTTCGCGTAGTACACACACACATACAAAACTAACGAGTATTTTTTTTTTAATCTCTTTTATTGTTAAAAAACCAGCAAGGTTTTAGAAGAGTTTGGAGGGACATCCAGACGAAAGATCTATAGCCTCCAATGATAACATTTTTGATTGTTTATGCCAACTACCATCGTAACGATTATGGGCATTACGACGTATTAAATAAATGATTAAATACGACAATAGATACTTTCTTGCTTTACACTACGTATATTTTGGTTGCTGGTTTTAGATCATATCATATGCAAGTGGGTGTGCCAAATTATATTAAGTTTCATCCTCCAGTATTTTATGTGTATGGGGTTGGTATCTCTAATTACTATTATTATTTTCATTGTGGATTCTCTCTTCTTTCGTTCTTCCTTTCTTTCTTTCAATCTTCAGCTGAAAACTTTCATGGACAGAGTCAACTGACTTATATATAAAACCAAGAGGGCTCTAATCAACATGTAGGGAAAGACAAGTTAAAGGAGAAAGTTACAGAAAAATAAATATGAGGGAATAAAAATAAAATATGGAAAAAGATCGAGATCATTAACTAGCAACTAAGCTTCCAAGGAATAAAATACCCACAGAAGAAAAAAAGGGAAAAACAGAAGGAGGGGCAGAAGAAAAATGACATGAAAACTGATGTATAAACAAACAGAAGAGGAATAAACAAAGTACACATCATAAACCCACTTCCTACGAAAGCGTCCTTCATTGAGGGACTCCAACGACCCGTTAAACAATTTGGCAGTCAGAGGAACGAGGCCCAAAGGTCAACCTCCATCCCAGACAGGAGGATGACGAGGCTGATGAGTCACGGCGCTCGGCACTGAGGGGAAGATCGGTTGAGGGTCAGCTTTTCCCCTTCCCCTCTTTCTCTCTCTCTTGTTGGCTTCCCCTTTATTTCATACACACACACACACACACACACACACACATATATATATATATATATATATATATATATATATATATATATATATATATATATATATATATATACTGTATATATATACATATACATACATATATATACACACACACACACATATATATATATATATATATATATATATATATATATATATATATATATATATATATAGAGAGAGAGAGAGAGAGAGAGAGAGAGAGAGAGAGAGAGATAACGTTCGCATTTTTTCATCTCAGAAGGTGGCCCGTTTCCAAGCATTCATAAACCAGGATGAGGTTGCTGGCCCCAAGCCCTATCCGACTGGGTGTCCTAAAGACAAATGTGACGACGTTGTCTGGCTACATTTCTGGGCGGTCACCCACCCAGGCAGTGACCAGAGCAGGCAGTGACCAGAGCAAGCTTTTCCCATCGTACTGAACGTGTTACTGTCATCGGGTGTTTCCTATGAAGACAGTTGCGCTCTCTCTCTCTCTCTCTCTCTCTCTCTCTCTCTCTCTCTCTCTCTCTCAGTAGGGATTCCCCCCGAAAACCAAACAACAAATTGCAACCCTGTCAGCATCAATCTGGTCAACGTCATTCTGGCTGACACCCTGAGGCTGACATCATGACACGGCCAATTCATCCAAAACTTAGGAGGGACATCCATGCATACACACATTCGGATGTGGGTGACCTTGACACGTTCCAATGACCCCCCCAACCGCCCCCCTCCCTAAAAAACCTCCACATCTCTTGAGCCCATGCTAGCTCTTTCATTCGTATGATTCCTTCAAGATTTTGCAAGAAGATCTTGTGGATTTGTTCTATTAGGCTCTGTTCCTAAAATTGCATAAGGGTAAAGGTATGATTAAGACAATTTTACCGCTACTCTTCATACTATTACTGAAACTTTTGCTGGAATAATAATAATAATAATAATAATAATAATAATAATAATAATAATAATAATAATAATAATAATAATAATAATAATAATAATAAAATCTTAATAAGACACTTAATAATAAAATCTTGAACAGAACAGCATACAGAGTGACATTCTTTTTCAACAGAATAATAATAATAATAATAATAATAATAATAATAATAATAATAATAATAATAATAATAATACAGTAACCCTGAAAAATCAGTGATCAGAAATTATAGAGAAAGCTCTCTTTATAAATTGAATGCAATTGATGCAGCTATAATAATAATAATAATAATAGTAATAATAATAATAATAATAATAATAATAATAATAATAATAATAATAATAATAATAATAACAACATCTTGGAAGAAGACCTCATTAAAGGCAAACTTCGTTCAAAAGAACGGCATACAGAGTGCCATTCTTTTCAACGAAATAATAATAATAATAATAATAATAATAATAATAATAATAATAGTAATAATTGGAAGGGTTGTACAGGTGTAGATACGAAAACTGTTATGAAATATGCAGATCTGCCAATGAATCCTCCTTCGATAACAATATAATACTAAAATATGATTACATAATTTCAGCATACAACACGAAATATAAAAACGTTGCCAAAACCCATAAAAGTTAAAAATATTCTATACATTTGGAAAAAAAACTTCCACCAGCAAAACACTACCAAACTAAGCCCATTCTACCATTCAGAGATATCGCATCAGCATAATAATAATAATCATAATAATAACAATAATAACAACAATAATAATAATATCCTTTACTTCAGCTCTGGGCCATGTACAGAGATAAACAATGCAGAAACAACACAATACACAAAATTACGACACACGGGATAAGAAGTTAAAATAATATACCTGAGAGGTTAACCGGTACTATACACCCAAACAGATACACCTACACAAAACACATAACACTAAGTATCTTGATACACATAAACCTACACACACACGCACACACACTATACACATTTTAAAACTGCATCAAGACAAATCACTGCCAATCTCTCTCTCTCTCTCTCTCTCTCTCTCTCTCTCTCTCTCTCTCTCTCTCTCTCTCTCTCTCTCTCTCTCTCTCGATTAACGCAACAATCATCCTAGAGAGAATAATTCCTGAACACTGAAATGATATAAACAGCTGCGAGCCACTTCGACCAGAAATGATTTTCTTCCATCGCAAACACAAAGATCAAAATGGATATCCAGACGTGTGTGGGACCCGAACGATTCTAGTAAGTGTGGACTTGTCGTGGATAAATGTGTGTTTATCGTTCTTGCTCAAATATGGTATATGCTTGCAATGTCTTCCACCGGTGGATTGCATTTGCAAGGGATATACGATGCTCTTAGAGGAAACGAAGAAAGTGTATTTATCATATGCAGGTTTAAATTAGGTTCCAATTAGTTTTCAGTAATATAATTATTATTATTATTATTATTATTATTATTATTATTATTATTATTATTATTATTATTATTATTATTATACGATGAAACAAAAGTGTACATTTGTCTTATTCAACTTCAAATCAGGTTTGAGTAAGTTTTCATTATTATTATTATTATTATTATTATTATTATTATTATTATTATTATTATTATTATTATTATTATTACCATACGAGTAAACAAAAGCGTACATTATCTTACTCAATTTCAGATCAGATTTGAGTCAGTTTTCAATATGATGATGATGATGATGATGATGATGATTATTATTATTATGACAGAAGCCCTCTTTTAGGGCAGTGTTACTGAAAACAGTTAATGTTTCAATGACATTAACCTTGTACAGAGCCTTCTCTATTCTTCTTATTATGTTCTGGTATAAAAAATTTCCAAATGGCATGGAAAGATATTCTTCTTTCGTTGTTTATTATTATTATTATTATTATTATTATTATTATTATTATTATTATTATTATTATTATTATTATTATTATTACAAAATAAAACAGCTTCACAATACAAAAGGTGCTCCACTGAAGGATGAGTACTTCACATTAACAAAATGGAAAATGCTCTTTTTTTACTGGAAGGTTATGGTAATAAATCGTATGTTGTTTGAGCTTCTTCCAAAGAGATAAATGCGTAATAATTCGTATGATGAAAACAGCGAAAATCAAGCATACTTCTGCAATCATGCTGTTCAAGGAGAACCTCAAACAGGGAAAACTAACATTCGATTCATTAATTTGTGATCTTTTTTTCTGGAAAATTTATCTATGGAAAATATATGTAAAAATGGATTATTATCAGTTTAAAAATTTATAAAGAATGTCAAGCACAAAATTAAGTCACTGAATTCTTCAACCAAAGAAAACAAATTACTCAGTAACTCCCAAAAATAATTAAAAGATATACTGCCAATTACCATATTAGTAAATCATCAAGGAAGTTACATATTCACAATGAAAGTACTCATAAGTATTTTCGAAAGTAAAAAATTGATAATAACACTAACGCTAAAGATTCCTCTATTTCCCATTTTTACTTTCTGTTACCTCTTTCGAATGATAAACTTTGGAAGCTTGAATTTCAAGTCAATGGCTCCTGTGGACTTGTTCCACCTGAATAGGGTTCACCTTTTGAACAACAACAATATAATAATAGTATAAAACGATAAAAAGAAAAACATCAATAATATGAACCTAACCAGCTACCGCAACAACACCGAATACAACTAAGCAAAAATTCAGAACAACAAAAGATGCATTAAAAGCAAAACCAATCTTGTTTACCGGTCCTTACACATAACATGCAAATGCCCTTCCAAAAATTCAAGCCTAAACAAAAGGAAACCAGTTCCTGACAACATTCTCAGGATTCTTCGATCTACGAAATTGCTCTTGAAAAAAAAAAAAATTAAACTACAAAAGTTTGGCAGCATCAGCTGTCAGGTCTCTTCACTTAAGGTTGTGCTCGAACAGAATAAAATGTGGGTTAATTTACCCTGGTACTATATTACAAGCAAGACCTTCATGACAACGATTTCTAAAATAATGATGATGACGATGCAGTCAAATCACTACAGCTGATGCTAATCTGTTGGCGGCGTGTCACAGAGAGAGAGAGAGAGAGAGAGAGAGAGAGAGAGAGAGAGAGAGAGAGAGAGAGAGAGAGAGAGAAATACATCTTACCTTTAAAAGTTCCAGGATCAAAAATATGTCATTCGACTTCCAAATGAATGGTGTATAATGTAACGTAAAAAGCTATTGAGAGGTTCATTATTTTATTCCGAAGACCCCTTACTTCAGCATATCAGAGAGAGAGAGAGAGAGAGAGAGAGAGAGAGAGAGAGAGAGAGAGAGAGAGAGAGAGAGAGAGAGCGAAAGCTTGTCACATAATTGTTTTATTCCATAGCTTCTTACTTCAGCATCGCTGTGAGAGAGAGAGAGAGAGAGAGAGAGAAAGAGAGAGAGAATACATATAAGTTAAGCAACATGCAAAAGAAGGTACTGTACAGAGAGGGATACGGGCAGTAAACGACATTTAAAAGCTCGAAAACCACACAGATAATGCACACCTAGTGAACATCACTAAGCCGCCTACAAGTATAAAACAATGAGTTCACCACATACCATTAATCTGTTACCAAATTAATACTTCTGTGAAGGATTCATTAACATAAAAGAATATAAAATCTAAAAAAAAAAATTTCAAATATTACTTCAATACCTCTAAAATAAAAAAAAATCAAAAAACAAATACAAAAACCTCTACCATACGGAAACTCCAATCAGCCAACCACTACCCCAGCAACGAAGCAAAATTAAAACTACTGTTAATTTTCGTATAAAACAGAATCACTCGTATCCTAAACGAATTTAGCGTAGCTGGGGAGGGGAGAGAGAGAAGATGGGTTAGGGTCCTGTGCATGGAAAAGGAATAATCCCTAATGCAAGTTAATGAGCCTAATCGACGGACGAACGCAAACAACAACAGGGCGACAAAAAAGAAAAAAAAATAAAATAAAAAACAGTTCTTGCTGCAAAACATTCGGGCGCGTGGAATTTTTCCCCCACCCAACCCAATAAGCTGAAATCTATTTCCGAGCCAATTATTTGCAAAATGAATCTCGGCTTCCCATCTCTACCCACACGAACAATAATAATAATCATCGTTGTCATTTCAGGCAA
>NC_089789.1:9349114-9369114 GCF_040412425.1 Macrobrachium rosenbergii | reverse complement strand
GTTTCACTAGGATGAGAGAGAGAGAGAGAGAGAGAGAGAGAGAGAGAGAGAGAGAGAGAGAGAGAGAGAGAATGATCGCTGACGTCAGAAGTGCATTATTTACCAAACAGATCCATATCCACTTATAGATAAACAGAAGAAATGCTGTAATATTCTCCCATAACTTAATTATATAACTCGCAATGACACACACACACACACACACACACACACACACACACACACATATACACAAGACCTCTATATACTTCATAGTTCACCAGTTCGGACATCAATGGTTGCGTTAAGCACACCGCCGTATTAGCTCTAGATCACTGCCCAGGATCTCATTAAACCCCAAAAGCTGGAAACGATCCCGATCTGTGATCCAGTCGAAGGGAAGGACATTGTTTCTGTGCGACTGACGGGGCAAATGACTCGCTGTCATGAATGGGGGCACTTGCGGCTGAGGTATATAGCGCTATTAGATTGTTTATTAGGAGTGAGAGAGGCTATATTAGGAGAGAAAGAGGCTTTACTAAATTGGGAGTGAGAGAGGCTATATTAGGAGAGAAAGAGGCTTTACTATATTAGGAGTGAGAGAGGCTATATTAGGAGAGAAAGAGGCTTTACTATATTGGAAAGAGGCTATATTAGGAGAGAAAGTTTACTATATTAGAGAGAGAGTTTAGAGAGAGAGAGAGAGAGAGAGAGAGAGAGAGAGAGAGAGAGAGAGAGAGAGAGAGAGAGAGAGAGCTCTATCTGGGGAGATAGGCTTTATCAGAGAGAGAGAGAGGCTGTATTAGGTTGACTGATCCTGGAACATCTATAGAGAAAGAGGTCCCCACCTGCCAAACTAAACAAAAAATGATAAGGTAAATCTGAGTAAACTTCAGTGAGAAAGTGTTACTATCTCTGAATAATGAAATTACAAGAAAATCATTAAAGCCTCCAGTACACACAAACATCCACATCTATACATACAAATCATTTGTTGAGGAGATGTATTACATAAACAAACAACAAGCAATAGCGATATATCACAAGTAACAATTACATTATCACGGTCATTGTGACAAGTCGGACTGGCAAAACCATCAACTGCTCCATTAAAGAAAACCGGAAAAGAAAATCGACGTGAGGTCGAAATATAAGTGAAGGGAAGAAGGGGAGGGGGCAAGGGAAGAAAGGTTACCATTGGAGGGGTACTGCCATCTTCTTCCCCTCGTCTAACATAAAAAAAAAAACATGTTGATAATTCAAGGGGAGATGGTTTAAATGTCCAATTTTTTTAAAATTACCTTGTTCGACCTATTCGGTCTCCTACCCCCTCACCCACCCCACTATCTCCCCCCAAAAAAAATTAAAAAACTGCAGGTTAGACAATCAGGGCCCTGAGTGCGTGTAGGTTAGTGACACTCGGGAGGGCCAGCCGCGAGGGGAGTGAATGAGACCTCCGGGAGAGATCACAGACACCCATTAAATCCTTCCTTCTTTCCCCTCGTCACTGCCACGTTGCCCTTCCCTTCTTCCCATTTCCCCTCGAACACTCTCTCTCTCTCTCTCTCTCTCTCTCTCTCTCTCTCTCTCTCTCTCTCTCTCTCTCTAGACCCCTTTCCTTTCTCGTGAACGCTTTTCACTTCCCTTCCCTTAACCCTTCCCCTTACAGTCCACCTCCTACATACGAATGAGGTCGACAGCTGCGTCCTTGGGTGGCTCCCTCCCGCCCTTGGCTCCTCCCTCCCGAAGACATTGCTGCTCCTCACTCCCCGGTCACCTATAAAATCCCCCAGCTCGAACTGCCGACGAAACCAATCCTATTATCACCCCCTGACCCATTTTAAGGGAAAAGTGTCCATAGAACTATCGCATAGCCCAAATCAGACCTTCAGGGTCTGGGAGAAATTTTCGCATCTTTGCGGGTTTGTCTCAGACAGGTAACCTTTTATGTTCCAATGATGAGGCCTGCTATAACATTTCTCAGGCGTCACAAATTGAAAAACGAAGAGGAAACTCAACATGGTTGAATCCCAAACGGCTCAAAGACAGATCTGCCTCTTGAAAAAATTAAATGTTGTGGAGAGCAGGGAATACTGACGCAGAGAGAGAATCTCAAAGTTCGGTTTAGTCTAGATTCCCACACGCTGACCGTACAATGTGGTGGTCCACTCTGCCCACATGGCCACCTCATCAGAGGAAAAAATAAAATAGCCTTTTCACTGCAAGGAGCATTAACCCAGAAAGTGCCGATAAAAAAGAAAAAAGACAGTCTTGCTAAAGGAAAAAAGATACTTAAAAAAACTATAGATATGGTTTGCAAAGGATTCAATCCTACCAAAACGGAGAAAGGAACACCACACGCAGGGGAGCAATGTTCCTAACAGAGCCGAAGGAAAGTGCCACCGGACGACACGCTATTATCCTCTGTGAAGAAGATTCACGCAATCTACAGATGTTAAAAGGCCTAGAGGATTAATCTCTCAGAGATTACTTCTTTCAATAAAACCATAAACGTCGCCTCAATAAACAGCATGCAAAGAATGGCTTAAAACCATGGAGCCCTAAACATGTCTCTCATGGGAGGAACTATGGCATGCGTAAGTTAGAGAGAAGAACTGAGATGATAATAACAATAATAATAATAATAATAATAATAATAATAATAATAATAATAATAATATAATAATAATAATAATAATAATAATAATAATAATAATAATAATAATTCAGGAATATACATATTTTATATAACAATAACTTATATATCTGGTTTAATACGTCAAAGTGAATTTTGGTTCAAACATAATCCCATTACCTGCTACAATTCTGCTAAATATACAGATATACATATATATATATATATATATATATATATATATATATATATATATATATATATATGTGTGTGTGTGTGTGTGTGTGTGTGTGTGTGTGTGTGTGTATGAGAGAGAGAGAGAGAGAGAGAGAGAGAGAGCGCTACGTCTTTTCCACTTCGCCGACAAAACAACTTAATAATGTCCCTTTGAAATCCTTAATTTCTTTCCTATCTTGAATAATTGTACAGCTTTGCCAAACGCTATTTTTATGGCAATTTCGCAATACTTAATAACAGATCGTTTTAGCTAAACAATTAAGCAGTTTATTCCCTAAGCAGGTGGCGAGGAATTTCGAGTCTCTTACTAAATAATGTAGCTGCTCATATTACCTAATTAAGGAAAAAGTTATTAGTATTAATTTTAAATAACACTGTTCATTAGGTTAATGACCGTATAATTACCAAGTTATAATTAATTGACACAAAAATATACGCTGGCATTACAGGAAACACAGTCATCAAAGCAGTAATAAGTTGTAATATTTATTGTACAAATGACCCATTCACTTCTCGTTATTCAGTTGAAATCTTGCATTTCCATAGTACAGTTCTGTTATCCAATACAAGTAATGACCTCACAATATTTTTCATTCTAGATGAATAATTGGAAATTAAAGCCAGTTTGTTGCATAAATAAACCATTCATTTCTCGTTATTCAGTTAAGTTAACATCTTTCTTTTCGCAGGACAATTATGTTATTCATCCCAGATAATGACGTCACAATATTTTTCACTGCAGATGAATAATCGGAAATTAAAGTCAATTTGTTGCATAAGTAAATCATTCATTTCTCGTTATGCAGTTAGGTGGAAATCTTTCCTTTCGCAGAACAATTATGTTATTCATTGCAGGTAATGACGCCACAATATTTTTCACTGCAGATGAAGAATTGAAAATTTAAGTTTGTTTGTTACATCAGTAAACCATTAATTTTTTATTTTTAACTTAAAATTTTCTTTTAGTTGAACAGTTATGTTGCTCATTAAAAACAATGACGTCACAACATTTTTCACTGTGGATGAATAATCAGATACTGAAGTTAGTTCGTTCTTAACCCTACGTTCGACTCATCAATAAAAAGGACTGAAGAACTATTATACCAGATCCATTACATATAATTACGTTTTGCCATCTTATCTTACTTTAATTACAGTTTCCTATCAAAAGTTGATAATAAATTCGACTCCTCAATAAAAAGATTACAGAACTTTCACGCCAGATTCACTGCAGATAATTACGTTTTGTCATTTTATGTGAATTTAATTAAAATTCTATATTAACGGCTGATTATTTCCTCCCTTATTTTGATGTTTTAAATGTTTACATAAATTCTATATTAAAAGTTGATTATTTTCTCCCTCATTTAGTTAGGTTTTACACTGAAATATAAAATTTATATTAAAACTTTACTCTCCCAATTATTTTGATAAAATTTATTTTAAAAAATACATTTTTTAATTAAAATCTGATTATTTTCTCCCTCATTTTCATAAGTTTTAAATCTAAAAGTAAATTTTACAATAAAAGTTTATTATTTCTCACTTATTTTGATAAGTTTTAAATTCAAATATAAATTTCATAGTAAAGCTGATTACTTTCCGCCTTATGTCGATAAGTTTTAAGCCTAAATATAAATTTTATATTAAAAGTTAATAATTTTCTCCCTTATTTAGTTAAATTATAAATTTGAATATAAATTTTACATTAATATTTTATTATTTTCTAACATGTTTCGATAACTTTTAAATCTAAATATAATTCTGACATTAAAATTTTTTTTATCCCTTATTTTGATAAGCCAGACACCTCCAAAGAAAAAAAACAATAATCTGAGAAACAACTAAACTAGTCACTCTGCGTGTAACACCATCACAATATTTTTTTGTTTTATTTTCATTTAAAGTCGAACAATTAACATTAAAGTTAGTTCTGGCTCTTATTCCAATAAGTTCGACTCCGGCGAACAACGCCAATCAAATCCTTGTAAGGCGGGTGACAAACACACTCACATACACACACACACATACACACACACACACACACACGTCAATTCATACCCGGGGGCCCAATTCATTATCACCATCTGCAACGTGCGAATGTCTTTCTATCTGTCTGTTTGTCTGTCAGTCTCTCCAACTGCGCAGAGCGAATGGCTTTCATGGCAAGGCAGTGGTGGTGATTAATAATAATAATAATAATAATAATAATAATAATAATAATAATAATAATAATAATAATACTTAATATAAGCACATGAATAACAACTGCTGCTGTGTTCTCATTACGAATACAAAGACGGTAATGTAAATAACAGTCATTCCAAAAACTAATAAAAGGAATACTATATATATATATATATATATATATATATATATATATATATATGTATGTATGTATATATATGCATATGTATATATATATATGTATATATGTATGTATATATATATATATATATATATATATATATATATATATCATTTGGAATGCCAGTTATTTTTTAACATATTTTTAACATATATATATTTATATATATATATATATATATATATATATATATATATATATATATATATATTGCATCAATAACATTTTGGACAACAACAACAATAATAATAATAATAATAATAATAATAATAATAATAATAATAATAATAATAATAATATATTTCGATCTTGACACTAAAGTCTACAGATAGTGAATAGCCGAACAAAAAAAAAATTACCTGAACGACGAACAAAGAGCAAGAAATCAATGAGAGTGTTAAATAGCAAATGGAGGAGAGATAAAAGCATCTGAGAGAGAGAGAGAGAGAGAGAGAGAGAGAGAGAGAGAGAGAGAGAGAGAGAGAGATTACCTCAATAGGGAGCTAAAATAACCAGGAGAAAAGATGATTTAAAATTCTACAATTAAGACGAAGTTGGGTTAGTGGGAAAATGAACTGTAATTATAAATTACCCTTTTATAGTTTTCTGTAAAACTATTGTGCCGGCTTTGTCTGTCCGTCCGCACTTTTTCTGTTCGCTCTCAGATCTTAAAAGTTACTGAGGCTAGAGGACTGCAAATTGTTACGTTAATCATCTACCCTCCAATCACCAAACGTACAAAATTGGAGCCCTCTAGCCTCAGTAGCTTTTATTTTATTTAAGGTTAAATCGTGCACCTGGCAACTTATAGGCCAGGCCATTACAGGCCCGTGGTTAAAGTTTCATGGGCCGCGGCTCATACAGCATTATACCGAGACCTCCGAAAGACAGGTCTATTTTCGGTGGCCTTGATTATAAGCTGTATAGAAAACTCGATTGTGGCGAAGTCACTTCGGCGCATTTTTTACTTGTTCATTCTTCTTTCTTCTCCTCCTTACCTTTTCTTTACCTTTCCGTGCAAGGTAAAGGTGAGTCAAATTGGCGTGCTGGTAGGAGGGAGAGGTGTTGGTGGAGGGAGGAAGGAGGGAGAGGGAGGAGGAACAGAAGGGAAGGAGGAACTGAAGATCCGATGGTGTCCCTCCCTTAAAATCAATGCATGTCTCCGATGGAAGGGAACACACGCACACACGCACGCACACAAACACACAAATACGGCCGCAGCCACCACAACGGTCCGCCTGCGGAAGCAGGTGTGTGTGTGTGTGTGTGTGTGTGTGTGTGTGTGTGTGTGTGTGTGTGTGTGTGTGTGTGCGCGCGCGAGAGAGAGAGAGAGAGAGAGAGAGAGAGAGAGAGAGAGAGAGAGAGAGAGACTGCTGACTTGAGTGACTGGAAGGGGCGTCGAAGGAGGCTCCATGATGATTCCTGGCGATTCCAGACGAGGAGGGGGGGGGGGAACTTGGGTACGGTCTGGAAAGTTTGTGGAGAGTTTTCCCTCCCCCTCCCCTCAATCCCTCACACCAGAAGCTCATCAATCCCCCTTCCCCCTACCCTTCTTCCCCTCCCACATCCCCTTCCTCGCTCACAAGTTATCCCAACAAACGGCGCTCGAGAAGGGAGATTGGTTTCGGCGAATATGAAGTCATGACGTCGAACAAATTTGATCCAATTAAACGCGGCCGCCGGGGTTTGTATTGGGTGTCAGGGGAAGACGCTGAAGGAGAAAGACTTGGGGGAGGGGGGAGGAGGAGCAGGAAGGTGAGAAAGAATAGGAAGAGGAGGAGGAGGAGGAGGGGGAGGGTGAGGAGCAGGTGGAGGAAGGGAAGAAGGAATAGGAAGAGGAGGAGGAGGAGGAGGAGGAAGAGGGGCAGGAGGAGCAAGATAAAGAGGAGGAGGAAGAGGGGCAGGAGGAGCAAGATAAAGAGGAAGAGGAAGAGGGGCAGGAGGAGCAAGATAAAGAGGAAGAGGAAGAGGAAGAGGGGCAGGAGGAGCAAGATAAAGAGGAGGAGGAAGAGGAGAGAGAGAGGAGGAGGAGGAGGAGGAGTCACCCCAAAAAAAAAAAAAAAAAAAAAAAAAAAAAAAGCAGCTCGTTAACGAGAGAATAGAAAAGAAAAAGGCGTGAGAAGCGTAAAAGTGCGGTTTTCGGATCGTCTTCTCTCGAGGAGATAAGAAGTTCAATAAAGTCTAGAGTCCGGATTTACCGAGAAGTTCCTCCTTAATATCCAGCACAATCATTGCCTGGAAGAAAAATGATCGGGCGCGCGCGTGCGCGTTCATGCATGTCTTCATGGCTCTAAATACTTATTTGGTTCGCACTCTGGGATTCATGTTCAATATTGAATAATTTTTATAAAGAGGATTAAGGGGATGTTATCACCCATCACTGTCTAAGAAACTGACTTAGCTAAAACACTTTTATTTTTGTTTGTTAAAAAGGATAAAATAGCAAGTGGGTCTCCCCACTTCTTTTCCCTCATGTTGCTCTTCACTTTCTCTCAGTCCCTCGCCTGTCCTCAGCCAGGCAACTGGTTCTAGTCCACCCCTTTCTCACCCACGTTAAGGTTGAATAACAAAAAACATTTCATTTCTTTCCAACAAGGGCCCCTCACCCCTTCTTTTCAACAAGCCCCCACCTACCCACTATCCCCACCATCTCCCCCACCCCCTGCCTACGGCCTCCAGGTCCCTCCCCGCCCACCTCTCGGAAGGAAATTGCATACGACGTCATCAAGATAACTGATAACACAAGAGGGCTAAAAGCATTTTCCTTCTTCCCGCGTCTGTTTCGCAACCGCTTCCTTGTTTGACTGTCCAGACAAGACGGAAAAGTGACTGTTTACTTTTTCCCAAGATCTGTCGAGAATTAGTTTTGGAGAGAGAGAGAGAGAGAGAGAGAGAGAGAGAGAGAGAGAGAGAGAGAGAGAGAGAGAGAGAGACTCTTTATCCTTTTCGACCGTGAAAAATAAAGTTTACGATGTAAGTCCAAGTGTCACGCAACATGTCGCCTACTAGACGTGACAACAAACCCTCCAAAAAACATCTCGTGACAACAGATACAGTTTTTACTGCGATCTCCTTCACCTTAAATGATGATTACTGTCCATTTGGCAAATAGTCTGGGAGATGGGTATAAACATATGCTAACAAAAGTATACATGTGTATAATTTTCTGTCCTAATTACGTATAAAACTTGTGTATCGCAAAGCAATATCCCTAATTTGAATGTTATATACTTTTACGAAATATGATGTTACATGCTCATGGACCTTCTAAAATCTTGACCACCACAATGGAAGAATATCTAAGCCTGGTACTATAATAATAATAATAATAATAATAATAATAATAATAATAATAATAATAATAATAATGTATATACTCCGTTATTAATGCATCAACAAAAATAATATACTTTATTCCAGCAAAAGGCCAAACACAAAACAGCATGCAGGTGCAACAATGGCAGTACAAAAATACATTTACATATAAAAAAGGAAAGATTGAACACACTAACGTAAAAATAATAATAATAATAATAATAATAATAATAATAATAATAATAATAATAATAATAATAACACGTATTAAACAAACAAAAGCATTCACAGTAACAGAATAAGTACCCTGCAAGCGTTCGTGACCTTTCCTACTTATGTGGTACTCAGCCACTTAAACATTTATGCAGTACTCTGCAGGTACTTAAGAGCTTTCACGCTTATGTACTAAACTTACTATCCAGGTGCTTTTGCAATTATATAATATTATGCTGGTATTCGGGGGAATTCGTCCTGAAAAAGTACTCTCCTGGTATTTAGTCTCTTTGACACATACTGTATGTAGTACTCTTTTGTTATGCAGGCGGTTTATGTAGTATTCTACTGTTATCCTTGAGCTAGTTCACGTAAGCGGTATTCTGCATGTATTCGTGAGATTATCCACTTCCGAGGTATTCTGTAGGTATTTGTGAGCTTCCATACTTATGTGGTACTCTGAAGGCATTCGTGACTTCTCAAACTCATACGATATTCTGTTGGTATTCTGATAACATTGGTGAATTTCACACCCATTAGTACCCTGGTGGTATTCCAGAGCTTTTGCACTTTTGATTACTCTGCTGACATTCGAGAGATTTTCCACTCTACAGTCTCCTCAACTCAAGAAGGTACTTTGGGTAAGGTGCTGAACTCCTGAAGCCTTGCTTAGTGACATAAATATATTTGCCACTACGGATTTCATTGCCACAAATTTTGAGGCAATTTATGATGTTTTTCCAGCCGCTATGACGCATGACCATACGAATAATTATGATTATTAATGAAACAATTACCTGATGTGCAGCTCTATGAAAATACAGCGTGCGAATTATTCTAATTGACCACAATCATAGACTGCATTATATTTATTTAATTGCTCTCACATACGGCTGGAACACATGCTTTATTTAATGCATAACTTCGTTTCAGCGGACGCATGACACTCGTAAATATTTATTCATTCCGTGGCACGGAACGGACGACGTTTATATTAACATGATTTAGCATTGAGCAGCGGAAGAAAAATTTAAACTTTCACACGCATGCTCATTTATTTGAATTAATCAACTTAGCTCCTTTAACATTTTACCCATGTGGAAAAGGAGAACATACGAAGCAACATAAACAAACAAACATACAAAAAACGTTATGCTTCCGGACTTTGGGATGGAGTTGCTACCCACTCCGTGATACTTTGGTAACTATGAACACTGAACAGTACAATCATTATATATATATAATACACACACACACACACACATATATATATAATATATATATATATATATATATATATATATATATATATATATATATATATATACTAGCATTCAGTTTACGCTGACAGCCTCGTCTCGTTTCGTATTGCAATGCAAAACTTATTATGATGTCTCAAGTACTGTATTCAAGTTACACCTGAACGTACGTGAGAATGCAAGGAGAATCTAAGCCAAGTACAGTAACCTTGTTCCATGCCGTACATCTAAATCAATGGCTTTTTACAGTTACTACAAGACGTCCGTCTTGCATGTATGTGTATAAGTATGTGTGTGTATGTATATATATATATATATATATATATATATATATATATATATATATGTATATATATATATATATGTGTGTGTGTGTGTGTGTGTGTGTGTGTGTGTGTATGCATGCACGCTTTCGTGTATCTGTGTGGGTGTACTATTATATCACTAAAGTTTGAAATGACCTGTGTATTCAAATCCTATTAATGACGAGCCATGTCAGGTACTTTGCGGTACACAACAGTCACTCCAGTCAGGTATTTAGGTGCAATTAGTCGTTTGCATCCGCGTGTATCGGTTTATATATCAAATGTATTCGGGTACTTATATCCGTTTGCATCACAAGGGTTTTGAGGTTGTCGGTTACGGCGACTATAATACTCTCTCTCTCTCTCTCTCTCTCTCTCTCTCTCTCTCTCTCTCTCTCTCTCTCTATCTTCGTTTCCTTATCTTACTATTTACATGAGCACATGGCAGACGTTGCGAGCCAGATTAAAATGACAACAGTTATTTTAACAAAAGTCCTGTCGATATGGCCCTGAAATTTCTCTCTCTCTCTCTCTCTCTCTCTCTCTCTCTCTCTCTCTCTCTCTCTCTCTCTCTCTCTCGTCTGCTTATTTTATCATTTACTCAGAAAATGAGTTGAGAGCCAGATTTAGAAGCTAAAAGTTACACCAACGAAATAGCTACGAATTTTCTTCTCTTCTCTCTCTCTCTCTCTCTCTCTCTCTCTCTCTCTCTCTCTCTCTCTCTCTCTCTTATATTTGCGAAGCCAAGGTAAGTAAGAGTCGAGGGTCGTCCATGTGTGCTGCAGCATTGATTTCGATGATTTGCTGTTAGTGGTGAGTCCGATCGGCCCGTGGGTGCCAGACAGAGGTGTGGCACCACTGAACTATTGTGTGGATATTTGTGAACGTTGTATATATGCGGGACCGTGTTCCAAGGTTTCAAACAGGCTCGAGACGCGCTCGAACATGTTTCCAACCCGGCTCGAACTTGGTTCGAAGAGCTGAGCTGTTCTGGTCGTCAGTTAGGATGAATTGTCATCCACACTTCTAGGCGTCATTTTGAGAGCAATTTTATTATGTGGAAATATAAATCTTGAGAGAAAGAGAGAGAGAGAGAGAGAGAGAGAGAGAGAGAGAGAGAGAGAGAGAGAGAGAGAGAGAGAGAGAGAGAGAGAGAAATTGTAGCTATTTCGTTGATGTAACTTTAGATTTTAAATCTGGCTCTCAGTTCATTTTCTAAGTAAATGATAAGATAAGCAGAGCAGACGAGAGAGAGAGAGAGAGAGAGAGAGAGAGAGAGAGAGAGAGAGAGAGAGAGAGAGAGAGAGAGAAAATAAACTAGATTTGGGATAAGCTTTAAGGAGAACAGAGCATACTTTACCAAAAAATTTACAGGATTCAAATTAAAATTACAAAATGAAATGACATAAAGAAGCCCCCCCCCCCAAAAAAAAAAGCCATCACGCTGCTAGAATAACATTCTGATCCCATTCTCTTCCGTGCAGGAAGAGAAAGAGCACACCTAAGCTTCAATAAAAAAGGGGGGGGGTGGAGAGGGAGATAGAGGAGGAGAGGGATGTAGAGGGGGGGGGAAACCTTATGACTCATTATACCTTCTCTTAATTACCCCTTGGTGGAAGGCCTTGTGAAGCTACGGCATCGTCTTGCTAACCATTGATCCAGGGTCAGGTTAATGTGCAATATCAGGTCAAGATTGGGGTGGGGGTGGGGGATTAGGCGGCTGTGAGGGAGAGCTGGGGGAGGAGAAGAGGGGGTAGAGAGTAATTAAACACAGCCGAGTAATTACGCAATAGCTTCCGCGATTATCGGCAAGCACGCACATGGTTCTCTTCCTTGGCTAACAAAGCACAAAGCATCAGTGCTTGCGTGCGACGTCGGCGATGAGAGAGAGAGAGAGAGAGAGAGAGAGAGAGAGAGAGAGAGAGAGAGAGAGAGAGAGAATATATGTTCATTAGGATATCATGAAACAAGGGAACAGAATATCATAAACCTGGAAGCTACAAGGGGAGAGAGAGAGAGAGAGAGAGAGAGAGATCAAATGGACATTTTCGGTGGAAGACCGATTAATTATGGGGCGATGAGCATTATTCAAGTTACTCCTTCTTCTTCCTCCTCCTCCTCCTCATAAACAGCCTCGTAACACCCGTCAAGTCACATCTTTACACCATTACCCTGCGGAGAAAGTTTATCCTCGGAGTCTATTTCTCCTCACTTTACACAAAAGTTTTGGGATTCTCTTCCTGCTTCTGTTTCTCCATACTCTACTGCTTTTCTCGGAGTAAGTCCCACTCCTAATTCCCGAACACTTTCTTTTCTTGTTTACACTGAGTCACAGAGAGAGAGAGAGAGAGAGAGAGAGAGAGAGAGAGAGAATGGCATCGGGTTACTTGTTTCATCAAACTGTGCATTTAAATTCGTAAATAAATATTAAGGAAAACCAAAGTGCCAAAGCAAAGAGTGTGCAAGGAATAGTTATAATAAGAACAAGTCTGAGATATTTTTTCATATCACAAATATGATAATGACTTTTGACTACACATACATATATACAATCATACATCAAACAACAATGGAAAACCAGTTATTATAGTATGAGATGGCTACTGCAAACATTCGCCCATCATTCCGGAAAGCTTGAAATGAAGAAGAAGAAGAAGAAGAGCTTAAAAAGATGAAAACCATAAGACATTGAACTGAATTTATTATTATTATTATTGTTCATGATATTGAACCCTATTCATATGGAAACAAGCCCACCATAGTGGCTATTGACTTGAAATTCAAGCCCCCAATAAATATGGCGTATATTTGGAAGAAGCAACAACAGATAATAGGAAATACAGAAAGGAGAGATAAGTTATTAGAAAAAAGAAAACAAAAAAAAAAATAAATATATCAATAGATAAAAATGTGAGTGGAATACCAGAAAGGCACCACTTTTCATAAAATGGACGACTCTTGAAAAGCGCAGTTTTCTTCGCCTTGTAAGCAGAGTTGCAATCCAACGTCATGGGCCTCTTATCCTTATCATATCCCCGTTCTCATTCTTCAGCTTCTCCGATAAGACGGCCATTAATCAACCGCCTCGTATCCGGGGTTGGATACGACTGCATGCGATATCTCGATCAGCAATAATCCTGTCGACTCGGGGGAAAAAAACTTCGAGTTAAACGTTCGTGTCAGCATTACTTTTGATTAGCTGACGGTGCTTGAAAAGTTAACGGCCCAGATAGTTCGGCTTGGTTACGAATTTTAGGTTTAGGATAAAAGGTTCTAACGGCTTTCAGTCCCTCAATCAGATACTGAAAGAAAGAATGAAGAAGAGAGAGAGAGAGAGAGAGAGAGAGAGAGAGAGAGAGAGAGAGAGAGAGAGAGAGAGAAGTCCCTCAATCAGATAATGACGTGTGATGTTTCTTGTTTTTAAATCCTTTTTAGCCTTAGCAGAGAGGGAGAGAGAGAGAGAGAGAGAGAGAGAGGTCTCAGCTTCAGAGGTAAGAGCCGATTCGTACAACCTTTGTCTCAGGACCTTGGTCTCATGTTCATTTTGGGGTAGGACCCTAAAGACCTCTCCTCTTGTACGTTTAAGTATTGTGTTCTTATAAACATATAGATACATCCATATCTTTAATTTATTAGTTTTGTTGAAATGTAATTAAGCCAATAACATGAAGAGGAAAAAATACTAATACACCACTCCGATTATACCATCAACACTAGAAATGAATTCAGCACGCGTAATTTTAGGGTTGGAACCAATATCGTCTTCCTTATTCGAAGGACCCTTCTCCCTCACTTGCGATCCGGACCCAAACGAACTTCTTCCCTAAATCCTGAAATCTTGTCAAAGCCAGTAAGACACAAAAGGACCAAAGACTCCTTATAAAAACACTGAATAATCAAACAGACAACAACAGAAGACGCCCAATAAGTAAACAGGCCACCATTGCGCGAGTTCAATTAAACATCAAACGGTCCAGCATTCACCGGAGGGGGAACTTGAAGACACGGCGTCCTGTCCTGCTGTCCTCCACCACGTGGGCGAGAAGAACCAATTACCCTGAATCGTGCTTGCTTTCTTGCTTTTGTGCTCTTTCAGTTACTTCAATCAGCCTGTTTGAAGGGCTGCTTTCAAGTAGTCGATGACTTTACTTGCAGCTGGAACAGGGACGGCTTGAAAGATTGTCCTCCAAACGGTGCCAAGGGTATGCAAAGGGGACTTTAAGTAGGATGAGCAGCCTGGTCCTCAGCCTGGTGCTAAGGATATCTTCAAGGACAAGGTGAAATATATTCAGAGGATTTTAGCGCCATGGGTATATCCTAGATGAATGCAGATAGGACACAAAAGGATTTTACTCGCTTTAGGCCTAGGAACTATTACGAAGGAATATATAAGATTTAACAAGTAAAAAATGCGCCGAAGCTTCTTCGGCGCAATCGAAGTTTTCTGTACAGTGTATAATCAAGGCCACCGAAAATAGATCTATCTTTTGGTGGTCTCGGTATAATGCTGTATGAGCCGCGGCCCATGAAACTTTAACCACGGGCCGGTGGTGGCCCATCGTATATCGTTGCCAGAAGCACGATTATGGCTGACTTTAACCTTGAATAAAATAGAAACTATCGAGGCTAGAGGCCTGCAATTTGGTATGTTTGATGATGCGAGGGCAGATAATCAAAATACCAGTTTACAGCTCTCTAGCCTCGGTAGTTTTTAAGATCTGAGGGGGAGACAGAAAAAGTGCGGTCAGAAAAAGTGCGGACGGACAGACAAAGCCAGCACAATAGTTTTCTTTTACAGAAAACTAAAAAGGAACCTCCTTCGTTAACTGAGGATACAGCCAAATTAAATTCACAGCAGTGAAGTCTCAAACTCATCAGCCAATCCACTAGGTAATAAAGGAAACCAAATTTACCCAGGATATTTTGTGCATAAACTCCTGCCTCAGTCATATCTATTTAAACTGTCAATAACCCGACCGATGCTACATTTCCGAGAGCGCAAATAACTTGGTTTATTTCCCACGAATTTCCTCGGTTCCTCAAGCCGGGGAGAAAAACGTGTTCCTAAGAGACTCAAAGTGATTCAATTCTTGTTTGATGTGCATGTTTTGATTCCAGTTTCACTTGATTATACAACTGAACTGCGTAGCCTCCTATAAAGGTTTTTATGGGACACTGAGCAAAGGTACACTGCATTGAGAGAGAGAGAGAGAGAGAGAGAGAGAGAGAGAGAGAGAGAGAGAGAGAGAGAGAGCTTTCTGCCTTCCGAGAGACTTGCTGTTCTCAGTGTAAAATATTAAAAGCAACGCATGAGAGGGTGTTCAAACCAATGGGAAGGAATAGCGATTGGACATAGCTTTATAATACTGGAGCAAAACCTATTTTTCTCTATTAACTTGCGATATATAGGCACACACATACACACACACATATATATATATATATATGTGTGTGTGTAAATATACATACATATATACATATATATATATATATATATATATATATATATATATATATATATATATATATATATATGCACATACATATATAGGTAGTATGTGTGTGTATACTCACGTGTATGTGTATGTATATATGTATGTATATATATATATATATATATATATATATATATATATATATATATATATATGTATGTATATTTATATGTATATATATATGAGAGAGAGAGAGAGAGAGAGAGAGAGAGAGAGAGAGAGAGAGAGAGAGAGAGAGAGAGAGAGAGAGAGAGAGTGCGTGTTTATGTGTTTGAGCTTTTTCGCTACTCTACACATCTCAATCAACCAAATAAAGTAATCAGTCACAACCTATTACGGCAATAAAAGCAATTTCAAGGACCCTATTACGTTCCGTGCAACAATACAATTAACCACTTATAATGATGATGATCTGTTAATCAACTGATGTGCATTCAATCGAATTAAACAAATAATTCCCTCACAACCAACGGGTGTTACGGATAGGAGTCCATATATATAGGAGGATAATATATATATATATATATATATATATATATATATATATATATATATATATATATATATATATATATATATATATATATATATATATATATATATATATATATATATATATATATATATATATATATGCATGAATGTGTATATATACACGTAGATTATATAAATATATTTTTATCTGTACATACCATGAAAGTGTTCTGCATAGAGGGTTCATCAACGTTTCAGTGGTTAAATATGTAGATATATGTATATATATTTTTAACTACTGAATCATTGATGAACCTCATATGCAGAACATTTCCAAGGGGAACACAGATAAAAATAGATGTTAGAAAAATATGACTAAACTGATCTTTATCTTCTATAAAAAATAAAAACATGAGTTATATTTCAACAGACCTTCCGCTGTCACCTTTGACGCCTGTGTCTTCCTAATTAGTGTGGGCTACTCGCCCTGTAGAACGCCAGCATTCAAGTTCTGCTGAGGCACATTGATAGGGAAAAAAGAGCAGGTTCTCGACAGATCTCATTTTACATATATTTTTATCATATATTAATATTGACATCATTGTGGATTTCTTCACCAATAATAATAATAATAATAATAATAATAATAATAATAATAATAATAATAATAATAATAATAACGGAGAAACAAATCTACAGTTATGTATAGGTACATAGGCTATACTTAAAAAAATCTCTATAGAGATCTTTCGGGAATATTCGACCCCCTTTTCAATCAGATTGAAAAGGGGGAATCGAACAGATTCCCGAAAGATCTCTGCACAGATTTTTTTAAATATATATATCCATACATGACTGTGGATTTGTTTCTTCGTTTTTACTATTATTATTATTTTATTATTATGTATTATTATTATTATTATTATCATTATTATTATTATTTTTAATAATAATAATAATAATAATAATAATAATAATAATAATAATAATAATAATAATAATAATAATAACAAAAACACACTGATGTGTGGTAAAGTACGAATACATGAACGAATAAATTAAAAGATAAATGAGCGAACAGAAAAAAAACTACTGATAAACCCGATACATCCTTGATCACCGCACCATGGCAAACATGAAGACAAATTAAAAAAAAAAAGAATGAATTAAAAAAATAAACTGAAACAAACTTTACATTCATGACACCCCCAAACACCAGCAGCAGCAGCTGAGGCGGCGGGGCAGCAGAAGCAGAAGCAGAGGCAGCAGCAGCAGCAGCCTCAGGTTTGGCACCAGGTAATTTATTCATGAAATTCCCTCCTTGGATCACTGGCAACCCGATATCACCTCTAATCAAATCCTGCCCACGAAATGGAATGTTTGTTTATGCTGAGTGGAGAAAAGGCCGGCCACACTTTGGGGGCGACACTGATTCCACTGAGAGAGAGAGAGAGAGAGAGAGAGAGAGAGAGAGAGAGAGAGAGAGAGAGATTGTTTCCGCACTACAGGTTAATTTGGAAACCTTTGCCCGTGTCAGCCCATACAAACCAGAGAGAGAGAGAGAGAGAGAGAGAGAGAGAAAACTGTTTTCGCACCGCAGGTTAATCTGAATGACTTTACCCGTAATCTGGATGACTTTACCCGTATAAGTCCACATACACACACATGAGAGAGAGAGAGAGAGAGAGAGAGAGAGAGAGAGAGAGAGAGAGAGAGAGAGAGATAGGGTAGTTTTCGCACCACAGGTTAATCTGGATATCTTTGACAGTCTAAGTTCATATCAGCCCCTCGCGACTTCTGTCATGGGTTGTTTTTAAACGCCTTTCACCATTTGTGTTAATTTAACACAATTTATTCGTTAATTTCAAAATCCCTTCACCAGCTCACCATTTCCTATGCTAATTCTAAAGACCGTGCCCTTTCTGAGATCATTACAATACCAATACCCTTTTCCTTATTAGAATAATAATTAAAATTCTTACCTTTTCTGGGACAATCTTAAATATTTTCCATTTTTGTATAAATTCCAATGCCCTTTGTATTCTGTGATAATTGTGCATCTTATATCATACCTTCCTGGGATAATAACAATTATTTTTTGCTTATTTTGGGATAGAGGAGGAAAGTAATTCCAGCATCCTAACTTGCGTTATCTACTCTCGTCCTTACCTTTGGATTATTCCAGCGACCTAAGTCTTTCATTTTCTGCATACATTATAATTCTTCCGGGTAAACAAGAAAAGCCTCACATTCCGACATTAATTAGACGACCCATTCTCTTTACGAATCGGCTCTACAAGCCATTGCATAGCGGGAAAATTATTATACGGCAGCATCTTTATGAAAACCTACGCAAGGAAGTAAACACGTTTTCTTCCTAACAGGTGGTGCTTTGTAAATACTTTTATGATCCGAATTACGATGACAGCTGGTTAAACACTAGATTAAGCATAGGTGGCGTAGAAGTAAAGGTATTTATCTTCTAAGCATAATTACAATTGGTGGAATTATTCTCCAGGTAATGACAACATAAGATCCATTTATTTTTCCCCGTGGTTTCATAAATTTAACTGCAAAAATAATGAAATTTTATGAAAGATGAAAGACAGTACAATAGCCTTTACCATACTCGATAACAAGATAATGTTAATTTGTTGTTACACGACATTAAATGCTTTAGATAACGGAAGTATGAGGAAAGAATCCATATTGAAATTGAAATACGGCGCGCGTTTGCCGTAGGCTTTCTATGCGTCAATTTTCCGATAGCTTGTACTGTACACTACGTAACTGAGCAGGGTATTGTGTAAATAAACTTAAATCTAGTCTGCATATTTCATGCATATATGAAAGGGCCCATTCCGCAAAAAATTACAAGGCAGTGGCTCTCAGATAAGATATAAAGCAAAAAAGCACTGAATAGAAAACGTTACTGATTAGATTTAAAGATTTATCACAATGAGGCCCAGAAACGCCTCGCAGGGAAATAAAAAGATAAACGTCATCAACGTTTACAGTAGAAGAAAAGCAAATTTTAGAGTCAAAACTCTAAAACTTTCTCAAAACACTTTCCGTTGAACGATATCTTCAAAAGGACCCACCTTGGACAATACACCAAATCAGAGAGAGAGAGAGAGAGAGAGAGAGAGAGAGAGAGAGAGAGAGAGAGAGAGAGGCGAACATTCCAGCACAGCAAGCAAGTTACTCCCGCTAACTCACTTTTTTTTTCCTTAAGGTAAGCCGATCTCATAAACGACATGATAATCGAAGGCAGATCACCTGGCGAACACAGCGGTATCACCTTTCGCGTATCCCCTTCCCCCTCCCCCTCCCTTTCATCTTCATTTAACGCCCATCCTTTTAAGGAGATGGGGATGCTCCACCCAACCCAGCCAAATTCTTCCCCTTCCCTACCGTCCCTACCCCTCCCCTCACAACCCCTTTCTCCTTCTTCGTCAGCAGAAGGGCGTCTACATTCCCCTAGATGACCACCAGACGAAATAAAAATGCTAAAAGCTTAACAACACCCCTGGTACATTCGGTGTCCCGCTCAAGTCGTACCAATAAAACACGCCCGAACGACATGGTTACAGTCCGATAAAGCGCGCCCGTCCTGCCCTTCGAATGAGGTTCATTAATATCCACCCAAAAAGGGGGGGGGGTTAGCTCAATTAGGAACGAAAAAAATTGTTTATGTGCTCTCCCTAATTCATCTAAATC
>NC_089789.1:9339114-9344114 GCF_040412425.1 Macrobrachium rosenbergii | reverse complement strand
TAAAACTAAACAGACATTCAACCGAGAGCCTTCCTTCTCCAAAGCTCCACTGCCATCGTCTAATACCCAATGCAAGCGCGTACCCAAACGAGAGAGAGAGAGAGAGAGAGAGAGAGAGAGAGAGAGAGAGAGAGAGAGAGAGAGAGAGAGAGAGGCATAATTCATACCACCCCGTACCTCTCAGGCGTAAAATCAATGACGGGACCCCAATAAGAAAACGCCTACTTGACTATTAGCTACGTAACTTCGTCGCGTTTTTCCGCCACCCCCCGACTGAAGGAAGGAACGTACCCAAACCGGGGCCCGTAGTTCGTGGTCGTAATATCAAAACGTACCTTTTGAAGGTGACGTAAGATCAATAGATCGGAATTATGGGGGCACGCCTACCTGCACAACTGGAATGATCTCCTGTCGCAGCCCTTCCTTCCCCGGCCCCCGCTCCCTGCCCTTATTATTAGACAAGGCATTGAAATTTAAACGGTGCTATCTGGAAATCGAAGCCATTACGCCAAGGTGAGGCTCCAAGACAAAGGCTGAGACCGAGGTGGTGTTAAATGGTGCAGCACACGTTCATAGGTCGGATGCCGATGTCTGAAATCAAACAGCGTGTGCAATCGGGACACTGCATGGTCGTGAGGTCCTTTGTCATTGCCCAAAATCGGAAATAGGGCCAGGTAGACTGGTTCGGA
This sequence comes from Macrobrachium rosenbergii, assembly GCF_040412425.1. NCBI lineage: Eukaryota > Metazoa > Arthropoda > Malacostraca > Decapoda > Palaemonidae > Macrobrachium > Macrobrachium rosenbergii. The sequence continues at coordinate 9,343,425 of NC_089789.1, read as the reverse complement.
ATTCACTAGGTCCCTGGCAATAGAGTGCCTAAAATTACAATGGAGTTTAAGTGATACGTAAGTTTATGCAAGTACGTAAGATTTACAAATAAAAAAAGTGGGGTGATCACTTGAGGAAGTTATAAGATCAGGAAGTCACAAGCCAGTGCCCGATGTCAAAGAATGGTCACATAAACTCATACAAGGGCATAAATCGCTTAACAATGCCCAGGTAAAGAAAATGGGTAAAATAGACCAGTACATAGTGATGAGATCACATGCCAACAAAATCGTAAAAAAAAAAAAAATTGGAATGGTATTGCCCAGTAAATGGTCAAAACATTACATGGTCCCATGGCGACTCCACGGCGGTCAAACAGTTGAAGAGGCGTTGCTACACTAGACAACAGGGCTCACATACATAAGGGTCAAATTGCCGTTGCCGAAGTAAAAAGGAAAGCAAATGAACTGCAACTTAAGCAACATGCCAATGCCAGAGGTCACAACGAGGGGTCAGACGTCAAACAAATTTGCCAAAAGAAGTATTACAAGACATCGCAGGCCGTGGTCAGAAAAGGGGTCATAACGGAGAAGGAGGAAGGAGAAGAGGTTAAACGAATTCGATTTTAATCACTGACCGGTATGCAAACAAGCCCGGAGATAAACGGCTTCCTCTCTCTCTCTCTCTCGTTCTCTCTCTCTCTCTCTCTCTCTCTCTCGGAGGCGTAAGGGATGTGCATAAATGTGGGGTTGTAGACATGTGTTTTCAGCTGCTCAACCCATATGGCCCAACAGGCAACCTCTCTATATCTTTCTCTCCCCAAAACCTCATTTGCAAGTACAAGATGTAATACCTCATATTTCGCAGGGGCGTACAGCGTACAAGCCATGAGCAAGGTGCTCAGCCTTAGTAATTGATTAATTTGTTTGTTTAAGCTGTCTGGCGTCGCGGAGATTATGGTCATCGAGTGCTGTCCCGCTTACTTCCGGTAGCATTTCATGTATAAAACGTAAATATTGTACTACTCTCATGAATGTGACATACCCAATCCCATTCATTTCCGATTTTCCTAAAATACCGGGACATACAAAACGGCACCCCTAGTACACTAATCTAGACCAGACCCAACAGGAACGGGGAAAGAAGCCTATGGAAGGATATACTCAAAATAAATAACAAAACAAAAACAAAAACAAAAATGAACAAAAGGGGGCGTCAGCAGTCAGTTCATGCTTAGAAGAAAGGGTAACTCAAGACAGGTGCTAAAATGAAGGGTTGGTGTCACCTGAGAGAAGTAGGAAGACTCAGGTACAGAAAGAAGCGTCTTTCTCACACGGCGTCCCGACGGGGAATGCACTAGGACCCAAAGGCCAAAATGACAAGGAACAACCAGGTTACTGTTTCGTCCAGAGATACATGTACACATATGCGTACAGTACTTATATACGCATGTATACGTATAATTAAACATGCAGGGACGCACATTTTATATATATACATGTATGTATATGTATATATATATATATATATATATATATATATATATATATATATATATATATATATATATATATATATATATATATATATATATATATATCAAAAGGTTAAATTTAGCCACTGAAAAATTTATAAATCAATTCAGTCTAGGATTGGAGCACGCTTGCGAGGGATTGGAAAGTGTCTACACAGAGGAAACACAACTAAATGCAAAGAAAATTACATTATCTGTTATTAAGGGAATAGCATCGCAAATTAAGAGAAAATATCGAAGTATATCATTAAAAAACTAATACGTTAAAATTAAATATGGAATGGGCTTGAAACAATTCAAGAACTGAGAGCTATTCCGAATAAATAAATAATTACGACAGGAATAATAAAATATGAAATATGACAGATATTCATAACAGACCTTTTTCAGGACAAGGAGCGCAAGGCGGCAAGTTTAGTGACGTATTGTGGGGAACCAGTTTAAATCAGATCGGGTTTCTGTTGTCCCTCATTCACGTAGCGGTCTTGTGTATACTCTCTCTCTCTCTCTCTCTCTCTCTCTCTCTCTCTCTCTCTCTCTCTCTCTCTCTTACACACACACACATACATACAATCTCTCGCAAAAAAATGAATCAATTCTTCTCAACATCTCTTTTCCCGACAGAACTATCATGTCTTTCATCTGATTTCTGTAACCTGAAAATGCTTCATAAACCCGATCACTTACTTTGCCGTTGACCACTTTGCGAAAAAAGAGAGAGAGGGGAAGCCATGACTGCCTCGTCGCTGAAATCAACGCGAATGAATCTCACTAAAGACTGGAGAACGCTGACCTCCCATTCCTTCCATCAAATCTCACATTTACCCAGATGCCAGTGAGCATTCTCACCATGTGCTGTAAAGGGCGGAAGAGGAAACCCACGCCCGCCCCCCACCCCACACACACGCACACACACACAGGCATTCACATGCAGACGGAAATGTAAAATGAGCATGAGAGGGTTTCTGCAACAACGAGAGAGAGAGAGAGAGAGAGAGAGAGAGAGAGAGAGAGAGAGAGAGAGAGACTTGTAACAAGTGAGAGGGACCTTGTAACAGAAGGGAAAAGAGAAAGCACTGTAACAACGACCGAGAAAACGAAACAATGAGAGAGAGAGAGAGAGAGAGAGAGAGAGAGAGAGAGAGAGAGAGAGAGAGAGAGAGACCTTTTAACAAAAGGGAAAAGAGAAAGCATTGTAACAACGATCGAGAAAACGACCTTGTAACAAAGTGTGTGTGTATGTGAGAGAGAGAGAGAGAGAGAGAGAGAGAGAGAGAGAGAGAGAGAGAGATTGCACCGAGGGAGGGACCCCAGTTAGGACACTTGTAACGAGGGAAGGACCCCAGTAACCGGGGTGTAGGGGAAGAGACACATGTAACTTAAGCAATTGTTGTGGATGAAGCACTTACTTTCCTTTTTAACAAAAGATAATATTTACACAAACATAAAACTAATGGATAAATAACATCCACCAGACTAATTCGAATGTTGGCTTTGTACATACTAACTCTTGCACTATATATATATATATATATATATATATATATATATATATATATATATATATATATATATATATACATCAGATAGGATTCACGTAGGTATCGGTGACAAAAACAAAAAAAAGCAGCAGCTATTGGCAGGGTCGGCTATTTCAAAAAGTATCGGTATTGGCAAAAATTCTTGCCGATACTGCGACATATTTTTAGAATCTTTAGAAGCCTGTCTCGCCGGGATCAAGTCTCGAAGATATAAAATGAAGTTCCCAGCAAATGAATACTCTCGCTACATTAAAAAACAAAATAATTTAAAATACTCTCGGTACTTTATAAAAATCAACTTAAAATACTCTCGATACATCAAAAAAATTAATTTAAAATACTCTCGACAGATTTAAAAATAATTTAAAATACTAACGATAAATTCAAAAAATAATTCAAAATTAAATTAAAATTGCATCGATAATTTTTAAAATTTAAAATACCCTCGATGCATTTAAAAAATAAAAAAAAAAACTCTCGATACTTTAAAAAAAATCAGTTTACAATGCTTTCGATATACTTAAAAATTAATGTAAAATATTCGCGATACATAAAAAATTAATTCAAAATACTCTCGATACATTAAAAAAATTAATTTAAAATACTCTCTAAACCTTTAAATATTCATTTAAAACTCGCTGCGTTGAAATAATTAATTTATAATACATTCGTTACAATAAAGACTTATTAAAAATACTCTCGATGCATTAAAAACTGAAATTAACATACTCTTGGTACAGTGAAAGAAAAATAATTTAAAATTCTCTCAATACACAAACAAAATTAATCTAAAATACTCTCAATACACTAAAAAATTAATTGAAAATACTCTCGATACACTAAAAAATTAATTTAAAATACTCTCGATACACTAAAAAATTAATTTAAAATACTCTCGATACACTAAGAAATACACACACACACACAAAAAATTATTTAAACAATCCCACCTTCATGACTAAGTTCCTTTCTCGCAAACTTCCCCCATATCATGTCAACTTGCACGTCAAGTTTGTTTTTCCTTTGATGCTAATTTTCATTACTCTAATTTTTACCTTATTCTCCCCTTTCTCAGCTTCTACCCTTCGTGTCATATTCACTTTCCTTCCCCTACCTCTGAGTAATGCACTTACGCTACGAGTTTTTTTTTATTTAATTATTTATTTTTTCTTACTCGTCTTTAAGAATTAGTGTATGACGAACCGCCATTACTCGCCAGGTGTTTATAACAGAAATTTGATGCGATGTCATTAAAA
>NC_089789.1:9321614-9334114 GCF_040412425.1 Macrobrachium rosenbergii | reverse complement strand
TGTGTGGGTGTCTGTGTGTGTGTGTATGTACGGTGGTGTAAAAACTGTATACAATATTCACTCTTGGTGTGTGTGCGTGTGTGAGTGTATGTACGTAGGTGTAAGAATTTTACACAGTGTTCAGTTCATTCTTGGTGTGTATATGTGTGTGTGTGTAAGTATGTACGCCGGTGTAAGAATTTTACACAGTGTTCAGTTCATTCTTGGTGTTTGTGTGTGTGTAAGTGTCTACAAATATTATAGCGTTCATACTTCGTATAGTAGTATGGTGACGAATGTGGCAGTGACTGTGACCCATTCTACGTAAAGCCAGTCCTTCTCCAGAAATAAAAAAAAAAAAGAATGTGAGCATTCTGTATTTTTATATAAAACATAAAAAGCCAATAACCTCATTCACCGTCATCGTGAAGAAAAATACTGTATTCGGAGCGCATACAAAATCAAAATGCCTGACGGTTTACTTAATACAAAAGAGGAACAGGGGATCACATAATAATTGAAGCAAAATCAACGAACAGAAGTTATCAGGCAAGTATGTCAGGTGTAGTGCCTTGAAAAAATAACACTTTTCAAAAAATATTACTTGTCATTACTCTTATTATGAATGCTATTATTACTGTTAATTCAGCAACTGTTTGGATATAGCTGATTAATATGTTTATCCTTTTATCTCATGTATCTATTCTAAAATGTGTGTAGGCTAATGTATTATCTCTACTTTGTACATTCCCTGGATATGGCCCTGAGCTGAAATAAAGGATATTTTTATTATTTTTTATCATTATTTGAAGGAAACAGACCCTCTTTTAAACAGGTCTTATTGAAGAGGATGGCTGTATTATGCGAATTTATCTTATACAGGATCTTTTCTGTTTTCCTTATAATTCACTTTTCAGGCTCAGCGATGTTGGTCAGCAACTGGCTAATATTCAGACTGGAAAAAGGAGAGGTGTGGAAAGCGGGAAGTCTTTTATTGAAATATTCATTCAGAAATCCGTGGAATCCTTCGTGGTCTGGAGTCAGGTTCTTCTACTTCAGGCTGTGGTACCGTCGACATGTTTCGACCATCTCGTTGGTCATCCTCTGGACGTGGTTCAGAAAGATCTGGAGAAACAAGGTTGTTGTTTCAGATAAAGACAGCCTTGTGCTAGCACGGGCTCTTGCTCCAGGAGCAACCCGTAAAGGAACAAGGCGCTTGGGCCGTGGGGAGGAGAAAGGTAATGTTGAGGGATGGTTTCTCCTTCCCAATGTAAAATGCTTCCAAGAGGCGCAGGCGGCGGTGGTCCATAGTTCGGTCCTCTTGGAAGCATTGCACACTGGGAAGGAGAAACCAACCCTCAACATTATCTTTCTCCTCCCCACGGCCACCAGGAGACCTGCACCGAGCGACCCCCATAGCAAACGAGCGATTCAAAATTTCGCATCTGAGGATCGAAATTCTCCCATTCTCATCCCCAGCACTACGATGCCGCTCGCACGCAAAACGAGCCCCGAAAATCAGCATGGGAGAGTAGGCTCCGCCCGAGATGACCTGCCCCGGGCAGCCAATCATAATTCAGCACCGATCAAGACCCCCTCCCCTATAAATACCGACCCAAGCGCCTTGTTTCTCCAGATCTTTCTCAACCACGTCCAGAGGATGACCAACGAGATGGTCGAAACATGTCGACGGTGCCACAACCTGAAGTAGAAGAACCTGAATTCAGACCACGGAGGATTCCACGGATTTCTGACTGAATATTTCAAGAAAAGACTTCCTGCATTCACACACTCCTTTTTCCATTATGAATATTGGCTAGTTGCTGACCAACATCGCTGAGCCTGAAAAGCGAATTATAAGGAAAACAGAAAAGATCCTGTATAAGATACATTCGCATAATACAGCCATCCTTTTCAATGAGACCTACTATTATTATTATTATTATTATTAAATATCTGTTACAGAGAATCACCAACAGTCTCTGGCTTGGTGAAGTTAACAAATTGACATTAACAATTAGTCAGGCATCTCGTTATTATCAATATTGTTTTTGATAGGGTAATTGCTAACATCCTAAACCTCGTAATCACTTTTTTGGAAAGTGATCATTTTTTACGGCCAATCGGGGAATTCAGCGCAACATTGTTCGTTCAATTAATACTTGATGCATTGTATGACATGCTTCCCAATTAGCAGTTTTGAGTTCCCAACTACGTTTAATGCGTATTAATAATAATAATAATAATAATAATAATAATAATAATAATAATAATAATAATAATGTATGATGATGATGATGATGATGATTATTATTATTATTATTATTATTATTATTATTATTATTATTATTATTATATTGACGTTGATGATAATACATATCAACATCACACGAAATAACAATAGAAGAAGTAATCGTAACAATATTAGTAAAAAAAAGTTTTATACCATAAAAATAATGTCCGCAACTTCATCATTGTAACACCAGACCCTGGTCGTTATAACGTCAGTAAAATAAGCATATGCTTACCATTCTTCGAGGCTTTCCATGAAGTCCAAGAGATAGGTAACAAAAGCCAAAATAACTTACCTGAAATGGAAAAAAAATTTTATTAGAAAATTATTAATAAAGCATGGTTACTACAGTATTAGCTTGTACACGAGTAAAACCAAGAAAAGAATATTGATAAAATTATGGATAAAGGTTATAACACTCCAACAACACTTCAATTCAATTATTGAATTGGGGATGGCGGCAGCAGTTTCATTTACGAAAGTAGTGCTGGATATGTACGCATGTATGTGTGTGCATATAATATATATATATATATATATATATATATATATATATATATATATATATATAGAGAGAGAGAGAGAGAGAGAGAGAGAGAGAGAGAGAGAGAGAGAGAGAGAGGAGAGAGAGAGAGAGAGAGAGAGAGAGAGAGAGAGAGAGAGAGAGAGAGAGAGAGATTCATATTTTCACATGAATAAAATAACTTCAACCCTCACAGGAGATTACAAACAAATATGACCAAAACTTCGTCTTAATATCAAGATATCCTTCAAACTCTGGTGGCCCATATAATACGGCCAAAATGAGTCTCAGATCACAACATTAACGCTGAATATTACCGTCCATTTATCAGCAAAGACAAAAGTCAATTTTCGTCTTTTGAATGCTTACTTCAAAGGTCACTGATTCTGGTATCATTATTCGCTTACGCAGTTCAAATATTTAAAATGTTAAAGGGACCCTGATAAAATATTCTGCAAAAGACCATCTTCTGGAGTGAATATGAAGAATGCTTCTAGCATCGCACACAACATCCCTCTATAAATATTATCAGCTCAAGCGTACCAACCATCCTCACTACGTGCATCAGATAACTACTTGCAATGTCATTTAGGCCTATCAAAGCGTGTAATAAAAATTTATGATTCCTTTATGAAAGTTCTTCATCACTGCCTTTTTACTACGAACAATAAAGAGGAAGTTACAGTAAAGTTTTGCATACGGTTAAATTCAAATGACACTTATTTCTGAAACTTTCATGTGCTCCATAACAGTGACAATTGTTGCTAGATCTCTTCACTTTTCGGTAAATTCCCTGGTACCTCTGAATGCTGAAAACCGAGGCAGGAAAGGGTCCCACATTTTGGAGGATCAGGTCTATTGAAGGGGGACTTAGGCTCACGCAGGCCATTGGAAAAAAATATATAGGCCTGGCAGTCTATGGTTGCAACTCTAGCAGGACTTTCTTATTAAGCCTCAAGTCTACTCTCTTCTTTTCATACATTAAATGTATATATATATATATATATATATATATATATATATATATATATATATATATATATATATATAGATAGATAGATAGATAGATAGATAGATAGATAGATAGATAGATAGATAGATAGATATTTACGGTATATTTTATGTATGTATGTATATACGTATATGTATATGTATATGTATATATATATATATATATATATATATATATATATATATATATATATATATATATATATATATATATATATATATATATATATATATAATATATATACAGTACAGTATGTATAATATATAACAATTTTGTCACACTGTGAAATATGTAAATGCTAATTTTACTATTAAATTACTTAAGTACTTTTAATTGTGCAAGGGATACGAAAAACGTTCGCAAACTCATGGGAAACTATCTCAGTTACCAACAACCGTTTTCCTAACCCTACGACGTTTTAGCCCTCATTTTTTGTCTCGCCACATGTCAAAACCATTTCAATTTACGGTACTTATTTTCCTGTTTCCATAAAAAGCCAACTTTACCGAACTTGTTTGAAAATACCTTATCATTGCACTAAATTCTGCATATTTCATTTCTCAACACATGCCCAAACCATCTCAACCGACAGTGACAGTTTTTCTCAGCAGCCCAAGCGTTACAACTTTATCGTACTTCACTGCAACGAATATTAATTCCTCATGGACTTTTCGTCAATAATTTTGACACCAAATATCCAATCTTTCCTTTAAGTGAGGATTTTACTACCGAGTACTGAGTCATTCAGCAAATAATCCCGTTCAGTCACATACAGTATACAGTCGGGACTTACAGCCTTTAAACATTCAGTGTCATCGTTCACGGCGTCACAAAAATGTAATGGTAAAAAGAATCGACAAACTTTATATACCAATAAAAATGAGAGAGAGAGAGAGAGAGAGAGAGAGAGAGAGAGAGAGAGAGGGTACATTGCTATAGTTAAGGGAAGAAAATGTTTAATTTTCATTACAATTGAAAGATTCCATTTCTTTCTGTAATCCAAGATCTGCACATCCTGAAAAAAAATCCATCTTAGAATGATTCCTACTAATTAATTATCTCAATTATCACCTTAATTTGTGTCCTTATATCAGTGTCAAGTGCCTTCCTCCAGAAGTTAACTATATAAAAGAAACCATTACAGTTTTCTAATACAATAAATGTTAATACAGTAAAGAATTTTTAAAAAAGCAACCACAAAAATATGCGAACAAATATATATATATATATATATATATATATATATATATATATATATATATATATATATATATATATATATATATATATATATATATATATATATATATATATATATATATATGTCTTCGAGTGTGTGAAAATTGAAAGGTCCATGGATTTGTGGTCCTAATTTCATATATTTGCAGTCCTAATTTCTAAAGACAACGTTTCTAATACAAAGCAAATATGTGAAACACTTCCATGTCAGTTTAGATATTCATACCGGTCTCCTCAATTCTGGATATAAAAGAGGGGTTGGGCGTAAGTTGAACGCCACCGCTTTATAAAAGAGGAAAAAATTAAATGTTGTTTAAAACAGTGTCACTTTATAATTATGCGCAAATAACTATGTGGAAGATAAGAAAAGAATGAACCAAAGAGTGTGTGTGCATGTTTCTATGTTTGTACCGCGTTATAAAAACTCGCAGTAAATAAAAACTATCCCAAAACCCTTACGCAAAAATAGATAAATAAATAAAAAAGTAAGTAAATAAAACATGAAAAGAACTTCAAAAACCGAAAGCGAAGGAAGAACGTTCCCTCCCCTCGCCCCGAAATATAAAAGCTGCCAAAATTGGACACATTTCACGGTGAGCGAAATTCAATCCTTTCCGTTGTCGTTCTTTTAAATACTATAATTAAATCAAAACGGAACTTAATTCCTCTGTGAATGAATGTAACTGCTGCCGCAAAAAAAAAATAAATGGATTATAATCTCTTTTGTGTCTGAGCCCAGTAGCGCTTTTTTAAAACATTTTTCACTATATATAAATAGATAATTTATATATATGCATATATATATATATATATATATATATATATATATATATATATATATATATATATATATATATATATGAACTCACATATATATATATATCTATAGTTATGTGATGTCATTGAAAGCCATGCTTAATTGAATGTCTACAAAGAAATATATCTTCTCTCTAAATTTTGCTTACAAAAATAACTGTAAAGAAGTTCATATTCATCTATAAATAAAAAAAAAACTTTAATGAAATAAAAAAAAAAATAGAAGTAAAATACAGCTCTTAACATTAATAACTGGCCAGAGCCTCCCCTCCCCAAATAACCACCCAGCGCCTTCACCCCCCAAATAGAAAAAGGTATATATATAAATATTTACATATATATATATATATAATATATATATATATATATACATATATATATATATATATATATATATATATATATATATATATATATATATATATATATATATATATATATATATATATAAACATACAGTATATGAACACACACATAATATCTATAGTTATGTGATGTCATTGAAAGCCATAGTTAATTGAATGTCTACAAAGAACTATATCCTCTCTCTAAATTTTGCTTACAAAAATAACTGTAAAGAAGTTCATATTCATCTATAAATAAAAAAACTTTAATAAAATAAAAAAAAAGTAAAAGTAAAATACAGCTTTTAACATTAATAACTGGCCAGCGCCTTCACCCCCCCAAAAGAAAAAGGACCGAATTGGCTTTGAACTGATAAAAGGGGAAAAAAACACGAAGCTATAAAACTCCCTGTACACAAGACAGGGTTACATTTGAAGAAGTGATACTAAAAAAAAAAAGAAGAAAAAACTGTGCTAAATGATTAGGAAAGCGTCTCGTTTAGTCCTGCAGGACCTATTATTTGACGTGCAATGTGAAGCCTGTCCCAACAGAGACAAGAGTAATTCACCTGACGAATAATTCACCAAGACAGACCAACCAAGACGGTGACACTACCCAATGACCACGAGACTATCACGATGAGCCAAACACTGGTCTGAAAGCCTTCCAGAAGCGCTAAGCACTGGCCATGACGCCTTCGAGAAGCACTAAGTATTGGCCATGATGCCTTTGAGAAGTGGTAAGTACTGGCCAGGCAGCCTTTGAGAAGTTTTAAGTACTCGCAACAAAGCCTTCGAGAAGCGCTAGGTATTTACCAAGAAGCATTAGAGATGCGTTAAGTACTGGCCGCGAAGCCTTCAACAACAGCTAAGTACTGGCTGCAAAGCCTTCAAAAATCACTAAGTACTGGTCACAAAGCCTTCAAGAAGCACTAAGTACCAGCCATGACGCCTTCGAGAAGCACTAAGTACTGGCCAGGCAGCCTTCGAGAAGTGCTAAGTACTGGCCAGGCAGCCTTTGAGAAGTTTTAAGTACTCGTAACAAAGCCTTCGAGAAGTGCTGAGTGCTGAGTACTTACCAAGAAGCATTAGAGATGCGCTAAGTACTGGCCAGGAAGCCTTCAACAACAGCTAAGTCCTGGCCACAAAGCCTTTGAGAAGCGCTAAGTACCAGCCATGATGCCTTCGAGAAGCACTAGGCACCAGCCATGACGCCTTCGAGAAGCATTAAGTACTGGCCAGGCAGCCTTCAAGAAGTGCTAAGTGCTGGCAAGGTAGCCTTCGAGAAGTTTTAAGCACTCGCCACGAAGCCTTCAAGAAGCGCTAAGTACTTAACAAAAACATTAGAGAAGAGGTAAGCACTGGCCACTAAGTCTTCGAGAAGCACTAGCTACTGGCCACATAGCCTTCAACAAGGGCTAAGTACCAGCCATAAAGTCTTCGAGAAGCGCTAAGTATTGACCAAAAAGCCTTAGAGAAGAGCTAAGTACTGGCTAGAAAGGCTTCGGAAAACAATGAGTACTGGCCACGAAGCCTTTGAGAAGTGCTAAGTACTGGCTAGAAAGGCTTCGGAAAACAATGAGTACTGGCCACGAAGCCTTCAAGAAGCGCTAAGTACTGATCACGAAGCCTCTGAGAAGCCATAAGTACTGGCCATGAAGTATTCAAGAAGAGCTAAATACTGGCCACTTAGCCTTCAAGAAGCGCTAGGTAATATCCACGAAGTCTTCATGAAGCGCTAGTATTGACCACGACACCTTCAAGAAGCGCTTGGTAATGGCCACGAGACTATTAAGAAGCACTAAATACCGCCACGTGACCACCAACGAGCGTAATATTCTGGGCCACGGGACCACCAAAACTAGTTTAGCAGCGAGTCAAAGACCCACCTGACTGCGCATACAAAGTATCAGATTCGCCAGGAAAATGTCTTTCCGACTCCTTGCCGGAACCTTTGGTCGCTTTCAGCTTGTGACTACGGAAGCAAATTAAGGATTTCAGTATATAAATGTTTTTTTAAATATTCAAGACGTTCTATAACCGATTAATTGCACTGTACTTCTTTACATGAAAATGAGTACATCACCAAGCGTTGAAAAAATGAGTGGCAAAATCGATTGAGTAGAAAAGTGTTGTTCGTATATTAATTATATAATTATATATATATATATAATATATATATATATATATATATATATATATATATATATATATATATATATATATATATATATATACTGTAAATAATAGTGTATGTATGTACAGTATGTGTACACACACATATATATATATATATATATATATATATATATATATATATATATATATATATATATATTAATATTGAACACATTATTTTTAGCGATATTAACAGGAAACAACTGACAGTACAAGGAGAGAGAGAGAGAGAGAGAGAGAGAGAGAGAGAGAGAGAGAGAGAGAGTACTAACAAACAATGCTTCTCGGTGTATGTTTACGCCAGCGTGTCTTGGCTTCTTCATAACACTACCGTACACATTCCGTTTCAAATCTCTCGCAAATCTTCCGGGAGCAGACCGAAAGTAGGAACAGGTTGGGGACAGGTTAGGGTTGCAGTGCTAATGCCATGATTCTTCCCTGCGGTTGCAGGAACTCGGATATACTGTAATAGGTCTCGCTGAGTTGGGCTGTACGAGACACTGTCTCGTGACGTCTTGACAGCTTAACAGATAGCTTGTGGTATTAGGGGAATGCAATGACACGAAGAGACTGAAAACAAAATTTAACCCAGGAAGTAAAAAATGGCAACACGTAATTAATATAAAATAAACAATCTAATATACACGCTGTGATGAAAAATATAAAATCGATGTTATCAAGAATATAAACAATACGTAAGGGCAGCATGTGATTAATATAAAAAAAATGCAGTAACACAATTTGATGAAAGCTATAAAAGCGATGTCATTAAAATATAAAGAAAATGTAACGCAAATTGTAAAACGAAAAAATTTAATATTCTACATATGTTTGATTTGAAGGACTCGTGACAGCTTGAAAAGAAATTAAGATGAATAACAGCAGTTACAGGCAGTGGTGAGAAGCACAAAATTCATATATGATTTGAATCACCAAAATGCATCATAAATAAAAGATTACGATGCATTCTATTATTCATATACAATATGATCAATTACGGATGGCTATTTACTACTACTACTACTACTACTACTACTACTATTATTATTATTATTATTTATTATTATTATTAATACTCAAATAAGCAACCATACACAAGAAACAATCCTAAAAGGGCCTTTATTTTCAAAGTCGAGCTTCCACAGAATAAAATCCCTCATGTGAAAATTACAGGAAAAGAAAGAAAGAATAACATTAATAAAAATAAATTAGAAGAAAAAATGTGCAAATGCATAAGCATAAACTGACGAAAAAGAATCAACACGAACTGAATATCAAAGGAAGACTCTACTTCCAAAATACATAAACAAGTGAACTCGATGAAAGAATGAGCTTGGCGCAGAATAAACTCCTCTCTCTCTCTCTCTCTCTCTCTCTCTCTCTCTCTCTCTCTCTCTCTCTCTCTCTCTTTGAAGTTGACCATCCGGAGAAAACTGCGCGATGGCTATGCTGAGAGAGAGAGAGAGAGAGAGAGAGAGAGAGAGAGAGAGAGAGAGAGAGAGAGAGAGAGAGAGAGAGAGAGAATGGATGTCGCGTAGTTGTCAAAAGTGTGGGGAACAATAGCCCCCGCCTGGCAGTAGGAAAATGCGAGGAGCTTTCTTGGTATTCTCGGCTCCATCTTCCAGCAGACACCCCTCCCCCGTTCTAACCCCACCCCCTTTCCACCACTTCCTCCCCCCCTCCATCCCAGACCCCGCCCCACAACAACCTCAACATTCCAAAAGCCGTTTTCCCTTTTCTTCTGGCAGCAGAAGAAATGAAAAAAAGAAGAGAGAAGACACCCATCCACCCACCTACCCCTTACCCAAAAGAGTGGAAACACACTTGAATGGTCTCAGCAGCAGCTCAGACCAGCAGTGGAGTGAGAATAGAGGGAGAGGGACTTCAGGATAATTGTTATCTCTCGGATTCCCCTTTTCTGTTCTTCTCCTTCCTTCTTTCGTCCCCTTCTTATCGGGGGAAATAACTTTGGTTCCTTTGGTGCCCTTGGAGAAACTTCACCAGGATTCTCAGCGGGCGAGAAAGATAAAACCCTCTGCAAACTCACTCTCTCTCTCTCTCTCTCTCTCTCTCTCTCTCTCTCTCTCTCTCTCTCTCTCTCTCTCTCTCTCTCTCTCAGGGCTGGATACTCGGAAGGTCCAAGCGGTTACACTAAAAGAAATAAACACAAACAAATAAATAAAAATAGCAAGAACAGGTACTGAAAAAGACCTTTGGCCCGCTGACACCTGTTGCCTCGCTGAACCTTTTCCGTACCTTGAGTTTAATTAATATTTTTTTTTTATTCAGGTAGCTTATAAAGTGTAAGTAAATGAGTCTCCCAAAGCCTCTGGGTGAAATTTCTTTAGTTTGATCGTTAAATCTATATGCAAATAATTTGAGCGATTTAACTAGAATTGAACTGAATTGAATATAGAATTCAGGCCAAAGCCCAAGCACTGGGACTTATGAGGTCATTCAGCGCTGAAACGGAAATTGACAGTAAAAAGTTTGAAAGGTGTAACAGGAAGAAAACCTCGCATTGATAGGAGAGGGTGGAAAGTAAGATGGAAGAAAGAGAATATGAAAGGAGGTACAGTAAAAGGAACGAAAGGGGTTGCAGCTAGGGGCCGAAGGCACGCTGCAAAGCACCTTAAGTAATGCCTAAAGTGCACCGCATGAGGTGCACTGACAGGAGATTTAACTAGAGAACTGACATTCACACAAACGAACGCACTAATCAAGACTTTGTCAAGTGACTTACGATACACGAGGTCCTTGCTTCTTCCTTTCAAATATTGCCGTTCAGGTAAGGATTATTTAACATTCTTTTGACTATTGCTTTACAACTTCAGAAATACTTTTCTGTTTAGCGTAGCGACTGAAGTGTGGGCTCCTGAACCAATGTACCCATGAACTGTAAACTTTGTCAAGTGATTTACGATACAGAAGGTTCTATGTTTATTCTTTTCAAATATTGTGGTTTGGTTAAGGATTATTTGTGCAAAATAAGCTAACAAGACATTTTTAACACAAAAACACAAAAACTTATGGGGGGCGGGGATTTGAAGCCACTTTACACTCCAAAGACCTTGTACACAACGTCACAATACACAACACACTTTGGAATCAATATATCGAAAACTTAGGTGACTTCATTACATACACACAAACTTTCACTATATATATATATATATATATATATATATATATATATATATATATATATATATATATATATATAAATATAAATATAAATATAAACATAAATATAAATATATATATATATATATATATATATATATATATATATATATATATATATATATATATATACTGTATTTACATATATACATAAATTGTCTGTTTAAGTATGCATTAACTTTTCAGTACGTTTATTCCCAAGTTATCGACGTGAAATAAGTTTTAATATATTATATTGATATGCAAGTGTGATGTCCTTTGTGACGTTGTGTACGGGACCAGTAGCTTATTGACCTCTTTAGAGAGAGAGAGAGAGAGAGAGAGAGAGAGAGAGAGAGAGAGAGAGAGAGAGAGCTTAATGTCTTAACTACTCTTCATCAGTAACATCTCGAAGTCTAACTTGGGTCACGCCCAACAACTCCTTCTTTGGGTGTCTAATTTGAAAACTTGAAGAGGAAGAAGAAGAAGAGAGAGAGAGAGAGAGAGAGAGAGAGAGAGAGAGAGAGAGAGAGAGAGAGAGAGAGAGACTCAATAAACCTGACTTTATGAAAGTCAATAAGTGTCAATATGAGCGGTACCCCCATAACGGTATATACGCTTCCTAATATTTACGTAACATGGAGAAAGGAATCAAAGAAGAAAAACTGACTGACTGATTGGTAGTTCCTACTAGCGTTTCTCGAAGAAGTGTGACTTCTTAGGAAGCGACAGACTCACCGCCTGGAAGAAAGGATCAGGAAAAACAGGAACAGAAGAACGGACAAAGTTCCTAAGTCACCGAACCAATCAAGACAGAATAAGTACGCGAAGTGGTGGCCTGACGGGTGTAAGCTGCCAGTCAGTGAGGTAGAGAGACATAAGTTGGATATAAGGCCTTGCTTTCCGACTTTTAATTAAAAAAAAAATTTATTTTAACTTTGAAGAATAATTCTG
>NC_089789.1:9289114-9316614 GCF_040412425.1 Macrobrachium rosenbergii | reverse complement strand
TTCAAGTCAATGGCCCCTGTGTGCTTGTTCCGTATGAATAGGGGTTTATCTTCTGAATAATAATAATAATAATAATAATAATAATAATAATAATAATAATATACAAGAGCGAGGAAGGCAATCCTACGGTACCATCAGACAATGCAACTGGTCAATTATCATTCAACCTGCTTGGACAAGGAGGGTGAACGGCATTCAACTTGCATAACCTAAGTATGTGGACAGCATTCAACCCGTGCACGAAAGGCATGTAGAACGCTTTACAGGATATGTTTCTTGCATAACATTCAAATCGTACTGAAATCCGTACTTGAAACCTACGATGAATTCCAAAACAGAGGTCCTGCTAAAATTAGTTTATGGTGTAGATAGCCGGCAAGACAAAATACTTGAAGTACACAAGCATAAGGCTCTGAACTTTAAACACATTTTTTTATTCTAATACTCGAAGGGGCAACTTCATAGTTAAGCTGTGGGACGTTTGGTAAGGTTATCTACATGAAAACGGTATGGGTAATATGGTGAAAAGAGAAATGTTTATAGCGGCGTTAATTTGAGGATTAACTCTCTATACTAAAGTGTCATCGAGGGTAAAATGTTCACAGCAAGGTTAATTTGAGGGACAACTCTTGATTCTATGATGTATTTGAGGTTAAAATTTGACAGTACTATTAATTTGGTAGTGACCCCAAGACGAGAGGAAACTTGACAGCTCATTTGCGTAAAATAACTCCAAAAACACCTGAGTTTTCCAAATGCTGCTCGCAAAAAATGCAAAACTTAAGAAAAGCTTAGCACCACACACCACCATTATATAGCTTGATTCAGCACGCTGTTGGCCCAGCGTTCGATTCTCCGAGCGGCCAATGAAGAATTAGAGGAATTTATTTCTGGTGATAGAAATTCATTTCTCGTCATGATGTGGTTCGGATTCCACAATAAGCTGTAGGTCCCGTTACTAGGTAACCAGTTGGTTCTTAGCCACGTAAAATAAATCTAATCCTTCCGTGCAGCCCTAGGAGAGCTGTTAACCAGCTCAGTGGTCTGGTTAACCTAAGATATACTTAACTTTACAGCTTGAATCACAAGAGCTTCGGCGGCTCGTGTTTGGAACTGACCAAAAAGAAAAAAAAAATGTTCTTTTTTTCGACATCATTCATCAGGTATGTTTCTAACATGAAAGTATCAAGCTCAGAATTTTTGATCATTAGTATTTTAAGCCGATGATCCTAGTTATATCTATTTCTCAGTCCGTATCATTCTAAATTTGGAATTTGCTCAACCACGATATTCTTTCATCGAGGATCTTCATCAGTTGTGTTTATCTTTTAATCTGAGCGAACGTCATGTAACGAAATCGATAAATAGTCAGGTTCAAATTTAGAATGTTAATTATTAGTCAGGTTCGAATTAAGAATATTAATTCTTAGTCAGGTTCAAATTAAAAATGTTATTTATTAGTCAGGTTCAAATTAAGAACGTTAATTATTAGCCAGGTTCAAATTAAGAATGTTAATCATTAGTCAGGTTCAAATTAAGAATGTCAATTATTAGTCAGGCTCAAATTAAGGATGTTAATTATTAGGTTCAAATTAAGAATGTTAATTATCAGTCAGGTTCAAATTAAGAACGTTAATTATTAGTCAGGTTCAAATTAAGAATGTTAATTATTAGTCAGGTTCAAATTAAGATTGTTAATTACTAGCCAGATTCAAATTAAGAATGTTAATCATTAGTCAGGTTCAAATTAAGAATGTTAATTATTAGTCAGGTTCAAATTAAGAATGTTATTTATTGGTCAGGTTCAAATTAAGAATGTTATTTATTAGTCAGGTTCAAATTAAGAATGTTAATTCTTAGTTTCAAATTAAGAACGTTATTTATTGGTCAGGTTCAAATTAAGAATGCTATTTATTAGTCAGGTTCAAATTAAGAATGTTAATTCTTAGTCAGTCTTAAATTAAGAATGTTATTTATTAGTCAGGTTCAAATTAAGAATGTTATTTATTAGTCAGGTTCAAATTAAGAATGGTATTTATTAGTCAGGTTCAAATTAAGAATGTTAATTATTAGTCAGGTTCAAATTAAGAATGTTAATTCTTAGTCAGTTTCAAATTAAGAATGTTATTTATTAGTCATGTTCAAATTAAGAATGTTAACTGCTAGTCAATTACAAATTAAGAATTTTCATTACGAGTAAATTTCAAATCAAGAATATTAATTGCCAGTCTTTGCAGACGTGATTTTTTTTTTTGACCAGGTCAACTGTTCTTCACAATAATATCGGGCTTAATGGTAGGTCTCCAGTTCAGTAAACCTGTGACATTATGACACAAAAAGTATTGTTGGGTAAAAAATTTAACTTAATTACTTAAATAAAATAAAATAAATGTATATTTTCGAATGGAAGAAACTGGTAAAAAAGGGGTCTTTAGCTTGACATTCTTCCCCTCCATTTCTTTTGTGAATGACTTTGAGACAAAGAGAAAGGGAAATAATACGGAATGACGACGAAGCAAAACACCCACACTGAAAAAAAAATAACAATAATAATCTTACATTTTCTACAGTAATAGTATGTGACGAATTATTCCTTATATTTGTTATTCTGTGCGCGTGTGTGTGTATTTGGGGAGGTGAGGGCCTTGAAGATTATTGCTTACAGTGTGCCTTGATCACACGCTTCAGACTGTACTAAAAATTCTTTGCTGTATCCCTTCCTAGGTCCCAGCTGCCTGCTCTCAGACTTTTTACTACTCATCCGTTTTCTCTGGTCTCTTCCTATTTAGCTGTCCAACCTATTTAGCTGTCCAACTTCTTTGACTTTACCTATCTAATTTTCACCTCTCTTATAAGAAAGGTCCTTTATGGGTGAGTTCTATGAACTTAGAAATGTGACGTTGTGATGATGTTTTATTATTTACAGTGATAAAATAACGTTTTTAACTTGGTCTTAAAATAATTGTCAGCATCAGAAAGAATCTTATTTAATTATCAAGAAGCCATACAATTAACATCCAGATAAACCCGACATTTTCTAAAAGAGAAATCATAAAAGAGAAAACGTTAAAAGTTGACCGAATCTTTTCGGACTGATAAAAATAAATCAATCAACTAAAGCTATTCGAAATAAACAACGATTATTCTCTCTCCTCAAAGGAAAGCTATTCGTAAAGGGAATAATTCAGAGAGTCCCTTACTTGTAAGAAATCGTGTGTGAGAGAGAGAGAGAGAGAGAGAGAGAGAGAGAGAGAGAGAGAGAGAGAGAGAGAGAGAGAGAGAGAGAGAGAGCGAGAGAATCCCTTACTTTGTAAGAAATCGAGAGAGAGAGAGAGAGAGAGAGAGAGAGAGAGAGAGAGAGAGAGAGAGCCCTTGTTTTTCAAGAAATCAAGAGGAATGTTCGACCACTAAGATAAAAGCCTACAGGAACGGTCCCATAAAATGCCACAGGACGATTTCAAATTCCTTTTTCGCATCCACAAGACGATCCCAATTCCTTTTCAGGGATCTCAGTCCCCTCTTTCTCTCCCTTTCGAGAAGATCGCCCGTCGAAACAAACTAATCATTCCGAGATCTTTAGAATTTATAACTGTCACTTTTTCCTCTTTTTTTTTTTATATGGAGGTAGGTAAACGTGTTTGTTTTTCTCGTTACCAACACCCCGGGTTCGATCACAATGTGTCTGAAATTGATTTCTGTTCCACCCGTAACTGTGTCCATTACTTCTATACACATATTCACATACACACACACATATATACATATATACATATATGTATATATATATATATATATATATATATATATATATATATATATATATATATATATATGAAAGGATCCATAATGATATCGTACTCCAAAAATAGGTAAAACATGCATTTTAATTGAAAGTTTTACTGCCGTCAATCATTGATGGCTATCTCACAACGACCTTTTTATCATTATAAATATTGCCTAAGTAACTGGATATCACCATGGATCGTTTTGATATGCATATACATGAATATATACATATGCATACATACATACGTACATACATACACACGTGTGTTATTTGCCAAACAATTTAAATACCAGCAACACACACACACAGGTCTTTTCTACCCAGCTTCTCTGAAGAAGAGAAATTATTTATCTCTTAGACGTCTCTCTCTCTCTCTCTCTCTCTCTCTCTCTCTCTCTCTCTCTCTCTCTCTCTCTCTCTCTCTCTCTCAACGTACGAAAAGCGTCCTGAATAGCACAGGAAAGTAGTAGGAGTGAGAGGAGGAAGGGAGTTACGAAGGACACACAAGCCCCTAGCAGCACGTGATCAAGGGGCATGTGGAAGGCTTCACGTGGCACATTTCCTTAATTAATCCCCTCCCCTCTCTCTCTCTCTCTCTCTCTCTCTCTCTCTCTCTCTCTCTCTCTCGTTCTTCTTCTTCTCATTCTTCGTATTATTATTATTATTCTAAATGGGACTGCAGCAGACAGAATGATTGAATTTGCATTTGGGTTTCATGAATTCTCTCTCTCTCTCTCTCTCTCTTCTTCTTCTTCTTCTTCTTCTTCTTCTTCTTCTTCTTCTTATTATTATTATTATTATTATTATTATTATTATTATTATTATTATTATTATTATTATTATACATAGGACTGCAGCCGACAGAGCTACTGAATTTTACATTTTAGTTTTACGAAGTCTCTCTCTCTCTCTCTCTCTCTCTCTCTCTCTCTCTCTGGACCCCACACCATTTGACCTGAACCACTTTCGCCAATGACACCTGAGGACAGGGCCTTGTATCCCCCATCAACCCACTCGTCTGAAAGAGGATACTGAAGTTCCAAGTGGCCTTCCACAGTAAGAGATGGATGGGGGAGTTGAAAGGAAACACGCAGGAGAATTAAACATCTAAAGTCAATTTCTAGTCGTTTTTCCAAACTTTTTTTTTCTTCCTTCTAAACAGGCTAAGACAACAATTACCACTTGATGGCGAAGATGGATTTGTCTGTGCGCGTGTGTGTGTGTGTGTGTGTGTGTGTGTTTAGGGCGTAGACAGGTGATGTTTGCCTAACGCTCACCCACCACAGCAGCTAAGAGAGGAACGACACGGAAAACTTCTTAGGGGATGGCTGTAAGATTTGCGTATAGCTTTCGATGCATTAAAAAGATTAAAACCGTTCTTAAAGAGTAAATCTGTACATTTATATATACATAATTATATGCAAGTGTATTCGATTGATTCTCCTCCAACAAATGAGGAAACACAAGACTAAGGGATAACAACTTTTTAATCTTTACAAAGTTTTCACAATATTTACGTACGTATTTTTTCCCCATGTGCGTAAGCACGCACTCTCCCCTCCGCCCTAGCGCGCTCCCCTTATTTGTAATTCGCAAATCCGACGGTACATAAACCAAGAGCGTTACGAAGCGATCCCAACCTGCACAAACCAAAACACGCCCCTGATCACTTCACAAACGCCCTAGTTTAACAAACCCCTTCCACCCCTTCCCCAAAACCTCCTCTCCACTTCCAACATCATCTGCTAAAACAAGCCCAGGCTCAACCTCACAGGACGAGGAGGGTTGACAGAGGTCAAAAGGTCGATACTTCCTGAAGCATATTCGATCTTCTGGACACAAGCCGCATAGCACTGTCTGATAGCAAGGATTTCATCATAGCCGGTACCTGCCCTGCCCCGTCCCGTCCGCGACCAATAATAAGGTTTCCGTCTGCCACAGCTATGGTATCGCGTGTCTATAAAGGATTAATAGTAGATTTCTTTGAGGATCTTGTGAATTATCGAAAGAATCTGGTGCGTTTCTGTGTGAAAATAAAATATAATTCTATAAAAATTTGTCCTGTTGTTAAATATCTGAAGATTTCCAAGAAAGTTTATAAATTTTCACGAAATTTTAATCGATACGTATGGAAACCTAATCACTTACTAACAAAATTCTCATTAGTTCTATCAAAAGACGAAGGGCTTCCTTACTACTCACACGACTGACGGCGTTTTAATAAAAATTACCTCACGAATCCCATTTAAATTTGTACCAGAAATTTGAGCAAAAACCTACAGAGCATTAGCTAACGACTGACCATCAATCGCACGGGTGGCCTTAGAGAGAGAGAGAGAGAGAGAGAGAGAGAGAGAGAGAGAGAGAGAGAGAGAGAGAGAGAGAGAGAGAATGAAAATCATTAGCGCACAGATCTCTGTATAGTAAAGCCTTTCTTTATAATACTCATAGATAAATTATTCCACAATTTTATCACAAAGGAATGATTAACCTCTGGTACTTAACAGTGAGTACGACATCGATAAACAGAAAGAGAACGACATAAGGCTTGCATATCGACAGTTATATATCAAGGGCAAAACAATGAGTTGAGCCTTCGTCAAAATTGGGAACCTTAGCCCTCTTGCTTTAGGCACTGTGGGTCTCAACCTCTGCTCTACAGTATTTATGTTCCAATCAGGCACAGTTACAGCACCACTTTCCCAAAAGCAAATGGGTTCTATTCTACTGAAGACATCGCATCTTAGGTCAACAACTATCGGTTTTAATCGCTGTAAACCATCACTTGGATTCTTCAATTCCTGAGCATGACAGCTTTTTATTTGGCCGAATAAAATAACGTCCAGACACCTGTTATGCTGGATAATTGTGATCGACTATCTAAATTAAAACTAATAAAAAAATTCTCTGGAAGTGGAGTGGCAAATCTTTAACATCTGTAAGAAGCATGTTGTCTCTAAAATTATTCTAACTAGACATTTCAGTGTGTGGGCCCTTCATAGTTAGCGAACCGATGACTCAGATGCCAAATTGTTTTTTACAGAGGCCGAGGTTTGTATATGAACCAATCAACTTTGAAGTGCTTGCAAAATTTGATATTCAGTTAGTCCCACAAAAAGAACAGCACGCAACTCTCGATTACCATAAACAATACCAGCAATGTTTAGGGACTGTCGTCAGTTTTACTGACAAATTCTGGTACAAAGATGAATCACTTTTGGCTTAACTTTGTAACTGATACCCAATTTTGCTGTCGTAGTATAAGCAGCACTGCAGCCAGAGACTAACAGGCATCGTTCACAGGCAAGAGGCAAATCTCTTTATAAGAGAAGGACGAGATACAAAAAAAAAAAAAAAATCAGTCATACAGCAAAACACGGAAATCCAAAATAATAATATTAAAAATAGAATATAAGATAAACTTATTGTTCTGCTCACTAATCCTCTCACGCTACTAAACGGAACATATAGCAAAATAAAGAGGACAGGTTACAAGCAAACAATCAACAGGTTTTTTTTACTCATTACTCAAATCAGGTTTTTTTTTTGTCATTACTCAAATCTTAAATGCTCTGCCAATCTTGAAATCAAATCTAAAAACATGAAGCACACTAAAAGTTTTAGTTAAATAATTGTTTCCCGTTTGGCAACCATTTCCCTACAATATTAATTCTCCATGTAATTTCCAAAAATGTATAAGCATATTTCCTCATAAGTAAATCTTAAATGCTCGATCAGTCTTGTAATCAAATCTAGAAACATGAGGCCAACTGAAATTTTCAATTCAGCTAAAATAATAATTTTACTTGCGATTTCCCTAAAAGTATACATCCATTTCCTCAAGTTTACTAATTTTTCCCAATTTTTTTAGGATCAATTAAATCGAATGCAAACCAAGTTTCCTACGCTTTTCTCAAAAAAGTAAATAAATAAAAAATAATAGCATAAACTACCCCGCCACTCTGAACTGAGTGACTTCATGTCTCCCACACTTTTTATTCTCTGTTTCAGGACACGACGTCGGAAAAGGACTCTCCTCTCCTCTCCTCTTCATCCTTGACATAGATTTTGTTGATGACCTCACGACCAAAGTCGGAACATATCTGATGGAGATTCCAAGAAGAGAGAAGAGACACTGAGAACTCGACCCCAGAGCCAAAGAAAAAGGGAACACAAGTCTGACAGCATTTCAAATGTCTGCGATATTGGAAATACGCCACTGAAGTTCTTTTTTTATGTTCAGAATATGCCCTTGAGGTTTTAGCATTGTTGAGAATACTTCTTGCAATAGTTCTCTTCAATATATGGCATATGCCTTTAAACGCTATTCTAAGAGCGGTTCAAGAATAACCTTTTTTCACTAGAAATATTTTTAGCATTATTATACTTTTGCATCTGGGTGGCCTAGAAGAATATACTTCCTTGGCAGTCCTTTGGACTCTGCTCTTCGTTTTCTCTAAAAGTTTATCTTGATTGCCATTAATAATGTGGAAATAAAACCTTCTTCTAAGACTGTCTTAGGATATTAGATGGGGAGGTGGGGGGCCATTACTGAAGGTAACCTTGAAATAATTTTGAAGCAACACTGGGAATATTCTCTTAAACGTTTTTCCAATACTGACAATATGACCTTGAAACTGTCACTTCCACATGTCTTTACTACACGCTCTGTACTCCTAATCTTAATGGCGCAAAAGAAAACACAGATGGACAGATGTAATACATATAAATAGAAAAGGCAACAGGCCATCAAATCTAAAAATAACAGTCGTGGAACGAAATATTATAGGACTAAATGCTCGCTAGCAAAACAGCCCTTAATTCAGTCAAAACAAGAGAAGTCAGTCAGGATGACATGATATCACTCAAGGCGCATGAAGAATCACTCGCCAAAGGAAAGAGTAAATAAAAATGACAATTAGTTACAGTGATAATGAAAGACTAACGTCTTGCAAACAAGGGCACACACGCAATGTGTTTACAGGAGCCTTTACCACGATGAAGAATTAGACAGAAATAGACACACACAACCAAGAAATAAACAGCTTGAATCAGGAAACAGATTTTACGAACCAAGAACGAAGAAACAAGGAAAACACGCTACGAACACAGAATGAGACATTATGAACCAAGGATTACATTAATACTGCTCATAATTTATTTGAATGATTCGCAGATAACAAGGCCTAGA
Organism: Macrobrachium rosenbergii; assembly: GCF_040412425.1. NCBI lineage: Eukaryota > Metazoa > Arthropoda > Malacostraca > Decapoda > Palaemonidae > Macrobrachium > Macrobrachium rosenbergii. The sequence continues at coordinate 9,307,636 of NC_089789.1, read as the reverse complement.
GACGGGTTAACTGGTAAGCTTTTTAGAGCACATCATAACGGCCATCCAAAGTTTTAATAAGAAAAAGTGGAAAATTAGCTTTTTTAATGGGAAATTATACTAACGCAAAACTAGAAGCACCGGAGGAGCTGTTGCAAAACAAAATTCCTACCACTACTACTACTACTACTCTAAAAGCATTTTACACCAAATATTTAATAGACTACTCACTAAAATTTCAAATCATGCTATCTCACGCATGTGTTAAGTTAGTAAATGGTTTAGTTCAGCATATTATTATTATTATTATTATTATTATTATTATTATTATTATTATTATTATTATTATTATTATACCAGCACGGGCCCTTGCACTAATGGTAAGTCTTCAAGGGAGTAAGAGGCCTGACGTGGATCTGTGGACTCGGACCATTCAACCGTTGGGAGTCAAAATTTGAGCAAATGACTGTAGGTTGTGCACTACCATAATGCAGTTCTCATTGTATTTTAATTATTTACTTACATTTTTATCCATTTATTATTTTGTTAATTTATTATTATTTTTTTTTTTTAATAAGTGATCTCTTCTTTCTTTCAGTATTTCGTATCACCTCCCGTTACATCTTTCTAATGAATACCTTAATATTCTTTGGAAGCTTGAATTTCAAGCCAATGGCCCCTTAGGTGGGCTTGTTCCATATGAATAAGGTTGATCTTCTGAATAATAATAATAATAATAATAAATAATAATAATAATAATAATAATAATAATAATAATAATAATAATAATAATAATGTATAACTGAGTCACGAAAATATGGAACGTGATGAATATATAAATAAAGACAAAATCGCAGCACTCCATTGTTTCTCTTTCCTTCGTGGATTTTGTCCTTAATAATAATAATAATAATAATAATAATAATAATAATAATAATAATAATAATAATAATAATAATAATAATACTATGTATGGTGTTTGGTTGCGAAATTTTTGGGTTACCCAGTCTGCTCAGTCATTCAGGAATTCTCTCTTTCCCTCTGTGCTTCCTGATTACAACTTTTCCAAAAGCGGGTTTGCCACCATTTAGGAAAGTCCATTGCCCTAATCATATTCTGAACAAACTAGATTTCATTTAGGAGACGTGTTCACATCGGGTTCATAATTTCAAGGAAAATATGAAGAAATATACATATATATATATATATATATATATATATATATATATATATATATATATATATATATTTATATATATAATTTGCTGTCAGAAGTGCGTTGTCCTGATGGGTCGTCAACGAAAGACATTAGTTAGTAAGGGAAGAAAGATTCTCTAGGCTGAAGAACGAAGTTCTAAAATGAAGGACAAAGATCAGCTTCTTGAAAATCACTTTATAACTGATAAGACAAAGGTCAGCTTTTTTATATAAACGTTTCAAAATCAGCTCTTTGAGAATATCTTAAAAGGCTGTTGAGACAAACTCCAGCATATTGAGAATTGCCTAGAAGTTGGTTGGGGCAAATACCCAGCTTGTTGATAATCGCCTCAAAGACTGCTGGGACAACTATCAGGTTTTTGGGAATCACTCCAAAACCAACTGGGGCAAAGATAAAACTTATTAGAATCATTTTGTAGCCCGTTGGGACCAAGACCAGCTTCGGTAAAATTGTTTTGAGATCTGCTTACGCAAGGATCAGATTTTTGAGAATCGCTTTGGAGTGACTTGGGACAAGATCAGCTTTCTGAGAATTATCTGGAAGTCTGCTGGGACAAAATCAGGTTTTTTTTAGATGAGCCTGAAGTCTACTGGGACAAGCATCAGCTTTTTGACAGTCATTTCGAATTCCGTTGGGGCAAAGACCAGCTTTTTCAAAATCGATTCTAAGTCTGTTAAGACAAAGAACAACGCCTTCCCGCTTTGAGCTTAATTGACACGAGGAGAGTTTGCTTGTCAAATATGATCACAAATGGTCATCAATTGATGAACAATTCCCCCTTAACAGCAACCATAACTATCAACTTCAAAAATTTAATTTCAGTTATGAAAAACGACACTTTTTATCATCATCTTCATCACTGTAAGGTTATATCTCCAAACTTGTCATCTCTTGCCGAAGACGTCAATCAATCATTCTCGAAAGATTACGGAAATATTTCTCTGCAGAAAGCAAAACAAACATCTAATACGTGGGCATGCATGAAGCATCAGCCAAAATAGGCTAATGCAAAATGCAAAACAATAATGAGTGGAAAGAAATATCAAGAAACTTACCACAATATGTCTAGGGAAAAAAATGGCAGCACAAATGACAAGTTAGAAAAATAAGAATAGCAACGCCTTACACATATTAAGTGTTATTTATGTATAATAATTACCATTTCGATATTTATACACAAAATAAAGTTTTCACAGACATATATAATTACGTCATATTATATATATATATGTGTGTATATATATATATATATATATATATATATATATATATATATATATATATATATATATATATATATATATATATATAGTGTGTGTGTGTGTGTATGTGTGTGTAAGCATTAAGCTACAAACGTCCTTTAATATCCAATTCGCTCTACCTCGAAAATAACATTTATGAAAATATATCATTTCCGAGGAAGAGCGAATTGGATATTAAAGGACATTTGTAGCTTAATGCTTGTATATGAATCACGGTGATGTGATAAAATTCATTCATATATATGTATATATTATATTATATTATATTACTGGAAGGCAGTACTATAACATAATATACTATATTGTATAATATATAATAAATAATATAATATAATATACTATATAATATAATATATAGATATATATATGTATATATATAATGTGTTTGTGTATGTACTGTAAGTATGTATGCGTGTCTTTATAAATAAACATCACGTGCCCAGACCACAGTATTAAAAAAAATTCCTTTCAAAAAAGTCATTTTTGCGAGGCACGCCAATTCAAGTATTGGCACGTGCCTTATCGTAGAGGGTCAAAAAAGGGCCCGACACATACCCTACAGTCTATACCCTTCCTCCAGCCACCCTCACAGTACCCACTCCCTAACCAGGCCTGCCCCCACCCCCCTGCCCCGGCAAACCACAAAACTTCGTCTTAAGAAAAACAAACATGCGAGACTGAAAGGGCGGATAAAAGACCGCCAAATCGCATCCACTGAGCCTTTGAAGTACAGAAGTAACAAACACCATGCCGCAGCCACTGACACTTTGGGGAGTGGGGAATAAGAGAGAGAGAGAGAGAGAGAGAGAGAGAGAGAGAGAGAGAGAGAGAGAGAGAGAGAGAGAGATTTTGACCGAGTAGTTAAGCAACGTCAGTTACGTTTCAACAGTGGCCATCAACGTCCAAATAACGGAATTTCAGACAAAGAATTCATATAACGAGAGAGAGAGAGAGAGAGAGAGAGAGAGAGAGAGAGAGAGAGAGAGAGAGAGAGAGAGAGAGAGAGAGAGCTTTTTGAGTATCATACATTAGCATCACGACAGCAATGATTGTCAACGCAGATAGTACAAACTTAAAATTAATGCACTTACGTAAAACTGTGAGGAGAGAGAGAGAGAGAGAGAGAGAGAGAGAGAGAGAGAGAGAGAGAGAGAGAGAGAGAGGAGAGATTACTTAAGCACCATTCATTAGCATCACGACAAAAATGATTATCGACGCAGATAATAAAAACTTTAAAATCAATGTATTTTACATAGAGAGAGAGAGAGAGAGAGAGAGAGAGAGAGAGAGAGAGAGAGAGAGAGAGAGAGAGAGAGAGAGAGAATATTCAAGTCCCTGGAGCCAACATCCATTAGGGAGAATGCAACAAGAAGCAAAAGCACAACAACAACCACACTGAAACTACACATCCACTTACATCCAATTAGGCTGGTAAACATCCGGCGGGGTTGGTCCACATCCCCTGAAAAGGAACCCATAAAAGTCATTCACAGGATCTTTTTTGGGGGGTGGGGGGGTGGGAAGAGACGGGGCTAGGGTCATCCTTAAACTTAAAACAAAAGTTAAAATTATGGTTTAGGGTCATCCTTAAACTTAAAGCAAAATTTTAAAATATTGGTTAGGGTCATCCTTAAACTTGAAACGAAGTTAAAAATATTGGTTAGGGTCATCCTTAGGGTCATCTTAAACTTAAAATAACACAAAAGTAAAAAATATTAGGGTTGTCCACAAACTTAAAATAAAACAAAAGTAAAAATATTGATTAGGGTCGTCCTTAAAATTAAAATAAAACGAAAATTAAAACTATTGTTTAGCGTCATCCGTAAACTTTAAATAAAACGAAGTTAATACTATGGTTTAGGGTCACCCTTAAACGTAAAATAAAACAAAGTTAAAGTTATGGTTTAGGGTCGTCCTTAAACTTGAAATAAAACAAAAGTTACAACCATGGTTTAGGGTCATCCTTAAACTTAAAAATAAAGCGAAGTTAAAACTATTAAGCTTAAAAGAAGGTTCTATACTCTACACACTTTTAAAACTTACCTGACATAAGTTCAACATTTTGTCTTCAAGAAAGCTTAAAAAAACACATTCTCCGTAAAGAATCGGTTAAAAACAATCATATAAAATACATTACTTAAACAACGTTGTGTACCGGTTTCCTAAAAGGAAATCAAAGGGAACATTCATGTTCTGGGTAATATAATAATAAAATTGGGTATTGACATTAATATCAACATAACAATCACATTCAAATAAAACATCTACGTGTATTAAATAAGGTCTAAGTAAATAAAAAAATTAAAAAAGAAAAAGATTAGTTAACAGATTTACAAACACCACAGTTCAAATCTTGTCTTGAGGAAGGGGAAAAATAGGTTTTCTAATTATAATTGCGAAACAACACACTTAATGTGCAGAGGATATTTGTGCCTCTTGTTCTTACCAAAAAAAAAAAAAGTTCTGCCAAAACAACATCAGAAAAAAAGGTCTTAAGGGCAAACCATCTTTTTGTAAAACCACCCAGAAAAAAAAATTCTTTAACTGTAAAGCACAAGGTTTTCTCAGTGTCTCTCCGGTACCGTAAACAAAGTCAAACTTACCACTGAAGCAACTGCAGTTTCACAAACTTAGAAGGTCAGACTCAGCCTTCAATCAGACATCATTACCAGAGACCTACTTGGCATCAGATTTCTGTCCTAATCACATCCGTTCATCTCGAGGACAAGTAACTCTGTTCACGATCGTTTATTTTATAAATATCATTACTGTCAACAATTAGGTACAGTAAATATGTGTGTGTGTGCCAATGCAACAACAGCAGTTGTCTCTCTAAGCATAGAATCTGATGTAGATTAAAACACTTTTATGTCCTTGAACGAATAAAAACATGAAAATAAAAGAATCACTTATGATGATCTTGCCTTACTGTCAAACTACAGAATTTTCATTTTTAATAGAGAGGCCGAGGGGAATGACAACTTCATTCCCTTTACCCAACCCAACCCTGACGGAAATTAGAGGACAAAAAAGTAAAAAAAAAAAAAGAGCAAAAACCCCCGTTATCATGCGTCGTGAATGTACGGGTTCTCTCTCTCTCTCTCTCTCTCTCTCTCTCTCTCTCTCTCTCTCTCTCTCTCTCTCTCTCTTTCATGTTATATATTGCCATTTCCTCTCGCAAGAGATCACCCGACAAGGCCCGTGTCCTCTCTCCCATTACCAATAATATATACATTTCCTTAATGGACAAAAACGGTGTTCGTTTAATTCGGTAGCCCACAGACATGGAAATGAGGTTCCCTAGCATTGCACACGCGCGCGCGAGCACACACACACACACACACACATACACACACACACACAAAGTATTGCAAGTGCCTGAATAACCACAAACCAAAGTGGGAACCTTGGAAGGGTAAAGACACGTTTTCACTGAACAGTAGGAAATATTATTTTTGCTTTTCACTAATATATTGCAATATTACCAACAAACTATCTGTAACGGTTTCTGTCCTACACTTCAATTCCCTTTCCGGGAAATGAATGAAATTCATTACAAAGTTCGGACCTGTGAGAGATATATATATATATATATATATATATATATATATATATATATATATATATATATATATATATATATATATATATATATATATATATATATATATATATATATATATATATATATATATATATATATATAAGATACAGACATAAAGACCTGATTAATCACCATTAAACTTAAAACATATATGCTCCCAAAAATACTAAACAATATGAGGAATAAAACAAAATAATCCTTGCCTACACAATTTATCGCTCCATAACTTAATTAATTAAAAATTTCTTCTTCCGAAACTGTGCGTTTCCTAAGAAGAACCACCTGAAGAAGACCACAGAGTCATCGCAGTTCGAAATGTTGCCTCTACACGTTTTCGGCATTGCCTTCAAGGTCATCTTTACCGGAGTGTCATTCGACTCGGTGTACGGGGACCTAAGGATGTACTTTTATGCCGAAGGTCGAACAGATAGCGTTGATGATACGTATTCAGTCGAATACGCATTTCAGAATGTGTGTTCTATGGACTTTCCACTCGCGTCCAAAGCGGACCCTCTGACTGAGAGAAACAACAGCTGGAAAATGGCCATTGCTGCGGCTTTCTTTGTTGTAACTGGTTGTATTGGTTGTTTGGCCTTGGTTGTTTACCGCAAGTGCAGAAGTTACGGAAATTACGTTCGGGAACTGGAAAAGGATCTGAAAAGCCAGAGGGACAACGAAATCCATTTCCAGCTGAGGATGGATGAGATGCAGAGAGAACTGAAAGTGCTGGAAAGACAGTTAAAGATGGACTTTCATGTCCAAAACGAAATGAACCTCCTTCTGGAGGAACGCAAGAAGGAAATCTCGTATCTGCAACTCCTTCTGCAGTCAAAAGATCTCTTGATCAAGCAGAAAGAGGAACGAGAAGTAGAATTAAGGAGTTACTTCCAGATCATGGTGAGAGAAGGTGAGAAAGAGATTTCGTCTCTGCAGTGTCTTCTGGCGTCGAAAGATCTCTCGATCAAGCAGAGAGAAGAACAGCAAATGGAACAAAGAAGTTACTTCCAGCAGAAGATAGATGAGAAGGAGAAAGAAACTGAAAAGCTGCAAGATCAGATAGTTAAGGAGAAAGACATGATGGGGCGACTGGAAAGACAATTGGAGAATGCCTCTGAGCAGCAAAATGGAATGAATCTCCTCCTGGAAGAGCGTAAGGAGGAAATCACTAGTCTGCAACGTCTTCTGCTGGAGAAAGATCTCTTGATCAAGCAGAAAGAAGTAGAGGAAGCAGAACTAAGAAGTCACTTCCAGCAGCTGATGGACGAGGAGAAAGAACTCAAAGGGATACTACAACCCCAAGAAGACCAACAGCAACAAGATCAGCTGAAGCGAACGAAGACTCCAGACCAAGGTCATGTGGAAGATATGTTCAACGTGATCCGGAACAAAAAAGAAAGACAGTGGCTGGATTACAGACGGGCCACGTATGATGGAAAGGGAATTCTAAAGAGAAATTGGATTTAATAAGTCAGACCGTCCATTGAAAAAAAAAAAAAAAAATCTGAGGTGCCGCCGCTGATGTAGAAAACGGCAAATGTGAACTCTTATCCCCTCCAAAAAATATGAATAAATATCAACCCTAAAATATGCAAAATCAAAATTAACTAAAATTTCATAAATTCCAAGGAACAGAAATCTCAGTTAAGTTTTATGAAGGAAATTTATTTTTGTTTTAGTACATCACGTGTTAATATTTGTATTATGGAAAAGGGAATTCTTGTTTGGTTTCTGAATAAAATGAAAAAAAAAATCTGGTTTTATTAACCTTCACTTAGTAGTGTAATAGTCCTTTTAAATAGTAGCTAGGCTAACTAAAGTATCTCAGTGACATGGGTAAGTGGTAATTACAATAAATGTAAAGGTGTAAGACTTAGTTACTTGACATCAGTATTAATATTTGCGTTAATATATTGAATATGGGTATTCTTAAATAATCCTGACAAGAGTACTGGCAAAAAAGGTATTGTTGATGCAAATATTAATCTCGATATTAGTATCACTATAATATATCCCTGACTTGCATATTTTCAAGTAATTTTTACATTTGTTGAGATACTTTTAGGGATTTTATGTTTTGTTTATTTTTAAGTGATCCTTTTTAATTGTTCCTTTTAATGCTTTAAATTTGAAACCATAGTGCACTTTTAACATTAAGTTTGTAGCCTTTGTGTAATTTATATTATTTATTTTGTACAGCCCTCGAAAATGTCATGAAGACATTACGAAATGACCGTTTTTAGCAACAAGTCTTTGTCACCTCCTCCTGACTGATGTATATCCGGCTGTGGCCACCGCTGTTTGATATACTGAATATATATATATATATATATATATATATATATATATATATATATATATATATATATATATATATATATATAATCAGCAAACAATCACGTGTGGAATAGAAATAAATTTCTGACTCACATCAGGATCGAACCCAGGTCTTTCAATTGAAAGGCAAGGGCGCTGCCCACTAGGCCGTACAAGTCATAAAAGAAGTTGGAACCTGAAGGCAACTGCACTCAAGGACTTGTATGGCCTAGTGGGCAGCGCCCTTGCCTTTCAATTGAAAGACCTGGTTCGATCCTGATGTGAGTCAGAATTTAATATATATATATATATATATATATATATATATATATATATATATATATATATATATATATATATATATATATTAGAACAATTTCCCTAACAAGTGGTGGCTTCGTAGTAAAATTTCATAATGGTCACAGCCAGTGTCCCACCTTAACTCGGGAGTCATAGATGAACCAAGAGAGAGGGGGAGAGGGGGGGCGAGTTTCCACCCCTCCCTACATGATTGATTATTTTCCCTCTATAAAACCATAATCCATCTTTCTCTGGCGACTGCTGCTCCGTAATTTTCTTTTACCCAAAGAGCTTCGCATATCTCGGATCCAAAGCACACCATCTCCTTTCTACTTTACAGCAGATCATCATTAATAATGCATTCTGGACCGCTTTAACAGGCCTTTGAGAGAGAGAGAGAGAGAGAGAGAGAGAGAGAGAGAGAGAGAGAGAGAGAGAGAGAGAGAGAGAGAGAGAGAGAGAGCAACTTATCTACTTCCATTACACTGCCCATTACTATTCATGACGTCTAATCGTCCATTACTTATTCCCCTTACATTTTACCATACCATTATCCCCGTTCCAGTCCATACAAAGGAAGGAATTCTGTCCAGCCAGGAGTTCTAGCGCCATATGCAAGTACAGAATGTACACAGGATGAAATACAAAATACATTAAAAACAACAGAAAAAACTAATCACATGAAATGTGACACGGGCACATACAAATGTGGAAAGTCGATAAGAGACAATACAAATACATTAAAAAGATGACAAAAAATTAATCACATGAAATGTGACATGATATAAATCAAATGTTCCAATTTCCGAAATTGCCTGAAAGTATTCGCCACCAGAGACAATAATAATTAACTCATTTGGTGGCTTCTTTTCCTAACTGGAAGGGGAGTGCCAATTGAGTGTCACCTTTAGGCATGGCCAAGATATCATGCATAATGATGTTGCAACGTCTTCTACCCTCGTGAACTTTTGGAAACGGGGAGAGAAGAGAGAGAGGAGAGAGAGAGAGAGAGAGAGAGAGAGAGAGAGAGAGAGAGAGAGAGGAAAATCAAGCTAGACTGATATGGTCAAATGGAGGGGGTTTAGGAGCAGGCCGAAGCTGGGGAGGGATACAGAAAGCAAAGTGGGGGAAGGGATTCATGGAGGTCGATTTTCTGAGTGAAGGGGAAAGTAAGGAGGGTAGGAGGGGAAACAGGGAAAAGGAAAGGAAGGGGGAAGGGGTAAGGTAGAGAGGATAGGGGAAAATGAGGGGTGTGGATCAACATCCAAAATAGGTGGAGGGGAATCAGGGAAAGTGAGAGATAGGGGAAAGGGCCTTATTAGTAAGAAGGAGAAAATCAAGGTTGACTGACTTAGTCAAAAGAGAGGTAGGGGGTTTGTCGCAGCCATGGGTTGGGGGGGTGAGGGAACAGAGAAAGCAAGTTGTTGGGAGAGGGTGAAGAAAGTCATAGGAAGGGATATGGTCAATCACGTAGAAAGAAGAAAGACTAAAAGAAAGTAAAGGGGTGTGAACTGCAGCCCAAAATAGGGGGAGAGGGAATCGGAGAAAGAAAGTAGGAAAAGGACCTTATCAGTAAGTGAGGAATCGAAAGCACAGACACTAACAGACGCCACCTCGAAGTTGCTTGCACCTTCTTCCTCCCTTCCTGCCTCGAGCGATCGCTCTTGACATTACAATTAAAGTTAATGTAACAGAAACTCGGGCACTTCCAACTCGCCGGAGTCTTATTTCTTTTTCTTTGTGGAAATGAATGCCGCGGCATACGTTGCCTAATGGGGAAAATGCCTGGCTACTTCACCCGTGAAAATGAAGTAAGCCAAATTGTCGCCCCAGTCCAGCTGATGCTGTTTCTTTGTTTCTCAAGTTAATACCATTCAGTAATACTTAGTAAATTTGAAGTTCAGCGGTCTCCATTTTAAAAAAATTCAATGTATTAAGTTTAAATTCTGAAAACTAAAAATTCTCATGAATCTTCCTGAATTTTTAATATTTACATAGAAAAAACGTACCTTAATGAAACCCTATCATAAAACACTGGCTACTTGTATTCGTGGTGATTCATCAGTTCTGAATGTCAACAAATTATTACATGATTCTTCTCCATATATGATGATTATTATCACTTTTATACGTGATTCATTTATTACACATTACCACTTTAATTGAAATGATTAAATTATGTGTGAAAGATTGTAAATTTGAATTTAACGGTAAATTTTACTCACAAAATTTTGGTATGGCAATGGGAAACCCTCTATCCCCAGTGTTAAGTAACTTGTATATGGAATTTTTTGAAAAGAAAATATTAAACAACATAATCCCACGTAATGTAACATGGTTTAGGTATGCTGACGACATAATTTGTGTATGGCCAGGGAACCAAGATGTAAATAATTTTTTTGCTAAGTTAAATCAGTTAGTACCATCAATTACATTCACTATGGAAATGGAAAATGATGGGTGCTTACCGTTTTTGGATGTCCTCATACGAAGAAATAGTAATGGGTTTAAATATAGTGTGTATAGAAAACACACTAATATTTCTTCCTATGTTCATTTCTGTTCTGGACAAAGCAATAAGGTTAAAAAGTAAGTGTTTTCATCTGTGTTTTTAAGAGCATTACGGGTATGTAGCCCTGAATATACTGATGATGAAATAGGTAAGATTAGGAATGCAGGCAAGAAATTGAAATATCCTGATAGTGTATTAAACAGTGCACTTGAAGTGGCAAAAAAGACTATGTATCAAAACCAAAAAGAACCCTACAACACAAAAAATTTGCTTGTTCTGCCTTATAATAATAATATGAAAGATATCCCTCATCTTCTTAAGAATTTTGGTGTTAATGTCGCATTTAAGAACATTAAAACAATGAAAAATGTACTTATCAAGAACTCTCCTGACAATACTAAAGGGTGTGTATATAAAATTTCGTGTAAGTCTTGTGACAACTTTTATATTGGCCAAACCGGGAAAGCATTGGAAAAAAGAATTGAACAGCATAAGAAATGTGTGAGATATGCACAGGGTAATAGTGGTATATTTGTACATGTTAGTGAGAACAATCATGCTATCAACTGGGAAGGGGCAAAAAGGATTGTATATTCTAATAATGCACCGCAAAGAAATATCACTGAATCTAGCTTTATAAAAGAAAGTTACAACCATAATATGAATATCAGTCAAGGGATGTATAAACTTGATCCTTTAATATCTAAAGAAATTTGTAAATTGTTCAAATTTTAAGGTAGGCAGTAGAGATGTATGAAAATAGGATTATCATATTTGTAAACACAGTAGTGTTAATGAGTTTCCAAACTCCGCCTCCCTGACACCTGTCAGGTATGGATCCGAGGTCGCGTATGGTTTGTTTATCAGCATTGTCCCCTGAGAGTATATTGTGATTTTTAGCCAAATGAGTTTTGAAGGCCACTCCTACCTCGACACCGGCCTGAAGGGGGGATATGTAGTCTCTAACGGTTGTGTATGTTCATCAGTACTGTTCTTGTAGTATATATATTTGTGACTTCTCATACTCTGTATCAGTCCTTCGTCAATGGCTTGGAAATAAAGTCGAAACCGGTCAGACCTACATCCTGTTTCTTATTTTTCACCTGTGGTAATGTGTGATATATATATATATATATATATATATATATATATATATATATATATATATATATATATATATATATATATATATATATATATAAAGGCAAATGCCACGAAGGAAAGTGAAACAACGGAGTGGTTGCTAGGCCTTTGGACACATGGTCCTTTATTAGCAGACTGATGAGAAATATAAAAGTAAAGTTTACAGGAAGGCTCATATAATTGACAGATGACATACAGAGTTACAGATACCCCTGAGGATGGGGATTATAAAGGAACAGATGCACCTAGAATACAAAAAAGCTCGTATAACTGACAGATGATATACAGGTACAGATACCCCTGAGGATGTCGGGATTATACAGGAACAGATGCACCTGGATTATGTCGGGATTATACAGGAACAGATGCACCTGGAATCCAGGTGCATCTGTTCCTTTATAATCCCCATCCTTAGAGGCATCTATATCATCTTTCCTTCGTGGCATTTGCCTTTATATATACATTCACCACGTTCCATATCTTCGTGACTCAGTTATACATATACTTACATACATATACATATATATATACATATTATATATATAAATATATATATATGTGTGTACATGTATGTACATGTATATACATATATATATATATATATATATATATATATATATATATATATATATATATATATATATATATATATATACATACATATATATATATATATATATATATATATATATATATATATATATATATATATATATATATTGTATATATATATATATATATATATATATATATATATATACACTGAAAATTCGTCCACGACGCTTTATTCAAAATCCCACTTTAAAATCACCGACCATTTACTGTGCTTTTTCATTAAATCTGTGTAGCATAGTTTTACCCACCTTAATCTATCCATAGCACATCTTTACCATAGAATTAGTCATGACGCCAAATAACTATCAATCAGTCAGTCACTCAATACCAATGTAATTTCTAGCCGATTATCAAATCTTTATGTTATCTGGTTAAAGTAAGCGGATGTAACTGTATATTTCAAAGAAATTTTAACACTAGTACTATTTCACGGTACCTCTTTCACGCTTTTTTTTTTTTTTAAATTCAATAAACATGAACTTTTTCACCATGAAAATTGCCTTCCATTATCAAAATACCGGAGAGAAAAAAGGTGAACAACATTCTCTTTTTTCAGCCTTCGATCACACTTTTTTTTTTTTAGTCGGCTCTTATTTAATTAAGGAGAAATTTTATTTCCTGGAAATTACCCTCTATTACCTGCACGGTGGGCGGAAAAAAAAAAGCTGCCAGCATCGGCGAATATGCAGCCCAAATATAATTTCGGGTAAACTGGGCGTAACATGTAGAACGACCGTGACGAGAAAACTTTTAAAGGGGTTTATAAAAAAAGTAGTAAGTAAATAATTAAATAAATAAAACCTAAATAAATAAATTAATAAATACATAAATACAGAAATAAATATATACGTAAAGACCATAACGAAAAGCAACATTTTCCTGCAAAAAAAAAGAAAAAGGAATTTGCTATCATGGTCAATACTGTTATTGTTGACATAATTATTACTGATGATGACGGTTTCATCGTGACTAGTATAATTATCTTGTACCTAGATCTTGCGTTGCAACTACCAAGGTCATTAATAACTAGTGGATTTGACTGATAATATTCAAGAAGAATGAACAACACAAAGAAAACACATTTATTATTATTATTATTATTATTATTATTATTATTATTATTATTATTATTAGTAGTAGTAGTAGTAGTAGTAGTAGTAGTAGTAGTAGTAGTAGTAGTAGTAATTATGCCCACCTTAACTAAAAAAAAAACGAAGGAAAGTTAGATAATCCATCCATTCTCATCGTAAATTCCTGAGTCGCCCTAATCACCACTTTATTACGATTTTTGGCATGCGTCAACAATAACAGAAGAAAAATAATTATAAGTAGACGTCAAACATAATAAAGAAAAATAGAAAAAAAAACAGGAGCGAGAGTCAAATTCGCGAAACACGGGCAAAAGTCGCAAGGCATCATCCTCATTTGCATATCCACACTTCCCCTCCTCATCTTGTGCCTCCCTTGCCCTAAAGCTTCTTTCCCTTTCTCCTCATCGTCAAAGCACTTCCTGTTTTTCATGCATACCAAATGAGCCCCTGCCTTCATCAAGGCAGTACAAATTTATCATGCCATGGTAAAAAAAATAATGAGGCACTGCCTCTTTAGAGAGAGAGAGAGAGAGAGAGAGAGAGAGAGAGAGAGAGAGAGAGAGAGAGAGAGAGAACTATAACTGACTGACCTGACAAAACCCAAACTTAGCCACGGTGTCCCTATGTAAATTTTGTCAGTATATATATATATATATATATATATATATATATATATATATATATATATATATATATATATATATATATATATACATATATATGTATGTATGTATAAACAGAGAAGCCAACACAATGGTAACCTCCTCAGTCATACAATAGCACAGCCAATTCAGACAGGCTCATTAGCAATGTCCCAAGCACCCTAATCTTCAAAACACTCCAGAGGTTGCTGGATAATAAGGCCTTTCCTTTTCATTGCCTATTCCACGCCATTTATCCAGCCTTATCTAGGTCCTCCTCTCGTCCTCCTTCATCACAATTCCGAATTACACAGTTTTCTCCAACCTATAGTCTTCCATTCTTTTCACGGGACCAAACCATCACAAAGCCCTTTATTCTATCATTTCACTTTGATAGTTCTCACCCTTGAGTTCTTAGGTTACATATTCCATGTAAAAATTTATCTGTACAGCCATCTATACAACAAACGGTTCATTTTAAAAGTTATAACCTTCTTCCATTCATATTCAACATCCATACTTCATTTCTTGTCTCAGACTCACTTTTCCACTGAACTAATCATTCTCCCATCTACGCTTGTTTCATTATTATACGCACACACACACACACACACACACACACACACACACACACACACACACACACACACACACACACATACATATATATATATATATATATATATATATATATATATATATATATATATATATATATATATATATATATATATATATATATATATATATATATATATATATTATGTCTATGTGCAGAATGAAGAGTGATTGGTTTGATGCTGAAGTGGGGTTCACCAAGGTCTGCTCTGAAGGTGGAATGTGGTGTGGGTAAACTATTGTTAATGAAGGGGGGGGTGATCCTGCTGCAAAATAGCTGATAATTCCCAAAATAGCCAACCTACCTATTATCAATACTACTATGACCCAAACGCCTAACCTTTCAAAGAAATAATTTACAATGTCCGCTAACCTGCATATCAATCCTCTTTCTTTCTCTCTTTCTTTCTTTCAACTTTCAGCTGAAAACCCTTATGGACAGAGTCGACAGACTATAATACACCCAAGAGGGCTCCAAAGGGAAAGCAGCCTGCAGATAGAGCTAAGTTATAGGAAAAAAGTGATTAAATATAAATATATATGAGGGATTGGAAAATAAAACCGACACACCTTGAATTCAGGAGACGTCAGCAGAAGCAGGAATGAATTTTCTCTTAGCTTAAACATTTGGAGATCAGAAGATTCAACGACTGCACAGGTAAACTAGTCTACATTTTAGTTATAGCCAAGATGAAACTCCTAACAAACTGGGTAGATCAAACCCGATGCTTGCAAACGACACGCTGCTTGCAACAGCAGGCTGACTCGACTGAATGCAACGCTCAATGCAATAAAAAAATAAATACATAAATGAATAAATAAATAAATAAAAAATGAGAAAACGAGAATTATATTACTGTTCTTGCATCTTCAAAGGCCATCTCATTCTCTCGATCACTCAATCACACTGTCAATAAAACCGGTTGCATTTGCAAACGCAAGCACGATGTGCCAGCGCCTCTCCGTCACAGGCGGCGCTGCTGATCAATCAGGGTCCATCAGATGACGTGGTGCAAGAAAGAGAAGGTTTCGGTGAGGAGGAGGAGGAGGAGGAAGTGTGAGGAGCAAGCAGGAGAAAGAGTAAGCACAATAAAATAAGACGCGGTATATTCCATGGATAGAATATGGTGTGAATTTATGGCACATTCGTTATCTGTCATTTGTTATATTAATGTTGCTGTTATTAATACCGGTATGACTAAAAGTCTCACTAATAAAATGGCATGAGATACATCTTGCTTTGGTAATATTTAATACTTACTCACACATACACCCCCAAATACCCGTAAACGTACACGTACACATACATACATATATATGTGTATATGTATACATATATATATATGTATATATATTTATATATATATACAGTATATATATATATATATATATATATATATATATATATATATATATATATATATATATATATATATATATATATATATATATATATATATATATTGTGTGTGTGTACACAGACGCAAACATTATAAGTTAAATTCCCCACCTGGAACTGATTACCAGTTACCGAAACCATCTTTGACTCACCAACCCAAGCTCTCAACTCGCCCTCAGTTTTATCCAGGGCAAACCAAACATTTTTACACGACCGATTTCTACGGAGAGTCTTCCATTTCAAATGAATAAACTTGTTTCCATCCTGTGAATATGATCTCACTCAATGCAAAATAAATGACTTAAAAGAACTGGTTGATTACTATACTGGCTGGCCTGTCAGTTATCCAAGTCATCAGACTGGGAAGAAGTGACTGACAGTATGAAAGGGCTCTAGCAAAGGTGAAGAGAAGTAGAAGATTGCATGGCCTAATTTACACACGCACCATGAGCAGTAATGCTTGATGGAGCTATAGCAGAAGTATAAGTAAAGGTTATGATTTTGTAAATTACTGATGTTTATATACAAGCTACACTTGCTTTTCACAATATGTAGTTATCCCAAAAGGCTTAAATCCCAAAGAAGTAGACAGCCAGGAAAACACAAAAAGCAGATAGTAAATAAATCACACAAAAGCCGCTTATAATAGGAAAAACGCACCACACAGCAAATACTAAATAGTTTGTTTACAGGGAAAGAATAATTCAACCACTTGCAAAGACTGATTGATGGTAAGTTGCCCGAGTTATCTGTTGTCTGCTTGCAAAGTCACTAACGCCGAAGATATATATATATATATATATATATATATATATATATATATATATATATATATATATATATATATATATATATATAATAGCAAAATACTTAATAAAAACGGCGTCCCAACTTCTATGATCATCGACGCTCAAGTGACACGTAATATATTCACATGACATATCAGAATCGATGACCAATGCTTTTGCAACACCCTTTGACAGATAAAATCAAAATAAATGAATCACACAAACTATGCATCTATTATTTCTCTAAGTCACAATGGCGACATATAAAACACTGCTAGAAAAATAAATGCGATCTCTGCTGTAATCAAATTTGCAGATAACAACGCTAATAAAAGGTTGCTATAGGAGCTGGGTACGAAGTCAACTTTAGCATTCTATTAAGTTATTACTGTCATACGTATTCTGATATGAGAGAGAGAGAGAGAGAGAGAGAGAGAGAGAGAGAGAGAGAGAGAGAGAATAATGTAAACACATCTGCAAAAGTCTGAGTTGCTCTTATCTCCCTTGGCATCTCTGAGAAGAAAAAGACCGACAGGATAATCCACTCTGCTAGTGCCTTGGGGGGGAAGAAGAAGAAGAAGAAGAAGAAGAAGAAGAAGAAGAAGAAGAAGAAGAAGAAGAGAGAGAGAGAGAGGGGGGTAGAGGAAGAAAACCAAACGCACCTTCCAATAGGCCTAATGACTCGAGAGCTGCATTAGTCATGATATAAATCAATTGAAAATGGCTCGGCCGATTGCCCCCTCGGCGCGCGCTGCCAATTCCCGAAGCTGTAAGGTAGGCCTAGGGTGAAAAACATGGGAAGGGGGTGGAGGATGGAGGGGTAGGCCTACTGTGGAGGACGAACGCCCGCGCCGCAGAACGCCCCTGCCAGCCTATAGAGCTGAACCGACACGTCCCGACCATTACGAGGATTACCGACCGAAAACCCCTACCCCCGACGCACACGACGAAGATACATTCAGATAAACTCTGTTATAGACGTTCTTCCCTCCACTTAGGCCTAAGACAAACTGCGCGAGAGTCTATAGCGGAAATTCA